>NC_083437.1:5363603-5677436 GCF_020745735.1 Hemiscyllium ocellatum
TGTAGTGGACAGCAAAGAGGGTACCTCAGATTACAACAGGATCTTGACCAAATGGGCCAATGGGCTGAGAAGTGGCAGAAGGAGTTTAATTCAGATAAATGCGAGGTGCTACATTTTGGGAAAGCAAATCTTAGCAGGACTTATACACTTAATGGTAAGGTCTTAGGAAGTGTTGCTGAACAAAGAGACCTTGGAGTGCAGGTTCATAGCTCCTTGAAGGTGAAGTCGCAGATAGATAGGATAGGGAAGGCGGCATTTGGTATGCTTCCCTTTATTGGTCAGAGTATTGAGTACAAGAGTTGGGAAGTCATGTTGCAGCTGTACAAGACATTGGTTAGGCCACTATTGGAATATTACGTGCAATTCTGGTCTACTTCCTATCGGAAAGATGTTGTGAAACTTGAAAGGGTTCAGAAAAGATTTACAAGGATGCTGCCAGGGTTGGAGGATCTGAGCTACAGGGAGAGGCTGAACAAACTGTGGCTGTTTTCCCGGGAGTGTCGGAGGCTGAGGGGTGACCTTATAGAGGTTTACAAAATTATGAGGGGCATGGATAGGATAAATAGACAAAGTCTTTTCCCTGGGGTCGGGAACTAGAGGGCATAGGTTTAGGATTAATGGGGAAAGATATAAAAGAGACCTAAGGGGCAACTTTTTCACGCAGAGGGTGGTACGTGTATGGAATGAGCTGCCAGAGGAAGTGGTGGAGGTTGGTACAATTGCAACATTTAAGAGGCATTTGGATGGATATATGAATAGGAAGGGTTTGAAGGGATATGGGCTGGGTGCTGGCAGGTGGGATTACATTGGGTTGGGATATCTGGTCGGCATGGACGGGTTGGACCAAAGGGTCTGTTTCCATGCTGTACATCTCTATGACTCTATGAATGGGATTCCACAGGGTTCAGTGCTGGGAACTCAGGTGTTGACAATTTCCATTAATGATTTGGATGAAGAAATTGAATACAATATCTTCAAAATATACACATGACCCTAAGCTGGTACTAATGTGTGCTGTGTGGAGGATGCTAAGAGGCTGCAGGGTGACTTGGACAGGCTGGCTGAGTGGGCAAATACTTGGAAAATGTAATATACTGTGGATAAATATGAGGTTATCCCCTTTGGTCACAAAAACAGAAAGGCAGGTTATTATCTGAGTGGGGGCAGTTTAGGAAAAGGTGAGTTGCAACATGACCTGGATGTCATGGTGGAACAGTCTCTGAAGGTTGGCATGCATGTGCAGCAGGCAGTGAGGAAAGCTAACGACATGCTGGCCTTCATAGCAAGAGCATTTGAGTAAAGAAGAAGTGATGTCTTGCTGCAGTTATACAAGACCTTGGTGAGGCCACACCTTGAGTACTGTGTACAGTTTTGGTCTCCTAGTCTGAGGAAGGACATTCTTGTTATTGAAGGAGTCCAGTGAACATTCACCAGACTGATTCCAGGGATGGCAGCACTGACAAATGAAGAAAGACTAGATCGACTGGGCTTGTACTCACTGGAATTTAGAAGAATGAGAGGGAATCTCACAGAAACATAAAATTCTGTGGACTGGACAGATTAGATGTGGGAAGAATGTTCCTGATGTTGGAGAAGTCCATAGGTAGGAGTCACAATCTAGGAATAAGGGGTAAGTTGTTCAGGGCTGAGATGGGGAAGAATTTCTTTACTCAGAGTGTTGTGAACCTGTGAAATTCTCTCCCACAGGAAGCTGTAGAGGCCTGTACATTCAATTGTATATAGGGTGGTGGTTGATGAGAAATGTTAATCCAGGAGTTCATTACTAGTGGTGTTGCGCAAGGGATCGGTTTTGGGGCTACTGTTGTTTCTTATTTTTATAAATGACCTGGATGAGTGTGTAGAAGAAGTAGTTAGTAAAAATTGGTGGATGACACAAAGGTCAGTGGAGTTGTGGACAGTGTGGAAGGATGTTGCACGTTTTAGAGGGACTTAGATAAGCTGCAGAGCTGGGCTGAGAGGTGGCAAATAGAGTTTAATGTGGAAAAGTGTGAAGTGATTCACTTTGGAAGGAGCCACAGGAGTAAAAGGTACTCGGCTAATGGTAAGATCCTTGGTAGCATAGATGAGCAGATAGATCTCGGTGGCAGTGTGTAAGAATCCCTGAAAATTGCCACCCAGGTTGATAGGGGTGTTAAGAGGCATACGGTGTGTTAGCTTTTTATTGGTAGAGGGGTTGAGTTTCAGAGCCATGAGATCATGCTGCAGCTGTACAAAACTTTGATGCGGCCACACTTGGAGTATTGCAGATAGGAAGGGTGTGGAAGCTTTTGGAAAGGTGCAGAAGAAATTTACCAGGATGTTGTCTGGTATGGAGGGAAGGTCTTATGAGGAAAGGCTGAGGGACTTGAGGCTGTTTTCGTTAGAGAGAAGAAGGTTGAGAGATAACTTAATTGAGACATATAAGGTAATCAGAGGGTTAGATAGGGTGGACAGTGAGACCCTTTTTCCTGGGATGGTGATGGCTAGCACAAAGGGACATAACTTTAAGTTGAGGAGTGATAGATATAGGACAGATGTCAGAGATAGTTTCTTTACTCAGATTAGGGGCATGAAACATACTATCTGCAACAGGAGTGGACTCGTCAACTTTAAGGGCATTTAAATGGCCATTGGATAAACATATGGATGAAAATGGAGTAGTGTAGGATAGATGGGCTTCAGATTGGTTCCACAGGTCGATGTCACATCGAGGGCTGAAGGGCTTGTACTGTGCTGTAATGTTCTATGTTCTATATTCAAGAGGCAGCTGGACATGGCCCGTGTGGCTAAAGGAATCAAGAGATATGGAGAGAAAGCGATAATGGGATCCTGAGATTAGATGATAGGCCATGATCATATTGAGCTGAAAAATGTGTTGCCGGAAAAGCGCAGCAGGTCAGGCAGCATCAAAGGAACAGGAGAATCGACGTTTTGGGCATAAGCCCTTCTTCAGGAATGAGGAGGGTGTGCCAAGCAGACTAAGATAAAAGGTAGGGAGGAGGGACTTGGGGGAGGGGCATTGGAAATGCGATAGGTGGAAGGAGGTTAAGGTGAGGGTGATAGGTTGGAGAGGGGTTGGGGGCGGAGAGGTCGGGAAGAAGATTGCAGGTCAAGAAGATGGTGCTGATTCCGAGGGTTGGGACTGTGAAAAGGTGGGGGGAGGGGAAATGAGGAAGGTGGAGAAATCTGCAATCATCCCTTGTGGTTGGACGGTTCCTAAGCGGAAGATGAGGCACTCTTCCTCCAGGCGTCGTGTTGCCATGGTATAGCGATGGAGGAAGCCAAGGACCTGCATGTCCTTGGCGGAGTGGGAGGGAGAGTTAAAGTGATCAGCCATGGGGTGGTTGGGTTGGTTGGTCCGGGTGTCCCAGAGGTGTTCTCTGAAATGTTCCGCAAGTAGGTGGCCTGTCTCCCCAATGTATAGGAGGCCACATCGGGTGCAGCAGATGCAGTAAATGATGTGTGTGGAGGTGCAGGTGAATTTGTGATGGATATGAAAGGATCCCTTGGGCCTTGGAGGGAGGTGAGGGGGGAGGTGTGGGCACAGGTTTTGCATTTCTTGCGGTTTCAGGGGAAGGTGCCGAGAGTGGAGGTTGGGTTGGTGGGGGGTGTGGACCTGACAAGGGAGTCGCGGAGGGAGTGGTCTTTCCAGAATGCTGATAGGGGAGGGGAGGGAAATATATCCTTGGTGGTGGGGTCTGTTTGGAGGTGGCGGAAATGACGAAGGATGATATGATGTATCTGGAGGTTGGTGGGATGGTAGGTGAGGATCAGTGGGGTTCTGTCCTGGTGGCGATTGGAGGGGCGGGGTTCAAGGACAGAGGAGCGGGAAGTGGAGGAGATGCAGTGGAGGGCATCATTAACCACGTCTGAGGGGAGATTGCGGTCTTTGAAGAAGGAGGCCATCTGGGTTGTTCGGTATTGGAATTGGTCCTCCTGGGAGCAGATGTGGCAGAGGTGAAGTAATTGGGAATATGGGATGGCGTTTTTACAGGGGGCAGGGTGGGAGGAGGTGTAATCTGGGTAGCTGTGGGAGTCGGTCGATTTATAGTAAATGTCCGTGTTGAGTCGGTTGTCCGAGATAGAAATTAGAGAGGTGTAGGAATGGGAGGGAGGAGTCTGAGACAGTCCAGGTAAATTTGAGGTCGGGGTGGAAGGTGTTGGTAAAGTGGATGAACTGTTCAACCTCCTTGTGGGAGCACGAGGTAGCGCCGATATAGTCATCGACGTAGCGGAGGGAAAGGTTGGGGGTGGTGCAGGCTCGAAGGGCCGAATGGCCTACTCCAGCACCTATTTTCTATGTTTCTAGGTTTCTATTCATTTACCCATCCAAATGCCTTTTAAATGTTCAAATTGTACCTGCCTCCACTACCTTCTCTGGCAGGTCATTCCATACACGCATCATGCTCTGTGTGAAAACTTTACCTCTGAGGTCTCTTTCAAATCTTTCCCCTCTCGCCTTAAACCTACGCTCTCTAGTTTTGGATTCCCCTATCCTGGGGGAAAAGACTTTGACTATTCACCCTATCCATGCCCCTCATGATTTAAAAAAACTTCTACAAGGACACTCCTCATCCTCTGATGCTTGAGGGGAAATAACCCAATCCTCTCCCTATAGTTCAATCCCTACAACTCTGGCGAAATATAACTTTATACATGTGACTTTCTTCTGTCATTGTGATTCTCACACACTATGTCCTGAAGCCAAATGGCGTCCAATTCCATTTCTGTCATCCACAGCCTCTGTCATGTCATTAACTTCACCTTCACCTTTCCCCATTTCGAACAATATTGCAATGAGCACTTCTGTGATGAACTTTGGACTAAATGATTTGAAAGAAATATAAAAACTAAATATCTTCACCTCCAATCTTGGACAGGTTGGAGATGGGTAGGCGTTAACACTTCGTATTTTAACCAAATTGTGACAAGTACAGTACAGCCATGTAAGGTAATGGCCAGGGCAGGGAACTGGAAGTCAGGGAAAAGAAGCTTCTAAGTGAACAATAATACTGGCTGATGAGCCTAAAAGATAATAGCAGCTCAAAGAAATAGCACCAATTAGGATGATATCTATGGTCATGAATACAAAGCAGAACACTGGAAATGCGTGCGAAATGACAGAAAGACATATTCAGCAACTGTGGAGAAAGAAATACAGTTATTGTCTCAGGCAGAGATGCCTACCATCAGATGACTGTGGTGTCCACCCAAGTATGGCCAGATAGACACACAAATGCCACCAGCGGAAGGTTCCCCTGCAAGTCACTCACCAGCCTGACATGGAAATATCCCACTGTTCCTTCACTGTTGCTGGGTCAAAATGCTGGAATTCCATCCCCAGGAACATTGTGGGTCAACCTACAACATGTGAACTGCAGCAATTCAAGAAGGCAGCTCATAACTACCTTCTTCAGGGCAACTTTGGGGTAGGCATGAAATCCTGGCCCCTTCTAGCAACACCCACATTCTGTGTGTGAATAAAACAAATTGAAGACCGTTTCATTTCTAATTCTGACAGGACTGAGAAATTCCTGAAGTCCTCTAGCTTTACACTCATCATGTTTAAGAAAAGCAAATAACAAAATTTGTTTGGATTACATTCAAAGTAGATTTAATACCTTTTGGCATGTTTCTTTTGGTGTAACATCAGGTGAAAGCTTTCAAATCGCAATGTGGATAATTGTATTGAGAAATTGAACTCCAAAGAGTTCAATTATTTAAGGGCGAGGGTTTCAAGCTAGTGCTGGCAATCTGTATGAATAGGAAAAGATTTTCAGGTGTGATCATATGAAAATGGTTTTATTAATGGTTTTCCCTTGTACATAAATGGAAAAGGGTGAAATCAAATCCAATAAATGGGCAGTTAGCAATTCACTGTAGCTTTGTATCTGTTTTTTGGATGTTAGCTGTGTAATCTTGAAGGACTTTGAGTGATTGAGTGAGTTAGATTCATTTTACATTATTAATGCTGCTATCATTTTGATTGTGCAGATTACTCTAGCGTGTAGTTTAGTGGTGCTCTGCATTCTCGCGTTGTAATGTCATTCCAACACTCCTTCTGTTGGCGAAGCACAGACTGGATGAATGATGAAGAGCAAGCTGAAAGTGTATTCCCCATAATATCCCTTACCATTTGGATACAGTAAAAGGAGCTAGTGATTCCACTACACCGATGCATTTCATCCCCTCACTGACACCATTTAAATCCAACATTTGTATCTTCCCCCATGTAATTGTGAAAGGTGCTGTTGATAGCAAAATATCTTTTGCTGCTTTCTGTCAAGTGGGTTCATTGTATAATCTGTAACATCAGATGGATGAAAAGGAGAGCATCTTCACTGTGATTTTCATAGTCTGACATTATGTGGAGATGGCATCAGAAAGAGAGAGAACAAAACATTTGGACAGAAAAAGGAGTAAGTAAAGTTCAACTTGGGAGAATGAACAGCAGCTAATGGGGATCATGAGTAGCTGACAATGGGTTGTACATGGTAGCAGCTCATGTGATGGGAAGGCCTGGTGTGTGAGGTTTAGGATAAGGACATAGTAGAGGGTGCTCAGGCTCTACAATTGTTGAACTCTGTCTTTGGCACTGATGACCACGGCGGTGGGTTAGGGTATAAGGTGGACATTTCTGAGATACCCCTGCAGACATTGGCATCATCAGAACAGCTGCGAGGAACTGGGAGAATGGGCTGGAGTCTTTAAAGAAAACAGAGCATGAAGCCAAGGAACTGTGGGAGTCTGTGGGTTTGTAGTAGATATTGGTAGCCAGGGTATCCCAAGAAACAAAGGCATCGTGGCAGGGAAAGGAGGTATCAGAGATGGACCAGGTGAAGGAGAGAGCAAGGTGGAAATTGGAAGTGAAATTGTTGAAGTTTTCCAATTCTGGATGAGAAAGGGAAGCAATAATGTCATCAAAATACCAGAGAAAGAGTTGTGGGTGAAGGCCAGATTAGGACTGGAAAAAAGAACGTTGCATGTACCCCTCAAAGAGACAGGTATAAATGCGGCCTGTGTGGGTACCCATCCCTTTGATCTGAAAAAAAGTGGGAAAAGTTAAAGTAGAAGTTGTTCAAATTAAGGACAAGTTCAGCCAGGTGGGAGTGGTGTTGGAGGATGGGGACAGTTCAAGCCTTTTTTCCAGGAAGAAGCAGAGAGCCCTGAGACCATTCTGATGGGAAATGGGTGGTTCAAGATATTGCATGTCCATAGTAAAGAGGAGGTGGCTGGAGCCCATGAACTGGAAATTCTGATACTGATGTAAAGTGTCAGAGGGATCATGGATGTAAGTGGAAAGGGACAAAAAAAATCGAGGTAGGACAAGATGAGTTCTGTGGGTAGGACCTGGCAGAAACAATGGAGAGAGGGGGAGCCCAGGCATCCTGTTTGTGGGTGTTTTAGAAGGAGATAGAAACAGGCTGTGTGGGGTCGGGAGACTATGAGCTTGGAGACTGTAGGAGGTAAGGGAGTGGATATCATTAGGTTAAATGAGGTTCGTGATCATTGTGGACACTATAGCCTGGTGTTCAATGTTGAGGCCATATCCAGGAAGAGGGAGGAGGAGGTATCTGAGAGCTGATGCTCACCTCTGCAATATACAGGTCAGTATACCAGATGGCAAAAGCACTATCCTTGTTGGCAGGCTTGATGACAAATGCAGGACAGGATCTGAGACTCTTCCTCTATTACGTCAATGACATCATCAGTGCTGCTTCCCACTCTCATGCAGAGTTGGAAAAATTCTGACTTCTCCCATCCTTGCCTTGACATCTCTGTTTCCATTTCTGGGGATAGGCTAACCACCAATATCCACTACAAACCCACTGACTCCCACAGTTACCTTGACGATATATCCTTACAGTCTGCTTCCTGTAAAGACTCCATTCTACTCTCCCATTTTCTCTGTCTTCATTGCATCTATGCTGATGATTCCACAAGGGGGCCTGAGAAATATCCACCTTTTACCTGACTTGAGGATTCTCCAGCACTGTGGTTGATAGGGTTCTTAGGCATGTCCGACCTATTTCTCTCACTTTGGCCCTCACCATCTCTCTTCCTCCTACAACAGCGATAGGGTCCCCTTCGTCCTCATCTACCACCTAACCAGTTGCCATTTTCGTCACCTCCAGTGGGTTGTTACCATCAGACACCTCCTCCCTCTCCTCCCTTGTCAGCCTTCTGCAGGGATCGTTCACTTTGGGATACCTTGGTCCATTCCTATTTATTCCCAACACCTCCCCACACCCACAACACCTTCCTGCACAATCACCAAAAGTGTAAGATCCTACCTGTCACTTCCTCCCTCCTTACTACCCAAGGCCCAGCACACCTTCCAGATGAAGCAGTGATTTACCTGCATTTCACTCAATCTAGTCTATTGCATTCACTGCTCACAATGTGGTCTCCTCTATACTGGGGAAATGAAGCGCAGACTGGGTGACCACTTTGCAGAATATCTACATTCTGGTGGCAAAAATGAGCTGGACCTATTGGTTGCCCACCAGTTCAACACACCACCGTGTTCCCTGGTAACATCTCTGTCTCAGGCTTGCTGCAGTGCTCCAGTGATGTTCAGCACCAGCTTGGATACCTTGCAGCTTTCCAGACTCAATATCAAGTTCAACAAGTTTAGGGCCTGAGCACCTTTTCCCATGTCCTTACCCCAACCATTTGACACCCGGCCTTGTCATCATTATCAGCCACTGATGGTCCCCATTAACAGCCACTCATTCTCCCAGACTAACCTTAAACCATTCCTTTGTCAACCCAACTGCTTTTCACTCTCTCACTGGGCTCCATCTCCACCTATCATTTACTCCTCCCACCTCTCCCACCCTTTTCTGAGTATAATCAGTTCTGAAGAAGGGTCACTCGACCTGAAACTGTCACTGTGCTTCTCTGTAGACAGATGCTGCCAGACCTGATGAGTTTCTCCAGCAATTTCTGTTCTTGTTGTAGCTCATTAAAAGTAGCTGATATCACATGGAGGTGAACATCAGGTAAATAGAATCAGCTGAGGTACTATCCTTTGGATTTTGGGCCTTTGAGCTATGGCATAGTTGGAGAATGTAGTTGCTGCTCCCTGCTGTTAGAAAACGGAGCTAAAAGTATACGTTGTAAAATATATTTGCTGATGTGAAAACCCTCTACATATTAACTTTGCAAAAGTCTGCTCCACACAAATGGGACAAACTCTCTTCTCTGGAGATGTGCTTGATTCCAGTTGTGCTGTCAGGGTAGCAAAAAAACAAAAGTCCGACGTCTCTCTCTTTCTCTCTGTCTGCAGGATGGGCTGTGGAGCTGGAAGACACAAAACATAGGGATGACATGCTACCTCCACTGGTGGAGGGTTGTAATTCCAGGATGGTAAGTTTACATCAGCAATTTCCATTGAAAATAGGGCCATATGAACCTTCAATTGGAAAAGGATAGATGAGAAAGAAAGAAAAGCATAGACCATATTGTGCCAGGGAAATTAGGTTGTTCCCAGGAAGAGGATGTAAATGATGGATGTAGACATAGTGAAGATAAAATACATTAAGTCAGTGGATATGAGCCAAAAAATGTTAAGCTAAAAACAGCCTTTGAAAAAAAAATCAAATAAAATTGACTTTGCTCCCACATTATCATAAACTGTTAACAATTCAAAATAACTTGTATCTAATCATTTACTGCAATTGAAATGATCTATAGAGTCCCACACATATGTAATGATGCTAGTTGTTCATAACTGTACTGCCATGACAATGTGTTGATGATCCATCCCCACTTTATTTCAGAACTCTCTCTGTGACTGCCTTCATCTATATCATATCCAATAACCTCTTGATACGACCATTTCTTCAGCTGCCTTGGCTTTCCTTTCATTTACAATTCTTGTCTCTCCTCATGACTCTGACTGCAAAGAGTTTGAGAACAGGATGTCAGAGAATGGTTACAGCATGGAAGAAGGCCAATTCAGACGATCACATCTACGCAGGCTCTTCAAAGAGTATGATCACTCCCCTACCCTCTGTCTAACCCTGCAAATTCTTCCTTTTCAGATAATAATCCAATTCCCGGGGAAATGCCTTGATTGAACATACCACCATGCAGCATCTTCCAGATCTTAACCACTTGTTGCGTGAAACAGTTTGTTCTCATGTCTCCATTGCTTCTCTCACCAATCACTTTAAATCTGTACACCCACATTTTCAATCCTTTCATCTATGGAAATAGGTTTTCCCTACGCATTCTGCTCAGACACCTCATGAATTTGAACTTGTCTATTATGTGATCTGGATGTGAATGTACAAGGCATGATTAGTAAGTTTACGGATGCTACAAAATTAGGAGGTATAGTTGATAATGAGGAAGGTTATCAAAAGTTACAGAGGGGTCTTGAGGATTGGCAAATGCAATTAATACAGATAAGTGTGAGGCTTAGTGTGAATGGCCATTTTGATTGCCATGGACCAGGTTGGGCCGAAAGGCCTTTCTCCATGCTGTAGGACTCTATGACTCTCTGACACTTTGGAAAGTCAAACCAAGGTAGAACTTATACAATATATGGTAAGGTCCTGAGGATTGTTATGGAACTGAAGGCCCTAGGAGTACAAGGACGTAGTTCTTTGAAAGTAGTGTCAAAGGTAGACAGGGTGGTGAAGAAGGCATTTAGCATGCTGGCCTTCATCAGTTGAGGCACTGAGTATCGGAGTTGGGACATTATGCTACAGTTGTATTACTCATTGGTGAGGCTGCACTCACAATGACCTGAGAGGTAACTTCTTTATGCAGACAGTGATGTGTATATGGAATAGGCTGCCAGAGAAAGTGGTTGAGGCAGGTACAATTTAAAAAACATTTGGATAGGTACATGGATGGGAAGAGTTTGAGGAATATGGATCAAATGCAGGCAATTGGAACTAGCTGAGAGGGCACCACGGTCAGCATGGGCCAGTTTGGGCTGAAGACTGGTTTACACCATGACTCACTTCTCCATGGGAAATCCTCTCAGATTCTCCAATCTACTAAGATAACTAAAATTCCTGATCCTGATCCCTGGGAAGCATTTGATTTGTTTTGCAGAATTTGCACATTTTTACGAGGCCTTACGTTGCCTTGTGTCTTCATGCCCACAAGATGATTCTTTGATGTCTTCAAGTCTGTGTTCTTCGTTCAGCTGCTGCACTTGACTGTCATGAAACACAGGGCTATATCAGAACTCCTATATGTTAATTCACATCAAAGAAAGAAGCAAAAATGTATCAATAGGCAAATAGCTTTGACTAGCCTTTGAGTTTAAACCTGACCAATTTAAAGGTTATCAAACACAAATCAAAAGAACTGTGGTTCTTGTTCAGGTTTTATTGGGATCAGTGAAATTGCTTTGAGTTTGAAAACCATAACAAACATAAAAACATAACAACAAACACGCTCCCAGGAGGACCAGTTCCAATACCGTACAGCCCAGGTGGCCTCCTTCTTCAAGGACCGCAGATTCCCCCCAGACGTGATCGACGATGCCCTCCACCACATCTCCTCCACTTCCCGCTCCTCCGCCCTTGAGCCCCGCTCCTCCAACCGCCATCAAGACAGAACCCCACTGGTTCTCACCTACCACCCCACCAACCTCCGTATACAGCGTATCATCCGCCATCATTTCTGCCACCTCCAAATGGACCCCACCACCAGGGATATATTTCCCTCCCCTCCCCTATCAGCGTTCCGCAAAGACCACTCTCTCCGTGACTCCCTCGTCAGGTCCACACCCTCCCCATCAACCCAACCTCTACTCCCGGCACCTTTCCCTGCAACCGCAGGAAATGTAAAACTTGCGCCCACACCTCCTCCCTTACTTCTCTCCAAGGCCCCAAGGGATCCTTCCATATCCGCCACAAATTCATCTGCACCTCCACACACATCATCTATTGCATCCGCTGCACCCGATGTGGCCTCCTCTATATTGGGGAGACAGGCCGCCTACTTGCGGAATGCTTCAGGGAACACCTCTGGGATGCCCGGACCAACCAACCCAACCACCCTTCAACACTTTAACTCTCCCTCCCACTCCACCGAGGACATGCAGGTCCTTGGACTCCTCCATCGGCAGAACATAACAACACGACGGTTGGAGGAGGAGCGCCTCATCTTCCGCCTGGGAACCCTCCAACCACAAGGAATGAACTCAGATTTCTCCAGTTTCCTCATTTCCCCTCCCCCCACCTTGTCTCAGTCGGTTCCCACAACTCAGCACCGCCCTCCTAACCTGCAATCTTTTTCCTGACCTCTCCGCCCCACCCCACTCTGGCCTATCACCCTCACCTTGACCTCCTTCCACCTATCACATCTCCATCGCCCCTCCCTCAAGTCCCTCCTCCCTACCTTTTATCTTAGCCTGCCTGGCACCCTCTCCTCATTCCTGATGAAGGGCTCTGGCCCGAAACGTCGAATTTCCTGTTCCTTGGATGCTGCCTAACCTGCTGTGCTTTAACCAGCAACACATTTTCAGCACACATCACTATCCACCCACTTAACACTGCACAAGTGTTCTGGACAGTGTGTTGGTACCAAAGTCCTGTGATATTTTTCTTTCTCACAATGCTGTTCATACTTTATTTTAAATGGGTGAATGATTTTGTTAAAATAGCACAGAACAGAAGTTGGTGGAAGCCCATTAAAAATAGAACAGACAGGAATGTCAATCTCTGGTATGGAACTAATGATTGATCGCTATGATTTTCTCTAATTTGTGAAACTAATGGTCATATGTCTGACCCTGTAGCTGATTTCCTGACTTCACTTCTTCTCCCTCCCTACACAGAATGAAATAACTGAACTACATCAAGCCATATTGCTGACCATTAGAGTTTCCTTTCGAGCTTGCAAATACAGATGCTTTTCTCTCATGGAAACCTGAGAAGGAAAAATTAACTTTGGATAACAAAATACTCCCGATCAATATTCTTGCTCTCTTGTACATATTTTAAGGGTTATATATTTCCATTTGAAGCAAGGAGGTAAACAAATGTCAACATGGTTCTGTGCCATAACACGGATGTGTTAACAGTTTCTCTTTCCGAGGGGAAAAAAGCTTCCTTTCCTTGTGATTACTTCAGGGATTTCCTGAAGATTTTCACATCAAAGGTGAGAATGCTTCCAACTCCTGCTCAGGGACTGGATTCTTTTTCATTCCTCTCTGATTGAACTCAAAAGGGGCACTAGAGGTCTTGCATTAATTCACTAGCAACAAAGCCTGGGCTGCTCAGAAACCCGATATTGCTCAAGGTTCAGCTCAGGTGCAGGTGCATTGAGATTTAATTAACAAAGCAGTTTTACAAAGCAGTCCCTCCTATTGAGCAATGTGCATTCCCCAGTTAGCATGTTGCCTATTATTTATTGTTACACAGTTTTAGGATAAGACACATCATTGTATTAACTCCCTGGCTTCCCCATAACTAAGCTCTCCAAGGAGTCAAGTACTATCTATTTTTAAACTATCTATTGTGCACTGGGAGTGTTAAGTTTGAATGAAGAGTTGAGATTTACAAACACCAATTTCCTTAATCCTTTTCCACTGTGTTAGAGGGCAATGAGGATAAGGAGATCATAGAGTCCGTGAAGATTTGGGTCTTTGATCCTTTTGCATGTGCAGAATTCTCTCTGATAATTCTGGTTTCTGTATTTGGTAAGAATATAGTGCTGCAGGTATGTTAGCAATACCCAAACTATGCAACAAGGCAAAAATATTAAGGATTATTGATAATTATTAAAATAAAACTTAAAGAAAAGCTGTAAGGAGAAGCCTGGGAACTATAGTGAGTCTGACATTATTGATGAGTAAGTTATAGAGTCATAGAGTAATACAGCATAAGTTGTTGGACGTGCTTCTGAAAGATAGGATTTACGTGCGTTTGGGGAGGCAAGGACTGATTAAGGATAGTCAGCATGGTTTTGTGTGAAGAAACTGTGTTTCACAAACTTGATTGAGTTTTTTGAGGAAGTAACCAAAAAAATTGATGAGGGCAGAATGGTTGACGTTGTTTACATGGACTTTAATAAAGCCTTTGACAAGGCTTCCACATGGTAGACTAATTAGTAAAGTTAAATCACATGGGATTCTGGGAGAGCTTGCCGATTGGATGTAAAATTGACTTGGTGGTAGGAGACAGAGGATAGTGGTGGAGAGTTGGTTTTTTTTTGATTGGAGACCTGTGACTAGCAGTGTCCTGCAGGGATCAGTGCCAGATCCACTTTTGTTTATATAAATGAATTGGATGAGAATTTCAGAGACATGGTTAGTAAGTTTGTGGAAGTGAGCAAAATTGATGGTATAGTTGACGGTGAAGGTTATCTAAGATTATAAAGAAGTCTTGATTGATTGAGTGAATGGGCAGAGGAGTAGCAAATGGAGTTTAATTTGGATTAGTTGTATTTTGATAGAACAAACAAGGGCAGGACTTATACAATTAATGGTAGGGCCCTAGGTAGTGTCGTAGAACAGAGAGACCTAAGGGTGCAGGTGCCTAATTCTTTGAAATTTGCATTCACATGTAGACAGGGTGTTAAGAAGGTGTTTAGCACACTTGCCTCCATTGCTCAGACCTTTAAACATAGGAATTGAGATGTACTGTTGACATTGGTGAGGTCTTTTCTGGAGTACTGTGCATAGTTCCGGTTGTCCATTATGGAATGGATATCATTAAATTGGATTTACCAAGATGTTGCCAGGAATGGAAGGTTTGAATCACAAAGCTAGGCTGAGACCTTTTCCACTGGAGTGTAAAAAGTTGAGGGGTGACCTTTACAGATATTCATAAAACCATGAGGGGCCTAGACAAAGTGAATAGTGAGGGTCTTGTCCATAAAGGGTGGGAGTTCAAAGCTAGAGGGAATATTTTTAACTTGAGTGGAGAAAGTTTTAAAAAAGACATGAAGGGCAACCTTTCTTACATGGAGTGTGATTTTTATGTGGAATGAACTGCCAAAGGAAGTGGTGGATGCAGGTACAGTAACAAAATTCAAAAGACATTTGGATAAGGACATGAATAGGAACGATTTGGAGGGATATGGGCCAAATGCAAGCAAGTGGGACTGGTTTGGTTTGAGAACATGGTTGATGTGGACCAGTTGGACCAAAGGGTCTGTTTCCGTGCTGTAAAACTGTCTAAGAATTCAAATATGGGCTGGATGTTTGGCAAGTCAAGTTGGAAACTTTCTGACTCACAGACCTTTAAAAAGACAGAAGTTGCTGGAGAAACTCAGCAGGTCTGGTAGCATCTGTGGAGAGCAAAACAAAGTTAACTGTTTTGAGACTGATACAACTCCCTTTCATGGCAATTTCTGTTTTTATTTTAGATCTTCAGTATCTGCAGTATACTGCTTTGATTGATTTTAAAGGAGTTTTGCCCACTATACCTTTGCCCCAGGTAAATGGAGCTAAAATGGACTTGGGGCCACTGTGACTGGAGGTAGACTTGAGGTAACAGCAGGGGCAATTGGAGGGTGAGGCCACCAGACTAGAACACTCTGTTCAATGGGACATTGTCCCAGCTACAATAATGAATCTCAGACTCTCTAACCCTCACAATCCCCTCTCCTCCTTCATACATGCTTCCTCCATGTGCACTCATTCCCACTGCCCCCTCTGCTTCCTTGTCTACCTACTCCCATGCCCAATCCATGACCTCTTATATTCCCTATGTTTTCTCCAAGTGCTCTCCAAATCCACTTGTACACCAATACCACCTCAATTCCACTCCCTTGCACCACTGTACCCTCTAAGTGATTATATACCCTCCTTTCCCACCATATGACCCTGGCCATATTTGCTGCAAAGGGATCGATATTTTTTGCTGATTATAAGCCTATGCACCATCCCTCCCAGCAGTTAAGCAAAGGCAGGTTTTTGTTTTGATCAGATTCCCTACAGTGTTGGAATAGGCCCTTTGGGCCCACAAGTCCACACCGACCCTCCGAAGAGCAACCCACCCAGACCCATTCATTTACCCCTTCACCTAACACTACCGGCAATTTAGCATAGCCAATTCACCTAACCTGCATATTTTTGGACTGTGGGAGGAAACCAGAGGACCTGGAGTAAACCCATGCAGACACGGGGAGAATGTGCAAACTCCACACAGACAGTTGCCCGAGGCAGGAATTGAACCCGTGTCTCTGGCGCTATGAGGCAGCAGTACTAACCACTGTGCCACAGTACGCAGGTGAAAGGAATGGCCTTTGGCAACTAGCAGTATTTGACCAAATGCTGCATCAAGAATCCCTGTCAAGACAGGAGTCAATGGGAACCAGGATAATACATAGTGTCATACTGTAGCACAAAGCAAGATGCTTGTTATTGTTCAAAGTCAACCTCAATCCCATGACAAAACTGCAGAAGTTCCTCGAAGGAGTATCAAACACCCAACCATTTCTTAATCATAGTCAAGACTCATGAGCTCCCTATAGTGCAGGTACAGTCCAGAGAGATCCCACCTTATCCTTGTAACCCACATTTCCCACAGCTAATTCAGCTAACCTACACATCTCTGGATAATATGGATAATTTAGCATGGCCAATCCGCTTACCCTGCACATTTTTGGACTGTGGGAGGAAATCAGAGCACCTGGTGGAAATCTAGACAGACACAGAGAGAACATGCAAACTCCACACAGACAGTCACCCGAAGGTGAAACCAAACCTGGGTCCCTAGCACTGTGAAGCAGCAATGCCATGCACTGACTCCTCAGACATTAAAGCAGCTCATATGCCAGAAGACCTCCTAGCCTGTGATGGTAAATGGTACTAGTATTTATGCCACATAAGTGCAAGGCAATGACCATTTTCATTGCTGTTCAATGGCATTAACACTGATTTTATTCACTTGACTAGGCCAGCATTTATTATCTGTCCCTAGTAGTCCATGAGAAGGTGGTGGTGAACAGTCTCCTGAACCTCTGTTGTTCATGTGCTTAACCCTCACTATCAACATTCTGGGATTACTATTATTGATCAGAAACTGAACTGGACTAACTGTACAAATACAATGACTGTAAGAGCAAGTCAGGTGCTAGGAATCCTGTGGAAAGCACATATCTTTCAGGTCAATGAGGTGTTTAGAAGTTTGTGTGGTCTCTTCAGTGCCTTGGATTTGATTTTACCTCAATCCACTCTCTTGATGCATTTGCCACTTACCCAGCTTTGACAAAGGGTCAGTTAGACTTGAAACATCAGCTCTTTTCTCTCCTTACAGATGCTGCTAGACCTGCTGAGATTTTCCAGCATTTTCTCTTTTGGTTTCAGATTCCAGCATCTGCAGTAATTTGCTTTTATCTTTTGACCATTCTCTATTTTGGTTATCTGCAAATCATGAATTTCCATGAGTTGGCAAGGAGGTTTTGGCTGGCCTTCTGGGAGACTTGAACACAGATTTCTGAGGGGAGCAATAACTTCAGGGTCTTGACGTCAGGCACATGAACAGTGTCCTTAGCTTTACTAATATGGATAGAGAGTACAAGAGCAAGGAGGTGAGGTTGGCCTTGTAGAAGATGCCTGTTAGACTCCAGCTAGAGTATTCTGTACAGTTCTGGCTGTCACATGGTAAGAGGGATATGAATGTATTGGAGATAGTTCAGAAGCGACTTGCAGGAATGGCTCCAGGAATGAAAAACCTCAGTGATGAGGACCGATTGAAGAAGTTGGATTGAAGAAGGATGGCACGGTGGCTCAGTGCTTCGCACTGCTGCCTCACAGCATGAGGAACCCGGGTTCAATTCCGGCCTTGGTTAACTGTTTATGTGGAGTTTGCACATTCTCCCAGTGTCTGCATGGGTTTCTGCCAGGTGCTCTGGGTTCCTCCCCCAAACCAAAGATGTGCCGATTAGGTGGATTGTTCATGCTAAATTGCCCATAGTGTCCGGGAATGTGCAGGCTAGATGGATTAGTCATAGTAAATGTGGGGTTGTGGGGATAGAGTCAGGGGCTAGTCTGGACGGCATGTTCTTCAGAGGGCTGGTGTGATAGGCTGAATGGCCTTTTTCTGCACTGTGGGGATTCTAAGTTGGGACTTTCATTCTTGGAGAGAAGATAGGTAAGGGACTGACTGAGAGCTACAAAATCATGAGGGGGAGAGTAGATGGGTAGACGCTGTTCCTGCTCATAAAAGAACAACAAGGCATAGACTTAAAGTCGTGGCTAAGCGCAGCAAGGATGATGTGACAAAACAAAATTCACACAGTAGGTGGTTAGGTTATGGAATGCACTATCTGGAAATGTGGTGTAAGTGGATTCAAGTGTGGTATTCAAGAGGGGATTGGCTAAATATTTTGGATAGAAATTGTGTGCAAGCATATATGGAAAAGGAAGGAAATGGCACTACATCATGGAACTGGTGCAGGCTTAATGGGCGAAATAGCCTCCTTCTGCATTGTAACAATTCTGTGATTCTATAAACATGCCTTGTCCAATAGAGCTAGTTCTGAGTGATTTAATTGGCAACTTTAGTGTGTATGTGGACATTCATAGTAAGAGCTGTTTAAAATAGCTGTTATAGGTGCAGAGGGATATAACTTTTTGTAAGTTGTGAGAGGGCTATAACAATTGCTCCCATTTGTACTCAAACAAAGAATTTAAACATTATGAGGATTACATTAAACTGATGCATTCCATATTTTTACAGATTGAAATTGAGTCTGTTAACTGTACCCTCAATGGCTCATTGTCCCCTGTGCTTTTCAAGTACTTCTACATTGCACCCTGTTCAGAACACACTAATGGTTTTTAGAAATAGCAAAATTGAGCCACAGAAATTCCTTGAAGAAGGATTATAACCCGCCTCACCCCTGACACTCCTATTGCCTTCGATCAGATTAATGTGATTAGCACTTTTTGCCAAATCTGGCAGAATATTGTAAAGTCTGGCCAAATTTGTTGCAAATGAATAGAAAGTGTTTGCCGATTGTAAGCCTGTAAACGATCCCCCTCAGCAGTGAAGCAATGAACAACATGATCAGAATGTTGAGTGTCAGCTTTGAAAATATTTGAGTGGATGCATATATTCAGCTGAGAAAGACAAAATAGCAGGATATTCTCAGGACATTGGCAGAGCAAAATACCAAAATCTGCAAGGTAGTTGCTCAACTAACAACTAATTCATGAAACCTCTTGCCTAGTGCCAAGATTTGCAAGGATAACAGAGGCATTGCTGAAGCCTGGATAATTGGCAAGCACGGCTATACTGAGGCCAAGGCTGCTGTACATTTATTGATTGGAATCTCTGTAGATACATTAATTCAGAACAGAGGCAGTGATCAGGATATGGAGACAGTCAATAAGCTTGTAAAGTCACAATTCATAAAGGAAGCCCTTTTTTGGCTCTGTCTACGGCACTGGAGGAGTTGGGGAGCTGTGCTGCTATGTTTGCATTTGCTGTTGGGACTTGTAAAGCAAAATGGTATTGGCATGTTAAAGGTATGCTTTACTGCTTGCTGTTCACGATTCCTCTGACTCTTGGTGACAGCAATGCTGACATTTAACATTAATACCACATTCCAAGCCATTCCATTGGGATGAAGGCCTCTCCCTCCAATCTGCAATTGCAAAGTTTCATGAATGAGGTATATTGGGCAAAATGTTAAATACAAATATTTATTTAAGACTTTGCGGTGGTCGTCTTTCCAAAATACAGTTGTAGTGATAACATGAAGGTGCAGGAGCGAGAACCTGCTTTTCCTGTCTTTGAGATACAGTTCCTCAGGTGTCTGCTGTCTGTCCCACAATTATAAGATCAGTGCTAAATGATATTTTGCATGTTCACTAAATAACCTGAATTAGATCTTTGCAGAGCATGCAAGCGATTGACTCGATCAGAGTTGAAGTGATTGACTACATGTCTGTAGTTTGCAGAAATAGACAAAATATCAATATTATCTGAAAATAGTGCATTGGCAACCAGTTCAAAGGTAATCACATTAATGGAATGCCATTTTCATTGATGACATTGGTGGTAGGCATGGTATATAATGGCCTTATCCCATATTACACCATCTGTTAGAGCAACCCTTCCAGATTGGAAAAAGCCTCTATTGAACCAGTGAGTTCAAAGATGGTAAAGCACAATTTCTTGAACATCTGCTTGTTAAGTCTTTTCTACTGTAATGTTTAACTATGGGGCCCATTGACTATCGTGGAAGAGCTTTGTAAGGGCAGATCAATGGGTCAACTGTTTTCTAATGTCAAATAGCACTGGAGGAGCCATGGTCAGAGTAACTGATCACAGACAGAGACAAAAATTAAAGACCTTTTCAGCTGGATAAAGGCTAAATATTATTTACAGTAAATGTGAAGGTGGTAATAAAAGTAGTAGAGTTCAAAGGGGCTCTTTAACATTCTGGGAGTTATCTGATAGTCTCATCATTTGATTGCTCAGATTAGATTTGCATATCCAATCTTATTGAACTGTCTCATTAAATTTTTTTCCAGTTGCTGATTCACCTGTTCTGTATTAACACTGATGCCATTTATTGTGTCATATGAATAAGTCATTACTATTAACCAGGAGGCTTTTAACAATTTAAATTAAGTTTGCTAAAAATGTTGTACTTGGTTATGCTTCAATTTCCATGGTCGATTACAACATTATCCCATTACACTGCCCAACCCCCGCCCACATCATCCCCCAAAAGACAGATCTTATTCCTTTCTCTTCCCTTTGTCTTGCACGTATTCTAGGCTGTACATTTATGTAACTCAGCCTTCCCCCTGGACCACACAGTCTATTTTAAAAACAGAATTACTAGAATTGGGACAGGTTTCAAATTTCTTTGAAGCTCAAATTGGTTTGCTGAGCCCCAGTTTCTCAAATTACAATGCTGCGAATCTTCAGAGTATTTAATCTCTCACATCTTTAACTGTTGACTGTTTTTTTCCTCACCTTTTGACCTCCATATAAATCAGATTTTCAGTTTTTAATATCCACCCAGTGAATTGCTTTCACACATAAGACCTTTGAATGTAATGAAGTCTCCACCAGTTTTTGGGTTAACTGTGAAGTTACCATTGTTGAATTTATGCTTCCGTTGTGTTGAACCAGAATTTACTTGTTCTCAATTGGAAGATTCAAGCATATGTATGTTTCTCTTGTGATCAGCAGTTTAATTTATTTGTAAGGATAGTGGCTAGCCTGATGGATGGGGGAGTATCCATATTATATATAGACTTCCAGAATATACGATATTTATAATTAATGTCCAAATTTCCAGAATCGGAAGTAACCTTCTGTTCACAGATTAATTGGAAGGTCAGGATAAAGAGAATGCACTCTGTTTATCAGGATGTGTACAAATTTGAAATACAGCTTCAGTTTTTCATGATGCGTATTAATAACGGTCTGGATGAACGTGCTGGGAGTTTAGATCCAGATTTACAGACTCCGTGTAAATAAGAGCCACAGTGCATTGTGGAGACAGGAGCAAGAAGATACAAAGGGACAAGAGACAAAATGACTGAACAAAACAGTGGCAAATCGGATTCGATCTGGGCAACTGTGAAATCATTCACTTCTGATCTCAAACAACAAATGAAAATATTTTCTGTCCAGCCAGCAGGGGACTGGGAATAATTGCAGATATTCTTTTCTAAAAGCCAGCATAGACAACGTTGTGAATAGCCTGTGTTCATACTGCAACATTTTGTTTTTAACAGGTTGGAGACTAATAGCTGCAGAAAATAAAAGGATCAATGCGTCTATCCGCACGACTCAGTTAAAGCTAGTGCACAGATTAGAAAAGGAGGTAAACGAGAATGAAATAAAGAACTGCAGATGTTGGCAATCTGAAACAGAAACAGAAATTTCTGGAGAAACTCAGCAGGTATGGCAGAACTGAAGAAGGGTCGCTAGACCTAGTCATAGAGTCATATAGCACAGAAAATCATCATTCCAGTCCAACGTGTCCACGCCAACCAAACATCTCAATCTGACCTAGTTCTGTTTTCTTGCATTTGGCCTATAGCCCTCTAAATTCTTCCTATTCACATATCCATCCAGATGCCTTTAAATGTTGTAATTGTACCTACCTCCACCACTTCCTCGGGCACCCCATTCCATACACAAACCACTCTCTGCGTGACAAAGCTACCCCTCGTGTCCTATTAAATCTTTCCCCTCTCACATAGAACATAAAACAATACAGCACAGAACAGGCCCTTCGGCCCACAATGTTGTGCCGAACATTTGTCCTAGCTTAAGCAACTATCCATGTACCTATCCAATTGCCGCTTAAAGGTCACCAATGATTCTGACTCTGCCACTCCCACAGGCAGAGTCCACCACTCTCTGGGTAAAGAACCTACCCCTGACATCCCCCCTATACCTTCCACCCTTCACCTTAAATTTATGTCCCCTTGTAACACTCTGTTGTACCCGGGGAAAAAAGTCTCTGACTGTCTACTCTATCTATTCCCCGATCATCTTATAAACCTCTATCAAGTCACCCCTCTTCCTTCGCCGTTCCAATGAGAAAAGGCCTAGCACTCTCAACCTATCCTCGTATGACCTATTCTCCATTCCAGGCAACAGCCTGGTATATCTCCTCTGCATCCTCTCCAAAGCTTCCACATCTTTCTTAAAGTGAGGCGACCATAACTGCGCACAGTACCCCAAATGTGGCCTTACCAAGGTCCCCTAAAGCTGCAACATCACCTCATGACTCTTGAATTCAATTCTTCACCTTAAACTTATGACTTCAAATTTGTGAACTCTCCCACCCTAGGAAAAAGACCTTGGCTATTCACCCCATCATGATTTTATGAACATCTATAAGGTCATCCCTCAGTCTTCAATGCTCCAGGGGAAAAAAGTCTCACCCTATAACACAAACATTGCAGTCCTGGCAACATCCTTGTAAATATTTTCTGCACTGAAACAATGACTCTGCTTTCTCAAGTCAAGTGAATGGAATATTGGCCTTAGTTCAAGGAGATTATCCAGGTTCTTGGGTCTCAAGCCTAGACACCATGTCTATCTGCTTGCACTGTTAGTTGACCACTTTCGGGTGTTCTCTATGAGGCTGTACCTACCTGTACCCTAAAGAACCACCTCGATGAATGGTCTGTTCTGTCCAGATGCCTGAAAACCCTCTTCCTCTGCAGATTTGCTTCTCCCAGTTCTCCGTTGACCAATGTTCAAAGCGTGGCCATGGAAAAAGAATGTAAGGACATATCACAGAAGTATTGACAACATTGGTGATGAGGAGAAAGCCACCAACCTCTCTGCATGGCACCTCCTGATGTGTGATGGCTCAAGATGCTTTGAGGCTGTGCCACTTGTTTCTGAGGTGGGCTGGCTGTGGTAGAGGAGGAGAAGGACACCAGCCAGGGCTGCTTCACCAGGCAGCAGCACCCCCCTTATTGAGTGTGGAACATCTTGTAAGATCCAAAGTTGGATTTTTCAGTCAGCTGAGGACTCCACTAGTCTGACAGACATCATCCTTGATTCCGAGAGACTACTGACAATGACATTTGACCATGTCTTTGGAAGAACTCCTTTCTCTGCTGTGGATACAAGCTCTCTCTTCCCCCTTCACTTGTCTTCACTGTGCTCTTCAGTAATGCACCATGGAGTACATTTGCTATTCACTCTTCCCCTAAAAAACACTCTTCAACCACAATTCCTGTCATCTCCTTCAGCCACAATGCATCCATCCTCCAAAAATTGCAGTCCTACATTTAACAATTTGAGCTCCTCACAATATCAGTGATGATGGATGCAGCCAGTTAAGCTCTTGGCTAATCCTAGCTGGATATTTCATGTAAAAGTGCAGACGACTTGATGCAATAGAATCAGGAGGTGCAGGTCAGTCATGTGTCCCCTACACCCACATATCTTTGAAGATAAAACGCTAAACCTTCCCCCGCATGCTTTTTTATTAATTCACAGGAGGTAGGCAATGCTGGCTAGCCTATCCCTAGTTGCCCTTGAGGTGGTGATGGTGGTGAGCTGCATTTTTAGAACATAGAACATAGAAAAATACTGCGCAGTACAGGCCATTTGGCCCTCGATGTTGCGCCGATCCAAGCCCACCTAACCTACACTAGCCCACTATCCTCCATATACCTATCCAATGCCCATTTAAAATGCCCATAATGAGGGAGAGTCCACCACTGTTACTGGCAGGGCATTCCATGAACTCACGACTCGCTGAGTAAAGAATCTACCCCTAACATCTGTCCTATACCTACCACCCCTTAATTTAATGTTATGCCCTCTCGTAATAGCTGACTCCATATGTGGAAAAAGGTTCTCACGGGTCAACCCTATCTAAACCCCTAAGCATCTTGTACACCTCTATCAAGTCACCCCTAAACCTTCTTTTCTCCAATGAAAACAGCCCCAAATGCCTCAGCCTTTCCTCATACGATCGTCCTACCATACCAGGCAACATCCTGGTAAACCTCCTCTGCACCCGTTCCAGTGCCTCTACATCCTTCCTCTAGTATGGTGACTAAAACTGCACACAATACTCCAGATGCGGCCGCACCAGAGTCTTATACAACTGCAACATTACCTCAGGACTCCGGAACTCAATTCCTCTACCAATAAAAGCCAGTACGCCATATGCCTTCGTCACAGCACTATTTGCCTGGGTGGCAACTTTCAGAGATCTGTGTACATGGACACCAAGATCCCTCTACTCATCCACACTACCAAGTATCCGACCATTAGCCCAGTACCCCATCTTCTTGTTACTCTTACCAAAGTGAATCACTTCACTTTGAACCGCTGCAGTCCGCATGCTGTAGTTTGACCCACAATGCTGCTGGGGAGAGAATTCCAGGACTTTGAGCCAGCGACAGTGAAGGAATGGTGGTCTATTTCCAAGTCAGGGTGGTGAATGACTTGGAGAGGAACTTGCAGGTGATGGAGTTCACATGTATCATAGAATCCCCACAGTGTGGAACAAGGCCATTTGGCCCACTGAGTTCACACTAACCCTCTGAAGAGCATCCCACCCAGACTCACTCCCCCACCTTACCCTTGTAGCCCTGCATTTCCTATGGCCATTTCACTTAGCCTGCACATCCCGGGACACTATGGGCAATTTCCTATGGCCAATCCACTTAACCTGCACATCCAGGACACTATGGGCAATTTCCTATGGCCAATCCACCTGACCTGCTCATCTTTGGACAGTGGAAGAAAACTGGAGCACCTGGAGCAAACTCACGCAGACATGGGGAGAATTTGCGAACTGCACACAGACAATTGCCTGAGGCTGGAACTGAATCTGGGTCCCTGGCACTTGAGGGAGCAGTGCAGCTCCATGTATCTGCTGCCCTTGTCTTTCTAGATGGAAGGGGTTGTGTTTGGAAAGTTGAAGGAACCTTAGTGAGTCACCGCAGTGTACTTTGTAGATGGTACACACTTCTACTACTGTGTGTCAGTGATGAAGGAAGTAAATGTTGATCTTGTTCCATGGATTTCCAATCAAGTGGGTTGTTTGTTCCTGGATGGTGTCACGCTTTTTGAGTGTTGTTGGATTTGCACCCATCCAGGCAAGTGGGGAATATTCCATCGCATTCCTGACTTGTGCCTTGTAGATGATGGACAGGCTTTGGGGAGACAGGAGGTGAGTTATTTCAGTGGAGTATGACTAAAACCCATGCTATTTGAGTCAGAGGTGAGACCATCACCTGGAGGCTGAAACCTTTTGTCAATGCTTTCTTCCTTCTTCTGTTTTAGTTGTTAAGTTCTACACAATGCCCAATCATGGCAAAGCAAGTTCACTGTCTATGTTCTTTAAGGGGCTGGCATGCATTATTTAGAATGGAACCATCAGCAAAGACTGAATATTTTACTAATGTAAAGGGTCTGAAGCTGTGTTTAAACACATCTCCCGCCATTATCAACAGGAGTGAAGAACGAATCCATATTGTCCCAATGAGAAAGGTTTTGTCAGGCTTTATCTCCACAAATGAACAAATTGAAAATTTCAATTTCAATATGAGGGATGTGGGAGGAACCACAATGTCTTCTTTCTTTTCCAAAATTACAGCTTTTACAGCAGTGTTTTCCTTCATTAAACCCAAAATTCAAATTCGTCTGCTGAAAGAAAAAAAACAGAAAGCCTCATTTCTGCAGTTTTGAGCTAAGATACTGCAAGTCGTTCTTTTCATTGTCAGTAGCATAAAAAACATAAGATGCGTTATCAGCTCTCAAAATCTTTGGCATTGACTGTTCCAACATTTGGAGTTATCAGTATTTTTAGTTCCTGTTGCTGCAGTGACAGACAAAGCTCTCAGACTCACTTTCACAACTATTCTGAGGCACCGTAATTGGGAGATTGCCATTCTGCAGGAGGCATTCCCTTGCATGATGTGACACTGCAGGTCACTAAGGAGTTCAATACCAAATGAGAGCAATTCTTGGCTGTTGATGCAGTTAATGAAGGATCACAAAGGCCACAGGGATACAATCCATGTCACCCTGTATTTCGCTGTCAGTCATTCTAATTGCGGTGATCTGTTATCTGTTAATTGGCCGTGAAGAAAATGGCTTTCTCCAGCACATGTTACTTCTGTGACAGACATGAAATGCTGAAGATCCTTGAAATTTGAAATAAAACACTGAAGACACTGGAAACACTCAGCAGGTCAAGCAAACATATACATTGGCAGTAGGCCATTCAGCCCCACTAAACCTGTGGGTCTTAAACCAGACCAGGTAAAAATAGCAGTTTCCTTCCCTAAACGGCTTAGTGGTTAACAATGCTGCCTCCCAGTGCCAGGGACCCAGGTTCAGTTCCAACCTCGGGCGACTGACTGTGTGGAGTTTGCTCATTCTCCCCATATCTGCATGGGTTTCCTCCCACAATCTACAGATGTACAGGTCAGATGAAATGGCCAAACTAAATTGTCCAGTTTTCAGGGATGCATAGGTTCGGTGCATTAGTCAGGGGTAAATATTGGGGAATGGGTCTGGGTGGGATAGTCTTCAGAGGGTTAGTGTGGACTTGTTGGACCGTGGGGCCTGTTTCCACACTGTAGGGATTCAATGATTTTATGAAGTGACATTAGTGAACCAGATGGGTTTTTCTGACATTTAGCTATGGATTCATAATCACCATTAGGATCTTAATTCCATTTTTTTTAAAATTGAGTTCAAATTCACCATCTCCCATGGCAGGGCTCAAACCTGGGTCCCCAGAATATTATTTAGGTCTCTGGATTTACAATCTAGTGATAATACCACTGGGTTATCACCTCCCCATAGGGATAAGTGATAACTTAACTCTAGATTTTGAAATCTGTCTAATGTTGCTTCCTATTGAGAGTTGTCCATCTTCCGATTGTGCCAGATGGATATGCCCCTTTTGGGGTGAACTCATTGCTCCCTGGCAAATACGATGTGGCAATGATCCCCTGGCCAATCGTTGCTGGAGTATTTATTGTGAAGCGTCAGTGGAAAATATGACTCTCTTCCATTGTGACTCTGAAGCTGGACTCAGAGATTCAGTGTGAGACATGATGTGCAGTTAAAGGTCGTGCACTTGCATACTTACACCCTGTAAAACACCATTCAATTTGCAAAGTTATTTTGGAATGGCTCATATCTGAACACTTTCCACATAAAAACGATGTCCAGAATATTCATTCTCCTGAACCACACCTGTTTCCCTCTTTCTCCTCACACACTGGGCAAAGAAATTGAAAAAAGCAATAAAAACTCAGAAAAGTTAAAATTAAAACCAAAATACCCCATCAGAACAGGCCTCTGTACGACACCAACTGGCAAAGCAATCAGCAACAAGGATTTGCTTTGAAACAGGCTATTCAGTTAACACCATAAACACTGAATTCCTGTTTTATATCCTCCAAAAATCCTGCCAGATCTGAAAAGCTATTTCCACATCATTATGGGCTTCACCCCACATAAATGCTTTCGGATGATTAAATTACAGAGAGGATATGGCCCCACATGGCGTAATAAGGTTAAAGGAATCATTTCCTTCCCAACTCAAAATGAGAGCAAAGATAAGTGCTTAAGGAAATTGAAGCTTGATCTTTTGGGAGCCTTGATTCTCTTCTCTTGAAGTTTATTAGTTTGAGATAAATTTGTCATTATGGCAAATCGTTGACTTTTATGTCATTCTGGATGGAAAGATGGATTCTCTGGGCAAGATCAAGGTGGATTAATTCCCAGTAAATGCACAAATTGTCTAATCCACCCTTTCCAAACCCTTTTTTAATAGGACAGTCAGGAGTTCCACTGTAAACCTTTGAAGCTTAGTTTTTGCACAGAGTAAAATATTTTGAACATACATTAGATTGTAGAAATATGTAATCCCAAAAGTAGCCAATTGCTAAATCAATCTCCAATATTCTAGAATTATCAATAAGGTGTTATCCGTATGAGCTGAAAATGTGTTGCTGCTTAAAGCGCAGCAGGTCAGGCAGCATCCAAGGAACAGGAAATTCGACGTTTCGGGCACAAGCCCTTCACCAGGGACAGGTCTAAACTCCTTCACTCTGAAATTATAATGAGGGAGTCTGGCCACTGATAGTAAGCCTAGTTTTGTAGTGGTTCTGTTCGCCGAGCTGGAAGTTTTTGTTGCAAACGTTTCGTCCCCTGGCTAGGAGACATCATCAGTGCTCTGGAGCCTCCTGCGAAGCGCTTCTTTGATGTTTCTTCCGGTATTTATAGTGGTCTGTCCTTGCCGCTTCCGGGTCCGGAAGCGGCAAGGACAGACCACTATAAATACCGGAAGAAACATCAAAGAAGCGCTTTGCAGGAGGCTCCAGAGCACTGATGATGTCTCCTAGCCAGGGGACGAAACGTTTGCAACAAAAACTTCCAACTCGGCGAACAGAACCACTACAACAAGCACCCGAGCTACAAATCTTCGCACAAACTTTGAAGCCTAGTTTTGTTTTCAAAAACAGATGAGGCAAAAAATGACAAATATAGAGCTTAAGCTTTCCCATTCTGGCACCTTATATTACTATTTGTAGATTTGTATTTTTACTCCATTCTCTTCTTTGTCTCTACACTTGTAGTCCCTTGTGAACTTTTTTCTCAGTATAAAGGTGCAAGTTAGCTCAGCTGGGTTGTGATGCCAACAGTGTGGGTTTGATTCCCACACAATGAAGGATTCTCCTTCTCAACAATTCCCCTTGCCTAAGGCAGAGTGACCCTCTGATTAAAGCAGCACAACTTGTCTCTGTCTGAAGCCTATGGTCTGACAGAAATGTGGCGACCTTTTTCCTCAGCAGCACAGTGGCTCAGTGGTTAGCACTGCTGCCTCACAGCACCAAGGTCCCAGGTTCAATTCTGGCCTTGGACAACTGTATGTGTGGAGTTTGCACATTCTCCCTGTGTCTGCATGGGTTTACTCTAGGTGCTCTGTTATAATCCAGCAGGGTATCTGTGCCTGAATGTAGATAGTGGAGGTGCCCCTCCCAGCTGTGATGGCTGTAACACCCCCCTCATCGACATGTTTGGTCTCCTCCATCTAGAGAATGACAACCCTGATGGAGAGGCACATCCAGTTAACCAATGAAAGAATGCTGGAGATGTCTTTAGATCTTTGCTTTGACTTTGAGCTCAAGGGACAAGTTAGGAGAAAGTGAGGACTGCAGATACTGGAGAGTTAGAATTGAAAAGGGTGGTGCTGGAAAAGCACAGTAGATCAGACAACATCCGAGGAGCAGGACAGTTGACATTTTGGGCAGAAGCCCTCCACCAAGAGGGTTAGAGATAAAGTGGGTGGGGATGGAGTTGGGGGCAAGGTAGGTGGGATGGCAATAGGTAGATGCAGGTGGGAGTATTTGTGATTGGTCAATGAAAAGTATAGAGCAGATAGGTGGGAAGGAAGAGGGCTGGGATGAAGTTGTGTGAGGGGAGATTTGGGAACTGGTGAAGTTGACATCAATGCCTGGTGGTTGAAGGGTCCCAGGGCAGAAGATGAGGTGTTCTTACTCCAGTTGGCGGGTGGATTTGATTTGGCGGTGGAGGAGGCCCAGTATCCTTGGCGAAGTGTGGGGGCAGTGTTTAAATGGTTGGCCAAAGGGTAGTGGGGTTGTTTAGTGCGTGTGTCCCAGAGATATTACCTGAAATGCTCTGCAAGTTGGTGTCCTGTCTCTGTGATGTAGAGGAGACCACATCAAGAGCAACAGATGCAGTAAATGTGGTGGGTGAATGTGCAGGAAAGTCGATACCGGATGTGGAAAGATCCTTTGGGTTCTTGGGGGGAGATGTGGGCACAAGTTTTACACCTCTTGTGGCAGCAAGGGAAGGTGTCGGGTGTGGAGGGTGTGTTGGTGGGGTGCATGGACCTAACGAGGGAGTCATGGAGGGAATATTCTCTGCAGAAAACAGATAGACCTTCAAACCCCACCCCTCCAACTGTAACAAGGAGGGGCTCTGATCAGGTACTCACCTCCCACCCCACTAATCTCCAGATACAGGGCATTATCCTTCACCATTTCTGCTAGTTACAGACAGACCCCACTCTCAAGGGTATATTTCCCTCCTCAGCCCTATCTGTGTTCTGCAAAGACCATCCCCTCCTTAGTTATTGTCCTTGAACATAATACAGCTCCTGAATTAGAATCTATATGGTTGGAGGTAAGAAGCAGGAAGGGAGAAGTGACCTTGTTGGATATTTATCGTTGACCTCCAAATAGTGGGAAGGAAATAGAAGAGAGCATTTGTTGGCAGATTATGAAAAGCTGCAGGACAAGTAGGGTTGTCATAGCTGGTGATTTCAATTATCCTAGGGTAGACTGGGCAAAAGTTGGAGTGTAAGGGATGAAATTCCTGTATTATGTGCAGGACAACTTCCCAGAACAGTACATTTCCAGCTCTATCAGGGAGGGATTTATGCTGGATCTGTTCCTAGGAAATGAAGCATGCCATGGGGAGAATGTCAGAGTAAGGGCAACATTTGGAAAATAGTAATCATAATATAATGAGATTCAACATTAAAATGGAAAAGGATAATGATCAATCAGGGAAATTTTCAAATCCCAAATTGGAAAAGGGCAGACCTTAAACTGGAGAAAATTGATTGGAAAAGCATTTTGGTGGGTAAAATACTGGAAAAAAAATGGGACAATTTCAAAAGGAAAGCTGAACACATACCAATGAGGGATAAATATGGGGATCTGGAGTACCCTGGATGACTCAGGAAACGGATGAGAAAATAAGGAAGAAAAAGGAGGTATATGATGCACATTGGATACTCATAGCACCAGAAATTAAGAAGAGTATCGCAAATGCAGATAAGAATCTAAGGCTAGAAAAAGGAAGATTAAGAGGAAAGGATGACAGACTATGCTAAAACAATAGTAAAATGTTCTTCAAACACATTAATAGTAAAAGATTAGTGAAGGATAGGACAGGACCCATAAATGACAAGCAAGATAAGCTGCTCACTGAAACAAAGGGGCTGGCAGAGGTACTAAATCAGTACCTTGTTCTGCCTTTATCAAATTAGAAATTGGTGACAGTGGCCTAATTAAAAATGTGGGTGTTGAGCAACTGAGCAGTATAGTGATAGATAAAAGCCTGGCAGCATGCCAGGTAGAGAGTAAGGGAAGAAATCCCTGCAATGTGTGCAGGAGAACGTCCCAGAACAGTATATTTCCAGTCTTACCAGGAAGGGATTTGTGCTGGATCTGGTCCTAGGAAATGAGGTCAAGCTGGAACAGGACTAGGTGCTTAATATCTCAGGGTATAAGGTTTTAGTCAAAGCAGCATGGGTAAAATGGGAGGAGGGTTGGGATATCGAGAGAGGTAAGGGAGTAAATTGTGGAGCTAGTCACCGATATTTTCCAGGCTTCTTTGAACAAAGAGCCCGGGCGATTATAAATATGATGCTATTGTTTAAGAAAGGATCAAAGGATAACCCAGGAAACTACAGAGCTGTCAGTTTGATTCATTTTTTCTTTTTCGCAAGCCCAGGCTACAGTAGTAGGAGCAGGCCCAGGCTGCAGTAGTAGGAACAGGCCCAGCCTGCAGTAGTAGGAGCAGGCCCAGGCTGCAGTAGTAGGAGCAGGCCCAGGCTGCTGCAGCAGCAGTGGTTGTGGTGGTAGCTGCCTGTGCAGCTGAGCACAGCTTCAAATTAACAGAAATAAACAGAAAGAAACCCAGAAAACAAACAATCACAGCAAACAATAAATAATTTTTTTTTAAAAAATCAAAACAAAGTCTACCTGAAACAAGGGGGAGAGACAAAAAGGAAAACTCTCCTCCTCAGCAGGAACACCAACAGCAGTAATGAATGCACTAACCGTATGGTCCAGGCAGTTCAGAGGGCAGTCCCCTTCCTTAACACACAATGGAGAGTCCTTCACACACTGACCCAGCTCCCTCAGAGACAGCTCTCAGAGTGAACAGGATGTCTGCCTTTTAAAAAAATAATTATCTCCCCATACTTCTGCCTAACAGGGGTAGTGCTTATTATTCCCCAGCACCATTTTCATATGTGTGCTGGTGTTGGACGTAATGAAAGACAATAAGTGTTTAAATCTTTACTTACGTTCCACCACCAGGAAGAAAGGAAATACCTGAGTAGCCAGTGGCAAGCAGTGCTCTTCTCATCAAAGGACAATGCTGTGTGATCAAACAGTGAAGGGAAGGGCAGGGATTAAATCAAAATAGAGTTGGAGGGGGTAATAATACACTCCACCCCCGTGTGATGCACATCTCTCCCTGAACGGCTCAAGGGAGTTGGTGGACCACGTGGTCCTTCTCTAGGGACACCCAGGAGCTGGTGTTGAAATAACTCATCGGAGGTCAGTATCCCATCACCAGTCACCCTTTATGTACTTGTGGGTAGTACTTAACACTGAATCAGCTCCCTCAGAGCTGGCTCTCAGAGTGCACAGAATGTCTGACACTCCTGTTCTTATCTGTCAGCCTGTTAATTGGATCAAATTAACAGCCCCAGTCTAGGAACTCATATTCTATAAGGCCCAACTGGCTGACCTCGTTGCAATCATTACACCATCCCCCCTCTAAATCCAAGGACATAGGCCAGTTCTCTTTTCTTTTGCAGCTCCCCCTGGGGCATTTTAGCACCAGGGGTCAGGTTTTCCAACTCTGTCTCCAATATGGCCGATGTGAAACACACAGTAACTCACCTCTTGTGCCCGGACAGTCTTGGAAGAAATTCCTTCTCTTCAGGCAGCAAAGCTATCAAGGCAGTGACATCCACTGTGTCCATCTCTGATTCCAAGATAACATCCAGGCTTGATGAAAGGGCGAACCCACAGGTTCTGGAACAGTCGTAAAGGCTGCCAAGGGGCCGGGCACGTTACCACGCTGTTTGTTAGCTTGCAGCTTTCATATGGTCCGTGTGTTTGTACAGGACCCATCGCACCAACCCGAACTTTTTGTGTCACAGGACCTGGCCTTGCATCAACCACATCTCTTACCCATGCCTGGCCATTCCCATGGTTCCTACACCAAATCTTGTCCCTGAAAGTACACTGCCTGTCTCACTTAGCAGAGTTTTGTGTCTGGGATTAGTGTTCCTGATGCTGTTTCATCCGCCCCCAGGTCTGGGAAGAATGAGTTTAATCTGGTGTGAAGTCTCCTCATTAGTAACATTGCTGGAGTCAACCCATTAGTTGCATGAGGGGTGGTCTGATAATCAAATAGGAACCTGCAAGTGTGATGGCTGGTGAAGCTGTAGGCTGTATCTTTAAGCCTGCCTTCAAAGTTTGGGCTGCTCTTCCTTCTAAGCCATTGGATGATGGATGTTGTGCTGTCTTTATATGTTGAATACTATTCAACTTTAAGAAATACTCAGATTCACTGCTAGTAAACCGATACTTCTGGGAGCCTGTCTACTACTAAAGATGTGCGCAGTTTTTCCATTGTTCCTGTCTTTCATGAATGACCTCTTCGTATGTCCAGCCACTATGACTGGGCATCCACAATGATGAAGAACATTGAATGCACGAAAGGACTTGCATAGTCGACATGTAACTTAATCCAGGCTTTACATAGCCCTACAAATCTGCTGGCATTAATTTTTGTTCTGTTGCCACTCTCAGCAATGCCCCAGTAACCCATCTATGTCTGCATCCACTCCTGATCACAAGACATAACAGCTTGCCAATACCTTCATTATGGAAGCCCCTGGCCGACCCTGGTGGTGTTCAGCCATTATCTGTCAGTGACCTGTGCTCGGGACAATCACTTTTCACCCCGTAATAATATGCTGTCCTCTGTGATGATCTGATCTCTCTGTGTCTAAAAAGGTTAGACCATATTTGGAGTATTCTGTTTAAGTCTAGGCAACTTATTTCAGGAACGATGTGAAAACCCTGGAGAGAGTGCCAAAGAGATTTATCAAAATAATACCAGGAATGAAGGATTTTAGATCCAAGGAAAGATCAGAGAAATTAGGCTTGCCTCCTTGGAGCAGAGAAGATTAAGATATTCAAAATTATAGCACCTTTTTTCAGGCTAAAGAAGGATAGTCTGTTTCCTCTAGTTGGTATGTCAGTAACTAAGGGTCACAATGTGAAGATGTCAGCAAGAGAGCTAGCAGTGAGATGTGGAGGAATCTCTTTACTCCGAGAGTTGTTTGGATTTGCACTGTACAGCCTAAAGGAGTGGATTCCACAGGAGGCTTCAAAAGAACGTTGGATAAATATTTGAAAGTTATGAATTTGGAGGGCTATAGAGATAGGGCCGAAGAATGGGACCAGCTGTGTAGCTATCACATGAGTCAGTATAGACATGATGGGCCTAATGGCATCCTTCTGCGCTATAAAATTCTATGATTTGCAAGTGTACTTGTCAATGAGGTAGTTTCTTTTCATGATAACTCATGATAGTTGTCATGGTTACCATTACAGGAACTAGCCTTACATTTTAGATTTATTGCTGTCTCCATTTATAGCAGTTTCCATGCTGGCATTTGAACCTGTATCTCCAGACATTAAGCTGGCCCTGTTGATTCCTAGTCCAGTGGCATTAGCATCATACAGCCACCTCCCCCTCATTGAAGTAGTGATTCTTCATCAGAACAAAAATAATTATGACAGTAAATGTTTAATTTGGTTTATGAATATTTGCATGTGGTTTTGGTGGTGACTGGACACTGCAAAAATTGGAAGATGTATCACAGGTTGGCAGCTGGCAATGACGATGGCCTGTTTGTGCATTATTTGGACCATCACAGCATCGAGCGCAGTCTCGAAATTCAGCAGAGGTGAGTGGATGGGTGTGGGAGTCTCGACTTTCAGCAGAGGTGAGTGGATGGGTGTGGGATTCTCGGTTTTCAGCAGAGGAGAGTGGCTTTTGATTCATTGCTTTTAGATTGCCAAGTGGCTGAAGTAGTAAGAATCATGAGAAATGAGAGAATGCAAAGTATGGACCGAGACCTTTGCCTGCTCCACGTCACCCATCGAGTCTTTCAAGATGCTGCAACTCCTCTTCATTTTCCTCATCTGAGGATACCTCATCCTTGATACTGTGCTCAGCAGCCCATCCATCCACTCCAGGGTGTGTGAAACACAGCAAATCACCACTCCGTGGGCAATCCCTGCTAGGTTAAAGAATCCCACCCAGTTATGCCAGGGCAACTTTTCCTCATTTTGACGGGACAATAGTCTTCTTGGGTCACTCTGCTTGATGGTGTAGTTTGTGCTTTAGAGTTCATCTTCTTCAGTCCCAGAGCTCCTTATTTATGTCAATGGTGTGTGCGTAATCCTTGTTGGCCTGTGTCTATGCTTGAAGATGGACAGGGTAGGGAAGGGTGGAGTGGGTGGATAGTAAAGAGCTGTGGCACATGAGAGCTGGAGAATGGATCTGCTGTAACTGCTTCCAGGATAATAAATATATCCCTGCAGAATCTGTTGGAAATGATCTCAAACAAGTTGGATGTTGAGGGAAGTCAAACACTTCTGGTTGATGAAGGGATCTGATTGGACTGTGATCATCTAACAGCCACACACATGCAGTCTTATATGACCTTGGACCTGGGAATGTCCTGTCATGTTCTCTCTTCACACAGCTGTCCACATTGTTTCTGACCTTTGTTTCCTTACGGGTCCTCCTGAAGAAGTTTCTGTCTCCACCTTAATGCAGTATTGTGTAGCTGATTGGGGGATACGGCCCATGAATTCAGTGGATTGACAATGTAGAAACCCAGTGACCTGGAGATCCATTGACATTGGATTCCTAACAGTTTGCAGTTGGAGCTCACTTCAACCATCAGCATAGTGCACAGATCAGCTACGGTCTGTCAGGATGGCTATAACTCTGCTGACATTATAGATCCGACACTTGTTGTCATCAGTTGTCTGGAGGGCCCTGATCTCTGTAACCTACCTCTGTGCTTGGTGCCATCTGAGCTTAAAAATGTGTTGCTGGAAAAGCGCAGCAGGTCAGGCAGCATCAAAGGAACAGGAGAATCGACGTTTCGGGCATAAGCCCTTCTTCAGCCATCTGAGCTTCCTACCACTTCCCCATCACCAGGCTGCCCGTTGCCCAGGAGGGAGCTGATGTTTCCATTTCCCTGCTCCTATCTCTTTCTAGGCTTCTTACTCTCCTCCTGGAAGAACCTCCCACTGCCACATGGCCATTAGATGGAGCAGGGCTGACAGATGGATGCAGGGGGGATGTTTCCCCTGGTTGGGAGGACCCAGGATATGGGGCAGACCATTTGAGATTAAAATGAGGAAAGTTTTCTTCATTTAAAAGATAGTGGACTTATGGTATTCTCCACTACTGAAGGCCGTGGAGGGCAACTTATTGAATACCTTCAAGAAAAAGATAGATACATTTTTACATTTTAAAGCCATCAGGGAGAACGCAGGAATATGGCACTGAGACATAAGATCAGCCTGTATTGAATGGTAGAACAGGCTGGAAAGATCAAATGGCCCAGTCTTGCTGTGGGTTTCTATGTTCCTGTAAGGGGTGGATTTGTCTTTCCTTGTGTTGCAGCAATGCCTCCCAGTGTTAACCCCTCACTGGCCCTACCAGGAGAACTAATTGCTCAAAGAAATGATGGTTGCTCTCCTCTCTTCCCATTGAATAATAAGGCTCATAGAATGCCAGCTGCTGCCCCATTGCCCTGTCCCTTAATTGTTGCCCACATGCAGCTCCCCGAACTCTGAGGCATCACTGAGACCATTAGCTATTGCCCCATTCTCCACAATGTAAATTGGCTTTTAGTTGCCTATTTCCAAATGGTCCACACTCGATGTGCCATCAGTCCCTGGTAGAACTGCTCTCTGACACAATGGTAACAGGATTCTGACCTGATGGTAAGGCCTGTGATTCAGATTGCCAACTCACCGCCACCATTCCCTGTTTTAAAGTGGTAAAATCCTGGCCATTGAGTTGAAATTCAAACATTTTCCCATTTTAGCGGGTCTTTTGATCATTTCACTCATTTATTTTCTGGGCAGTTAAGAGAAAGTATCGACTACTTCCTTTACATTTTCTATGGATGATGCTAATGGCTCAGTCCGATTCTTTCGTTTATATTCTCAGCCTTAGATGAGCAACCTCTGCATATTTGACCTTGACAAATCCTTCACCAATCAACAGGCCCTGTTCTTTAAATATGTTACTGACATTTAATATCAAATCCCCTTCAGCCCACTGTCTTGCAGCTGCAAGTGACTAATTTCCTCACAACGAACAATTTAAAGTGTTAATGTGTTCTGGCTTCTTTCTGGTGGACAGTTAGGAGTATTGCGAATGGTCTAGTTTCTGGAGAGGAGGTTGAGTTCATTTTGCAAATATTTTGTTGCTAGTCTCTTTGATATTCCAAACGGTGTAACTAAAGCATTATTGACCTGAGATCGACAGAGTTTTACAAGTTATTAACCTTACCTGAGCAACAACACTCACATCCCTGAGAAAGATGTTCCGGCTGCCAATCTCAATTCAGAGACCTGAGCACATAACCAAGCCTGGCTCCTTAATGCAGTACAGAAATATTTCTACCATGAAGAAAGTGACTGCTCAAGGGTAAGATATTTTGCTGATTCTTTTGTAGGATGAGGACATTTATTACTCAGCGTTTAGCTGGGGTCCTGAGGAGACTGAATGGCTTACGAGGCTACAGAGGACATTACATATTAACTGCATTGATAAGGCAATGGACGTTAAAAAACAATAGTTCAGAACAAGAATTTGTAGTCACTTGGACAATTGTGAATTAATTAAGGAAGGCCAATATATCCTATTTAGCCAGCTTGCCCTCTTTGATGAGGTAACAGGCTTGATGTGGGTAATGAAACTGATATAGTGACCATGGATTTCCAAATGGAGTTGATCCAGTACTGTATAGCAGGCTTGTGAACCAAATTGAAGGCTGTTAAATAGAACTAGGAAGCAATGGTGTAGTGGTAATGTCATTGGACTGGTAATCTAGAATCCCATACTAATGAAGGTGGGATATTGTTTAAAATTCCACTGTGGTGGATGGTGAAGTTTAAATTCAGTAACAACATGGAAATCAAAGTATGTTTAATAGTGACCATATAGCTGCTGTAAATTGTTGTAACTACCTTATTGGTTCACTACTGTCCTTCAAGGAAGACCGTTTTCCAACAAGGAGTATAACCATGTAGTTGACTCTTAACTGCCCTCCCTTATGGCCTGACAAGGAGCTTAGATCAATGGTAATGAGGGATGGGAAATAATTCTGTCCCAAACAGCATCGCGCACATCCAATGAATTAATAAGAAGAAAAGTAACGAGGACACAACAGGATCACTGGCTCCACAATCACCACCAAGAGAACTGCCTCCATCATCACCAACAAGACAACCACCTTCGTGATCATCGCCAGGACCACCGCCACCAAAATCACCATGAAGACCACCCGTAGTTGCTGCCACGTCAGCCATTTTCAACCCCTTCCCCCCACCCACTGACCTCACTCACCAGAACACCACTGACAAACATGCAGCTACAACCAAAGACATTGTAAACATCACATGGAACGTCACTCCGCCCCCCCCCCCCACCCCCACCCCACCCCCCGCAGATGCCACCGAATGCGCTGCTTCCGTCCCCCGACCCCCAAGGTGAGCATCACTTCCTTTGATGATGTCACCCATGATACCATGATCATGTCCATTCCAGAGACAGTCTCCACGCCCACTCCCAGCCCCCAGCCCCCAGCCCTGCCATGTTTTTACCATCCCCACAGACCTCCGCCTCCTGAGGATGAACGATCAGTCCTCAGTAAAAGTCTCACCTTCATTTCACTACGTTCCCAGATCAACAAATTCAACACTCATTATCACATTAAATTTTAATTCCATCGCCTCCGCTTCTGTGCTTACTTTTCCCACCAGGACTCTCACCCATCCTCCGAAGACCCCTTCTCTCGCCTCCAACACATTCCATTCACTTGGACATCCCTTGATGGTCTATTACCAGCCCTCAATCTCTTCATCTCCAACTGCCACTGTGACATTGACGCCTCAAGCTGTCCACCCCCCTCACCCACTCCAACCTTTCACCCTTGCAATGCAAAGCCCTCCACTCCCTCCACTCTGACCCCAACCTCACCATCAAACCAACGGACAAAGGGGTGAGGGGGCACAGTGGCGCACCGACCTCTACTTCGCTGAAGCTCGATGCCAACTCACCGACACCTCATCCTACTGCCCCTTCGACCATGACCTGACCTCCCATCACCAAACTACCATCTGCCAGACCATCCACAACCTCTTCACCTCAGGGAATCTCCCATCTATAGCCTCTAACCTTATTGTCCTAGAACCCCGCACTGCTCAGTTCTACCTCTTACCTGAAATTCACAAACTTGACTGCCCCGGTCAACCCATCGTCTCCACCTGTGTCTGCCTCCCCCAAACTTATCTCCACATACCTTGACAACATCCTGTCCTCCTTGGTCCAGGATCTCCCTACATACAATCAGGATACCACTCACGTCCTCCATCTCCTCCATGGCTTTCGGTTCCCTGGCTCCCAATGTCTCGTCTTCACCATGGACATCTATCCCCTGTACATGTCCATCCGCCATGATGAAGGCCTCCCCCTGACCCAACCAGTACCCTTCCACTGACACACTCATTCGATTGGCTGAATTGGTCCTTACCCTCAACAATTTCTCCTTCAAATCCTCCCATTTCCTTCAGACCAAAGGGTTGGCCATGGGCACCCGCATGGGCCCTAGGTATACCTGTCTGCTCATCAGGAACATGGAACAGTCCACTTCCAACAGCTACACCGACACCATTCCCCACCTTTTCCTTCGCAACATTGATGACTGTAATGGTGCCATCTTGTGCTCCCACAAGGAGGTTGAACAGTTCATCAACTTCACAAACACCTTCCACTCGCACTTTAAATTCACCTGGACTATCTCGGACACCACCCTATCCTTCCTGGACATCTCCATCTCCATTTCCAACGACCGACTCAGCACTAACATCCAACACAAACCCACCAAAACCCACAGCTACCTGAAGTACACCTCCTCCCACTCTCCACACCCCTCACCGTAAAAATGCTATCCCTTATTCCCAATTCCTTCGTGTCTGTTCCCATCTGTTCCCAGGAGGAGCAATTCCATTCCAAAACATCCCAGATGGCCTCCTACTTCAAAGACCGCAGTTTTCCCTCCCATGTGGTCGGTGATTCCCTCCAGCACACCAACTCCACTTCCCGCAGCTCCGTCCTTGAACCCTACCCTTCCAATTGCAATAAGGACAAAAACCTCCTGGGCCTCACCTTCCATCCCACCAACCTCCAGATACATTGGGGAGACAGGGCACCAACTTGCAGAGCATTTCAGAAAATATCTCCTCAACACACACACCAATCAATCTATCCTGTGACCGACCATTTCAACTCCCCCCCAACTCTGCTAAGGACATGCAAGTCCTGGGCCGCCTCCACCACCAAATTCTAGCCACCCAACCCGGGAGGAAGAACGCCTCATCTTCAGCCTTGGGACCCTCCAACCACATGGGATCAATGTCAATTTCACCAGTTTCCTCATCTCCCCTCCCCCCATCTTATCCTAGATCCAACCCTCCAACTCGATACCGCCCTCCTGAACTGTCCTGCCTGCCCATCTTCCTTCCCACCTACCCGCTCCACTCTCTACGCGGACACCATCACCAACCCATGTCCATCTTTGTATCGCATTCCTGACTATCTTGCCCCTAGGCCCATCCCCACTCCCACTCCCATTTATCTCTTAGCCCCCTTCGACAGCCTCCACATTTCTGATGAAGAGCTTGGCGGCACGGTGGCACAGTGGTTAGCACTGCTGCCTCACAGCGCCTGTAGACCTGGTTCAATTCCCGACTCAGGCGACTGACTGTGTGGAGTTTGCACGTTCTCCCCGTGTCTGCGTGGGTTTCCTCCGGGTGCTCCGGTTTCCTCCCACAGTCCAAAGATGTGCGGGTCAGGTGAATTGGCCAAGCTAAATTGCCCGTAGTGATAGGTAAGGGGTAAATGTAGGGGTATGGGTGGGTTGCGCTTCGGCGGGTCGGTGTGGACTTGTTGGGCCGAAGGGCCTGTTTCCACACTGTAAGTCTAAGTCTAAGTCTTATGTTCAAAACGTCAACATTCCTGCTCGTCGAATGCTGCCTAACTGGCTGTGCTTTTCCAGCACCACACGTTTTGACAAGAATACGACTATGACTTAGCGACAAACATAAGAGTGTAATGATTGCTTTTTGGACTGGAAGGAAGTTTCATGAGGCTTGAGGACCTCAGTTATTTTTTGATGTAGGTTCTTGTGGATTTTGGTATTCAGAGTAGTGTTATAAGGTAAGGTTATTCTACGTGGAACAAACATTCTTCATCTTCAAGGCCCATAAGCTGTGCTCTAAAGGTATTCAGACCCAACCGAGCTCACCTCCTCTTGCCTCTGGGGTTTCCTGAGTCCTGGGAAATCCATTTTGAAATAGAAACACTGTTTAAAATATATGCATCATGTACACGAGGTCACAGAGCCTGGTTTGAAGTTCCAGCAGACACTGTGCCTTCTAAAAGCTGGTGAAATTTGCTTATCCCTCATTCTGCCTTCATTACTCCAGGAGTTACTGGGTTCCATTTCTGCTTTAGTTTTCGAACAGTTTAATTGCCCACCAAAAGAACCCTCCCAATTTTCAGGGTTCAAATAGCCCACAAGTCTTTAGCTGCCATGGGACATAAACTCTCTGCTTCTGATCAGGAGGAGAACTTTGCTTTGCTGGAACAACTTGATTGTGCAAGTGAATACTTCAGTGGCTCGCAATTACATACTGCCCTTAAAGGGTTAATCCAGAGACATTGCTGTTCTAACACCAAGTCTTGTACAAAACAAAGGTCAATAAGTCAAATCACCTCGAAGTACACATCAGTTTGTGCAATCACAGACAATCTCATAGTCACTGAACAAAATCCAATATAGCATCAGAAAGCAGCAGCTGAGGATGTTTTCTTTGGAATTGTACAGGTGAGATGAAGACAGTCAAACAAAGAGGACATTGCTGTATTTTTTCAAATGAACTTGTGCAGAAATTGAGACTTTGAAGGAACTGGCCAATGCCTTTTACTTTACTACTTGCACTTGCTAATGGAATATAGTGCCGAGGGGAAACTTGGGCTGTAGTGGGTGCTGGTTCCTCATTTTATGGACTGTGTGTCTGACGGCCTCCCTACATTGCAATTATAGATGTGAGAAAGTAAAGGACAGTAGAGGATGATCTGCACAAAATCACATATTTAAACCCCTGAGAGGATCAACTCATTTTCTTTTGAAGTTGGGTTTGGACTCATAAAAATCAAAAAGGAGGCAGCAGCATCTGGAATTTTAATAACTATATGAAAGCAGGAGGGTCAGTGAGTGTTATGTAGCCTGGAGTTAATTACATGTACTTCATTTTGTTCTTTTGTTTCATCTTTTTCCTTTAATAACTTCTCTGTGACCAGAGCTTGTAATACAGCCTCAGCTGATAACACACAGTCCCACTACGGTTCCAATTTATATATTTTTAATTAGTCATCTGGGACCTAGCGTTGTGTTGTTATGTACTAGCTCTGCTCATGTTTCTTCACAACTTCAAAATTTAGTTTTTCTTCAATGGAGACAAAAACCTGGTCTGGGAACCAAATGCTTGAGACTACGGATATTTCACTGCCTGGCTTTGAATCCAGCCAAACAGTCACCATCCTGACTCGGAAATACATTGCCCATACTTCCACTGTCGCTGGGTGAAAATCCTGGAACTCCATCCCTAACTGTATTGTGTCCCTACTTCACATAGACTACAGTGGTTCAAGAAGACAGCTCACCACCACCTTCTCCAGCCAGTTCGAGATAGTCATAGAGTTGTACATTATGGAAACAGACCTTTGGTACAACTCATCCATACCAATCAGAAATTCCACATTAATTTATCCCTATTTGCCAGCATTTTCCACATATCCCTCTAAACCCTCCCTATTCATATCCTCATCCAGATGTCTTTTAAATGTATTTGTACCAGACTCCACCAATTCTTCTTGCAGCTCATTCCATACACACACCACCTTTTACATGAAAAAAGTTGCCACCTAAATCTTTCCCTTCTCTCTTTAAACCTATGCCCTCTAGGTTTGGACTCCAATGTCCTGGGGAAAAGACCTCAGTTATTCACCCTATTCATGCCCCTTATGATTTTATAAACCCCTATTATGTCACCCCTCAAACTCCGACACTACAGGGAAAATAGCCCCAACCTATTCAGCCTCTCCCTATAGCTCAATAAGTGTTAGTGACACTTCAAAACAATTACAGATCAGATGTAATTCTTGTCTCTCATATAGCTGTAGTAGGTTGAGAGTGAAATAAGTCACTATTATTTAGTGACATTCCCAGCCTCATGTTGTCCCAAAGCACTTTACATCAAATAAAATACTCCTATTTTCTTCTTACAGTGCTACAGATATACGCAATGAGATGCCATGAATTTCGATAGTAGAATTTTTTAGGGGTCTGAGTAAAGTGGGCTATGATGAGATCTATTTCAGAATCAGGTGACTAGTTCAGTCAGACCCGGCCCTACATCCACATCATCTTACTCCATCTTTTATGTTTTTCACAAGTGGGGCAGCAGAATTTTCGCTAGGCAGATACAACTTGATGGTCAATATTGATTAGGAGAAGGGGAGGACTGCAGGTGCTGGAGATCAGAATCGAGAGTGTGGTGCTGGAAAAGCACAGCTGGTCAAGTAGCATCAGCATTTCGGGCATAAGCTCTTCATCAGGAATGGAGGTCGTTACTGGTTGTTAAATGTTTATTAACAGCCGAAATCCCACTATTACTCATGTTCCCATCTTGAGTACTTGTGTCACAGTGGTAGTGTCCCTACAGCTGGGCAGGAGGCCCTGGTTCAAGTCCCACTTGCTCCAGAGTAATAATATCTCTGAACAGGTTGATTAGAAATATTACCATCTTACCAAGCTCGCCAAGGATGTCAGGTAAACTCAACATGGAAACTAGAGCAGGTACCTGCCATCTTCAACTGGTCACTTGCTTCACGTTGGACACTGAGCACCAACATCTCAGGGCATATTCTTTGGGAACTGGCCACACACACTCCACAAGCACAAACAGCCTCTGTGAACCTGCATAGCATATCTCCAGTCCACCTATTGTACACTTTTGTACATCAATGCTACACCTCAGGCTGCTCCAGTAACTCTCATTACAATGCTGCAGCAAGGACAGTGTGTTGTCAGGGATGCACACCCAGCTCATGGACTGGACCAGGCTGTATCTGCATGCTCTCCATTCACTGTTGTAATGCTCACTTGTTCCAAGCCAACCTGGATTCTCACAGCATCCCTCCTTTGCTTTTTTGCTCTTTGCCTCCACTGCCATCCTGCCATACGGTTTAGCGCAGTCCCCCAGGAAGCTTGTCATAGTTGTTAGCTGGCCTCAGTTGAATCACAGGAGAACGTTTTTACACACAGGATCCTGATACAATAAGATAAGGACAAACCTTTGATATCAGTCCACAAGTTTGGATACAATTTATCAAACACTAGGTGTAGTCAGACTCAAAAGGACACTGTCCAACATGGGATGAGAAGCTGCATGTCAGGCCAATCACCTGTTCTGATTCTTTCTGCCCTGCCATGGTCTGTTTTCTTCCTGGAATGAGAGAGAAGCAGGAATGCAGGGTGATGAAATGGGTGGTACAGACCATAAAACATGCAAGTGGGTGGTACAGGTGTTACTGCTGGTGCAGGAGAAAGTGAGGACTGCCGATGCTGGAGATCAGAGCTGAAAATGTGTTGCTGGAAAAGCGCAGCAGGTCAGGCAGCATCCAAGGAGCAGGAGATTCGACGTTTTGGGCATGAGCCCTTCTTCAGGAATTACTGCTGGTGCAGGTGGGGGAGGGTGTCCCAAGCGAGTGAGCAGAGCAGAGGGCATCCGGATCAGTGGTGTCAGGGGTTAGGGTGGGTGAGGTTGAGTGGGAAAGATACAGCAGGTAGTGGTGACAGTTTGGAACATGAGTCTCATCGGCAGGTATGTGCAGCAGCAGAGAGAGAGAGTGAGTGAACAGTGTAGAAGAGAAGGCAGAATGGAGAAGGACACTGACTTTCTTCCTACAACACCACGCATTCCTCCAGACAGTTGCAACTATACTGATCCAGGCAGTAATCTTGGACCAACCTGGGCATTGTTTGGTGTCACGGCCTCCACTGCTGGTGCTGAGGGAGGAGAAAGTTTCCGCATCAACATCACCCCATCCAGTAGGACCTGTCCACACAGTAAGATGTCAACCTCCACCCCCGTCTGTCAGGAACTGTGCAGGGCAAATCCAGACTTACAGGTTCTGATAGGTCTGAGGAAGGGTCACTCAACCCAAAACAGTAACTTTGATTTCTCTTCACGGATGCTTCCAGACCTGCTGAGCTTTTCCAACAACTTTTGTTCTTGTTTCTGATTTACAAAATCTGCAGTTCTTTTGATTTTTATCCAAACTGACAATTCTTGTCCTGGTACACAACAGACTTTTAAATATGGTGTGCAAGCAATGCCAGTGAATTCTGGGATACCCAATTAAGTGGCAAGTAGTTCTGGGAGCCGGATGTTGTAATAATGGATCAAAAATAAGACATAGTGACATGTTAGGAGTGGTTAGGAATGGTTGGGTAGTTAATGAGATCAGTTTGGTAAAGAGCACAATCAATCTCATTTGGCCTTGCATCACCAACTCCCTGATAAAACTCAACGCAAGTCCAACTTAGCCAAGAAAATGTAAGATTCAGCTTTGTGTGTGAAGGTTTCCCCACAACATTTTAAAATGTCTACTCACTGCGTCAGCCTGGCTTCAAAGCTTGGTTAACTGTTTTCTGAGTTCACACCCAAGGTTAACCAATCAAACACAGTGAGCATCAATAGTAAACAGGCACAAATAATTGAAAGCAGAATGATTAAACTCCACAAGTGCAGTTGCAGAAGTAGGAAAGATGGTGGCCAAATTGCATACAGTAAGGTTCAGACTAGGATCAAAGCCAGATATTCTTCATTGCAGCATTGGTTGAAGGATAAATGTTAACTTGGACTTCAGGGAAATCTCACAGTTCTTTAAGATATTATCCCCTCAGGTGGGAAGGAAACAGCAGATTCCGGTAAGATGGCAACAGAGTAGGATGCTTCTGCTGGAGCTCGTCCGCCAGCCCATTCTTTTTCTTTTTTTCTCCCTCTTTTCCTCCTTTCTGTGGTTTTTTTTTTGGTGACCTGAAGATGAGATGCTGGTGACTAGTGGCCTGGTGCGGAGTGTGCCTGCAGCCAGTGGTCAGAGCATGTGGAGGCCCATGTGCTGGTCTGCTGCAGAGAGCCCTTGGAGAGAAACTGTGATGTTCATCTTTTTCACTTTGCTTCTGGTGTTTCTGACCTATAGTTATACAGTGGATATCTGTAATGGAACTTTTTTTGCTTCATTTCTCTTCTACAACAAAGGATTGAACCTCAGTACTCTGTAGCCAAGGTGACATTGTAAGTAGCAACTTATAAACTTTTCACTGTATTCATTTGAGTACATGTGACAATAAAGCTAATTCAATTCAATTCACTACTTAGAAATTAACACACCAAGCCTCTGTTTTGTGGCAATGTTTTGTTTACTAGTTTTACTTGCTTTGTCTTTCTGGGTCAACATCCCACTCCCCTGCGTACTGAGGAGGGAAAACCGAAGTTGCAGGAAAATGGAGCAGGTCTGGAATATCTGTGAAGAGAAATCAGAGTTAACATTTCGGGTCTGGTGACCCTTCCTTAGAAGTCAGCGGACCCGTTACAGTAACTCTGATTGCTCTTCACAGATGCTGCCGGACCTGCTGAGCTTTTCCTGCAACTTCGGTTTTGTTTCTGATTAACAGTATCTGCAGTTCTTTCACTATTTACTGGCAGAGTGGTCTGGCTTGTGAACTCCAATCCCAGAGGAGGATTTGAAGCGATGACATTTTGAATCAAAGTTAAGAGTGCTGAGGATGAACTAAGGCTGGCACTGGGTCTGTTTCAGTTTAATTCCCAGTGAATACAATTCATTCACATTGCCCAACAATATCTTCACTAATTTGCTAACCGGTCTGAATTTTCCAAGTTTACCATGCCCTATAGATAACATTTTTACATGTTATAATTCTGTGTACATGGGATTTAAATTGTGAAAGGCTACAAGTGAATTGCTTAGGCAAATTATAATTCAAAACACTTTTGGATAACGTTGGATACTTCATGGAAATGCAAACAGTATGATATAGCAACAGGAGTGGTTTTTCTGGGAAAGTTGTGCAGTCACGGTACTGTTAATAGCTCATACTCCAGACTAATGCCCGAGAGTTTTTGGTTGAAATCTCTACATATTATTTCATAGCATTTCAATGAAGGAATGTTTAATAATCTAGAATTCAAAGCCAGTGGCAGTAATTGTGGCTATGAAACTGTTGTCAATTATTGTACTAACACATGGTGGAATTGGTGGAGTCTGATACAATTACATTTAGGGGCGGTATGGTGGCTCCGTGGTTAGCACTGTTACCTCACAGCACCAGGGTCCTAGGTTCAATTCATGCCTCGGGCAACTGTCTGTGTGGAGTTTGCACATTTCCCTGTGTTTGTGCAGGTTTCCTCTGGGTGCTCCGATTTCTTCCTACAATCCAACGATGTGCAGGTCAGGTGATTTGGCGACAGTCTATAGATATACAGGTTAGGTGAATTAGCCATGCTAAAACAGCGCCAGAGACCTGGGTTCAATTCCTGCCTCAGGCAACTGACTGTGTGGAATTTTGCACATTCTCCCCGTGTCTGTGTGGGTTTCCTCTGGGTGCTCCGGTTTCCTCCCACAGTCCAATAATGTGCAAGTTAGGTGAATTGGCCATGCTAAATTGCCAGTAGTGTTAGGTGAAGAGGTAAATGTAGGGGAATGGGTCTGGGTAGGTTACTCTTAGGAGAGTTGGTGTGGACTTGTTGGGCCGAAGGGCCTGTTTCCACACTGCAAGTAATCTAATCTAATTTCCCATAGTGTTCGGGGATGTGTAGGTTTGGTGCATTAGTCAGGGGAAGCATACAGTAGTAGGGTTGGAGTCTGGGTGGGTTGCTCTTTGAAGGGTCAGTGTGGATTTGTTGGGCCAAAAAGGCCTGTTTCCACACTGAATGGATTTTATTATCTGTTCTCTATGCTTTTCCAACAGTTGTTGCTATAGGCTACTTGTGAATTCCAGAGTCTTCTCTACTGACAGTCCAAATTGACTAATATTCACAATTTATCATAGCAACCCAAATTTTCTTGATGGTGACTCAGTTGGTTGTTTTCAGCCTTGAGATAACATGGTAATTTCAATGCAGACAAGTTTTATTTATTACGTGTCAGTTCCCTGGACTTTCCTCAGTCTGTGCTCAGGAGAACACTGCAGCCATTGTCCTTTATTAGGTCTATAAACCCTGAGATATTAAAATCACATGATAGACGTTGAATATAAATGGCCCATTTTACAATTTTCATAACACCTCCTAAGAGTTTGCCCAACTTGCATGCTAACTTCTGCGTTCCTTGTACGAGTGCACCGAAATCTCTTTGAATGTAAAAAGTTACAAATTTCATGTCTTGTAAAAATAATTTCTTTTACAATTCTTACTACCAAACTGAATAATCTCCTTGTTCACATTTTACACCATCTGTCAGTTTGTTGCTCATTTGCTTATCTTTTTAAAGCTTAGAATCCCTACAGTGTGGAAAAAGGCCTTTTGGCCCATCGAGTTCTCACTGACCCTTGGAACATCATTTCACCCAGATCCATCCCCCTACCCTTTCCCCGTAACTACTGAGATGCCATGCCACCCAGCTTTGTGTCCTCTGCACAGTTTACATTTCTATTGAGCTTCCTATTGTCAGCAAATGGTAATTATGTTCTATCTCAATACCCTGCAATCAATATCCAGCGATCAGCTAAAATTCGATGTGTGTACATGTTTTGAGAGCGTTCAGCAGATTGCAGATACTACGCCATGACTTTTTCAATGTAATTTTCATAAAAAAACAAATTCATTGCTGCCTTTTCGTTGATTTGAAACAGAAATTTCCCAGTTTTTTTTAACCTGTAACTGTAACAAATTATACAACATCTGAACTCTGATTGAACTAATACTGTGTTTATTTACAGTAATTGCATGGTGTGACTTCAAAGACACAGATCAGCTTAACCAGCATACCCTCTGAACAAATAAACTGCCCATTCATTATTTTTCTAAATTACTCACAGGATGTTGCTGTTCTTGGTTACGCCAGCATTTGTAGCATTTCTGTTATTGCCTTTGAGAAGGTGGAGCTGAGCTTTCTCTTTGAGTAATTGCAGTTAATGTAGTGCCTAATTGATGGCCTAATGGCATGAGCATTGGACTAATAGTCCAAAGACCTAGCTAATGCTGTGAACACCTGGGTTCAAATCCCACTGTGGTAATTGGTGGAATATGAATTCAATGATAATCTTAAAAAAAATAAGGTTTCAATGATATGGCTGTGAAATTGTTGCTGATTGTCAGGAAAAACCCCAGCAGGTTCACTAATGCCTGTCAGAGAAGGAAACTGCCATCTTTACCTGGCCTACATGTGACTCCAGGCTCATAGCAATGTGGTTGGCTTCTAACTGTTCTTTGGGGATGGGCAATAAATGTTGGCCTGACTAATGATACCCACATCCTGCGATTGAACTTTTTTAAAAAAAGGTATAGTCAGTGCTACTCATAAATGAGTTCCACACTTTTGACCCAGTGGTAGTGGGGACATATTTAGATTAGAGTATTGGATTCCCGACAGTGTGGGAATAGGCCCTCCGGCCCAACTTGTCCACATCGATCCTCCGAAGAGTAAACCACCAGACCCATTTCCCTCTGACTATTGTACCTAACACTATGGGCAATTTAGCATGGCTAATTCACCTAACCTGCATATCTTTGGACTGTGGCCAATTCACCTGACCTGCGCATCTTTGGATTGTAGGAGGAAACCAGAGCACCCGGAGGAAACCCACGCAGACACGGGGAGAATGTGTGAAGTCCACACAAACAGTTGCCCGAGGCTGGAGTTGAACTCAGGTCCCTGGTGCTGTGAGGCAGCAGTGCTAATCAATGCTCTCTCTCTCACTCTGTCATGTGCAAAGGCAGTGCCTGGCACAACAAACAGCTTGGGACAACAACCATTACCCAGGAACTCAAGGAGGTCAACAAACTTCATTACTCAAGAAACAAGAAAAGAGCTGAAGAGTTGAGATTCAGATCATTCCCTTAACTTAAGGAATCTAAAGAATTAAAACTTCATTGCTTTTCTATTCCTGCCTGCGATACACACCCTTTTAAAACTTTTAAAAATGATAATCATCAATAGATTACTGGAGAAAAATACTTGCAAAACTAATGAGTCTTAAGGCAAAATAAGCCCCTTCAACCTATGCCAAGCATCCTAGGAATGGAAAGGAAGTAGCTCCAGAGATAATGGATGTATTGGTGGTAAATCTGTTGGAGCTTTTTTTATGGTTGAGGCTGATCAGTAAATTTATTCAAGGCAGATTATTAATCAGTGAGGGAATTAAGGGTTTTGGGAAAAAGGCAGGAAAGCAGAGTTGAGAATGATCAGATCAGCCATGATCTCAAGCTTGATGGACCAAAGAGCCTACATCTGCTTCTACATTCTATAGCCATATGACGTGTTCCCTGTGTGAGCGTTTGATGTAGTGTTTTTGTAATTTTCTTCAATGTTAGGTAACAAAATTCTTTTTTCCTGCATTTTTTAACAAAACATTGTATAGTGATTCCTTCATTTTGACCTAATGAATTACATTTTATGTTTGATAGCTATGCACCAAAATGTTGTAAAGATGTGTTGGACGAAGTGGGGGTTAAAAAATAACAAAATAATAAAAATTCAGTCCTTGTCTGGTCACAGCTGAAAGCAAAAGCATGATGCCCTAAGTTGCAAATGGATGGCAGTACAAGAATAAAGAGGCCTTGTTACAATTAAAGAAGGCTTTCAAGACCATACCTATCATACTTTGTGGCTCCATATTGCTGAAGGAAAGTCTTACCAGCTTTGGAGGCACTAGAGTAAAAGTTCATTGGATAAATCCTAGTGATGGGAAGGGTATAGTAAAGAAGGCTGAGAGCCTATACTGTCAGGAGTTTAGAAAAATAAGAATCATAGGGGTATATAGCAGAGAAAATGGTCCTTCAGCCCATCAGTCAAAAACAAGTAACAAACTATTCTAATCCCACTTCCTATAATCTCAAGAGCTAACCTCAGGTTTCTGCAGACAATTGAAAAGATCAGCATTGAGAGATTGTTGCCTCTCATTGTCGAACCTGTTACTTGGGAGAACAGTCTCAATTGTGTTTGTGATCGTTCAAGACTGAAGTATGCTTGCTAAAGAGAGTTGTGACTCAGTGGAATTCTCAAGCCCAGAGGTATGCGGATGCTCTGTTATTGAATATATTTAAGGCTAAGATACGGTTATCTCTCAGGGAATTAAGGGATATCGGGGAGGGGTGGAAAAGCAGAGGTGAAGCCCAAGATCAACTACGCCGGATATGAGTAACACACTGGCACACCGTTAGTGTTACTTCCTCTCAAAGCTAGGCACCTGGGCATGGTTCCAGCCTTGGGTGATTGTCTGTGTGGAATTTTCACATTCTCCTTGTATCTGTGTGGATTTTGCTAGGTGCTGCACTGTCCAAAGAAGTGTAGGTTAGGTGGATTGGCCATGTGGAAAAGTGGAGAGAGGGTGGATCTGAGTGGAATCTTTGACAAGTTTGTGTGGACTGAATGGCCTGTTTCCATACTGTAGGGATTCTAAGATTCTTGAGTTGTATCTATGACTGTTTTAAATGGAAGCAAGCTTGAGGGGCCAAATGGTTGACTCCTCTTCCTGTACCTCGTGTTCTTTGTTTAATTTTATTGGATGTGGGCTTCTCTGACTGGGCCAATGTTTATTGTCCATTGCTAGTTGTCCTTGAGAAAGCAGTAGTGAGCTGACTTCTTGAACCACTACAATCCAGTACCATGGTGTGTATATGGAGTTTAGACATATATTGACCATGATCTAACTAATTGGTGAAATGACAAGTGGATGGGGGATTGTTGGAGGAGGGGTAATGGTTTTGTGGCCTCCTCCCTTTTCTGCATTCCTGATATACCAAATTGGGGGGGTACGAGGTGGGGAGGGTTTGAGTTTATCATTCAAAGCAAAGTGATCTACTCATTACTGTCACTCCTATCGAAAAACTTCCTCCCACACAACAAAGATATTAAATTTGAAATCACATACAAAGAATCTTTCTTTTCAGTTCTGTGGGAATTGACTTGGTAGAATGTCTTGGAGGGAACGATATCAATGTTGAAAACAATTCACAACATCCCAAGCAAACAGATAGAAAGAAAACAATGGAAAATTCCCCCAGAGGACATACTCGATCCCTGCCTGTCTACAAAACAAACTTCTCCTCGCTGGGGCAAACTTCTGAAATGCTTCAATCAGATTGAAGTGAAGGGAATCCTTCCAAGAGTCAACAGGTGATTGGGCTCCATAAACCTGTCTCAGTTGGCAGATCTGGTGAGGTTTGAAGAGGTTATGGTGAATAGTTTTGGTGTGGCACAATGGCAATGACATTAGTAAGCCTGAAACAACCCTGGCTTAATATAAGGAGGGCGTGTGAACAAATCCCACCATGTCAGATGGAAATCAAATTCAATTAAGAATCTGGAATTAGCTTTGGTAGCCATGAATCAGTTATCATAAAAACTCTATTTACCATCTTTATCCAGTCTTGCGTCCATGTAACATTTAAACACAAATTCAATTCAAGGAGAGTTAGGCTGGGGCAATAAATGCTGGCCTTGCTAATAGTGCCACGTACAGACACTGTTTCACATTGACAGATGTATCTTAGTAATCAGACTTCCTGAGTGAAGTGGCTGTGTAACTCACATGATGTCAGCCATGACTGAATTATGAATCCCAAGTTTTTTTTTGTAATCCGATTTCTCACTTAGACCCACTTACCCACCTTCTCACAATAACCCTTAATTCCTTTACTGTTTAAAAAAAAATCTATCTTAGTTTTAAAAACATTTACTGACGAAGCTTCAACTACTTGACTGGGCGGGGAATTCCGTAGATTCACTACCCTCTGGGTGAAGAAATTCCTTCATGATTCAGTGCTAAATGCGCTCCCCATCATTTTAACCCTCCCTTCCCCCGACTGCTTTGCCAGCCCCTCCTCCCTTCCACTTCTCCCAGCCACCAACTGGATTCATCCCTCCCATTGACCAATCAGGTTGTACCCTCTATCTTTGTTCACTTATCCCCATCTCACCACCCTGCCCCATCACCCCCTTTACCTGCATTTCCCCCTACACCCACCCCCATCCTGAAGAAAGGTTACACCCAAAACATCGACTTCTCCACCTCCTGATGCTGCCTGGTTTGCTGTGTTCTTCCAGCCTCCTGCCTGTCCACCCCATAATTTTGAGGCTATGCTCTCTTATCCCAGTCTCAACCACCAGTGGAAACAACCTCTCCATTTCTATCTTATCTTTCACATCATAATTTACTATGTTTCTAAATGCCAATGAATATAATCAAAGTCTACTCAATCTGTCCTCATCAGCCAACCCTTTCAACTTTGGAATCAACCTAGCTCATCTCCTCTGCACCCCCTCTAGTGCCAGTATATCCTTTCTCAAGTAAGGAGACCAAAACTACATGCAGTACTCCAGGTGTGGCCTCATCAGCACCCTATGCAACTGCAACATAACCTCTCTACTTTTAAACTCAATCCCTTTAGCAATGAAGGACACAATTCCATTTACCTGTTGCACCTGCAAACCCTCTGTGATTCATGCACAAGGACACCCAGGTCCCTCTGCACAGCGATGTGCTGCAATTTCTTACCATTCAAATAATAATCCTTTTTACTGTTGTTCCTACCAAATTGGATGACTTCACATTTATTGACATTGTACTCCATCTGCCAGATCTTTGCCCACTCACTTAAACTATCTATACCACTCTGCAAAGTTTCACACTTTGCTCTACCACACAGCTTAGTGTCAGCTGCGAACATTGACACACTACATGTAGTCCCCAACTCCAAATCATCAATTTAAATTGTGAATAATTGCAGTCCCAACACTGATCCCTGAGGCACACCACTAGTTACTGATTGCAAACAAGAATATCAACCATTTATTCTCAATCTTTGCTCCCTGTTGGTTAACTAATCCCCTATCATGCCAATAAATTGCCTGTAATGCTTTGCATTTTTATCTTATGCAGCACCCTTTTGTGCGGCATCTTGTTGAACGTCTTTTGGTAATCTAAATACACCACACCTATTGGGTCCCCGTTGTCCACTGTGTTCATAATGTCTTCATGGAATTGCAAAAGAATAGTTAAGTATGACCTGCCCTTCATGAAACCATGCTGTGTCTCCCCAATGGGACAATTTAGATCTAGATGCCTTGCTATTACTTCCTTGACAATAAACTTAAGCATTTTCCCCACTGCATAGGTTAAGCTAATCAGTCTATAATTCCTCATCTTTTGTCTAACTCCCTTTTTAAACAGTGGCATCACATTTGCTGTTTTCCAATCTATTGGAATTGCCCCAGAGTTCAGTACATTTTCAAATATTACCACAAGTGCATTTGCTATTTCTCCTGCCATCTCTTTTAGCACCTGGGAATGTATTCCATCACCGCCAGGAGACTTGTCTACCATTAGCTCCATTAGCTTGCCCAACACTACCTCTTTCGTGATAATGATTGTTTCCAGGCCCCCACTATCTTTGTCTCTTTGTCAATTACTGGTATGTTATACGTATCCTCTGTTGTGAAAACCAACACAAGATACCTATTCAATGCCTTGGTCATTTCCTCATATCCCATGACTAAATCCCCCTTCTCATTCTCTAAAGGAATAATGTTTATGTTAGCCACTCTGTTTTATGTTTATAGAAACGTTTGCTATCTATCTTTATAGTAAAAAGTGAGGTCTGCAGATGCTGGAGATCAGAGCTGAAAATGTGTTGTTGGTTAAAGCACAGCATGTTAGGCAGCATCCAAGGAACAGGAGATGCGACGTTTCGGGCCAGAGCCCTTCATCAGGAAAGGGCTCTGGCCCGAAATGTCGAATTTCCTGTTCCTTGGATGCTGCCTAACCTGCTGTGCTTTAACCAGCAACACATTTTCAGCTCGTATCTATCTTTATATTCTAAGTAAGTTTTTTCTCATGATCTATCTTAATTTTTCTTACAGCTCTTTTGTGGCTTTCTGTTGACCTTTGAAACTTCCCCAGTGTTGTAGTTTCCTGCTGATCTTGGCCAGTTTGTATGCCTTCTCTTTCAATTTGATCACCTCCTTTGTTTCCTTAGACACCCATGCAGATTACAACTTTTCCTATAGTCCTTCCTTTTCACTAGTATGTACTTTTGCTGAGTACTTTGAAAAATTGCTTTGAAAGTCGTGCACTGTTCATCAACTATCCCATTATACAGTCTTTGCTTCCAAACTACTTTAGCCAACTCCTCTCTCTCCCTTATTTAAGCACAGAACCCTGGTATTGGATTTTCTCTTCTCACTTTCCATCTGTTCTCTAAATTCAACCATGATGTGATTGCTCCTTCCAAGAAGATGCCTTACTCTGATATAATTCATTATTCCTGTCTCATTACGTAGGACCAGATCTAGAATAACTTGCTCTCTCTTCAGTCCATTACATACTGTTCAGGAAAACTATTGCGGATACATTCAATGAACTCCGCCTCAAGGCTACACTGAGCAATCTGGTTCAACCAGTCAATATGTAGATTAAAATGCCCCATGATAATTGCCATACCATTTCTGCATCCATTAGTTATTTCTTTGTTTATTGCCCACCCCAATGTAATGTTATTATTTGGTGGCCTATAGATTATGCCCATCAGTGACTTTTTCTTCTTAGAATTTCTAATTTCCATTGAAATAGATTCAACCTTATTCTTCATAGAACCTATATCATCTCTCACCACAGTCCTGATGTTGCCCTTAAATACCAGAGCTACACCACCTCCCTTACCTTCCTGTCTGCTTGTCCAAACTCCCAGGCGTGACCGTCCTGCAACCATGTCTCTGCAAAGTTACTAAATCATACTCATTCACGCTGATTTGTGTTGTTAATTCATCTACCTTGTTATGAATTCTACAAGCATTCAGATAAAGTGCCCTTTTAGTTAGCCTTTTTATCCTCTTTATGAATTCCAACATCTCCAAAAATAATATCTCCTGTGTTATCCTTCCTTTTTACTTCTTTCATAGTCTGCCTTGAACTTAAACCCTCCTGTACACATGCTAACCTGCTGCTTACTTTTTCATTTAGCACCTTACTTCTTGTTGTTTTCCCCTTCCCTTATTCCTGCCCCCTCCTCCCCACACCAATTCATTAGTTTAACCTCTTACTGAACATTCTATTTATCCTTTTCAGTACAGATTCCCCCTTTCCAAAACTGATGCCAATGTCCCATGAAATGGAACCCCTCTTTCCTGGACCACTCCCTTAACCACGTGTTTATTTCCCTAATTTTCTTATCCCTAAGCCAATGTGCGCTTGGCTCAGGTAGAAATCTTCTAGGAGAAAGTGGGCTCATGCCCGAAACGTCGATTTTCCTGCTCTTTGGATGCTGCCTGACCTGCTTTTCCAGCAACACATTTTTCAGCTCAGGTAATAATCTGGAGATTATAACCTTTGAGGACCCTAATTTTGTTTCCAATGCTTGATAATTCCCCAGCAGGTCCTCCTTCCTAGCCTTGCCTATGTTGTTTGTTCCAGCATGGACCACAACAACTGGATCCTTGCCCTCCTGCTCCAATATCCTTTCAAGTCAGTCAGAGAGGTCCTGCACCCTGGCACTAGCCAGGGAACACACTATGCAGGACTCAAGATCCGGCTTGCAAAGGATACTATCTATCCCTCTAGTTATAGAATCCTCTATAACACAGTAGGTCAAGCAGCATCTGAGGAGCAGGAGAGTCGGTGTTTCGAGAATAAGCTCTTCATCAGGACCTCCTACCTGTTGGACAAGGTTAAGAGCTGAGGCTTCTCTGTTCCTGAACTGAGGATCCCCTTCCTGCCCCACTTGAAATCACATCCTGCTGTCCCTGATTGAATTTGAAGTGCTTAATCTACCAAGTGTTACCGCCTCCTGAAACAAAGTGTCCAATAACCTTCCCTCTCCCAGATATGCCACAGTGTTTGAAGCTCAGATTCCAGCACATCAATTTTCAGCCAGAGTTCCTCCAACAACCAATACTTGTTGCAGATGTGAACACTGCAGCTCACAATGGGGTCAGTCAACTCCCACATCATACAGCTACAACACATCACCTGCCCAGCCATCTCTACTTAGTTACTTTATTAATTTATTTAAGCTTATGAGTTAATTAATTACTTAATACTTCTCTGCTATGTTCATTTTCAAACTTAGAACAGATTTCCTACCAGCTAATCAGGTCACAGATTCCCTGTGACTTCACTCCAGTGTTGGTCCACAGATATAATGTGCCCTGAGTTTTATACTCACTCCGTGCTGCTGATGATCCTCCTTCCATCTCCTCCCTGCAGACTCTCCTCTCCCCATCTCCTCTCCCCCTGGAGAGGCCATTCCCCTCAAGCTCAGTGAGTTTTATACTCACTTCGTGCTGCTGCTGTTTTGCCTTCCAAACGCTCCCTGCAGACCAGACCTGTAATGACAACAAAACATTTTTAGCCACTAAATGTCCTCCAATGAATAATAGCTATTCATTCTGCTAAAATATGTGTTGCTGGAAAAGTGCAGCAGGTCAGTCAGCATCCAAGGAGCAGGAGAATCGACGTTTCGGGGATAAGCCCTTCTTCAGGAATGATGAAGGTGTGCCAAGCAGATTAAGATAAAAGGTAGGGAGGAGGAACTTGGGGGAGGGGTTTTGGGAATGCGTTACGTGGAAGGAGGTTAAGGTGAGGGTGATAGGCCGGAGAGGTCGGGAAGAAGATTGCAGGTCAAGAAGGTGGTGCTGAGTTCCAAAGGTTTGGGACTGAGATAAGGTGGGGGGAGGGGAAATGAGGAAGCTGGAGAAATCTGCATTCATCCCTTGTGGTAGGAGGGTTCCTAGGCGGAAGATGAGGTGCTCTTCCTCCAGGTGTCGTGTTGCCATGGTCTGGCAATGGAGGAGGCCAAGGACCTGCATGTCCTTGGTGGAGTGGGAGGGGGAGTTAAAGTGTTCAGCCACGGGGCGGTTGGGTTGGTTGGTGCGGGTGTCCCAGAGGTGTTCTCTGACACGTTCCGTAAGTAGGCGGCCTGTCTCCCCAATATAGAGGAGGCCACATCGGGTGCAGCGGATGCAGTAAATGATGTGTGTGGAGGTGCAGGTGAATTTGTGATGGATATGGAAGGATCCCTTGGGGCCTTGGAGGGAAGTGAGGGGGGAGGTGTGGGCGCAAGTTTTGCATTTCTTGCGGTTGCAGGGGAAGGTGCCAGGAGTGGAGGTTGGGTTGATAGGGGGTGTGCACCTGACAAGGGAGTCGTTGGTGGACGGTGTGGTCTTTCTGGAACACTGATAGAGGAGGGGAGGGAAATACATCCTTGGTGATGGGCTCTGTTTGGAAGTGGCAGAAATGATGAAGGATGATACGATGTATCTGGAGGTTGGTAGGGTGGTTAGTGAGGAAAAGTGGGATTCTGTCCTGGTGGCGATTGAAGGGGCAGGGCTCAAGGGCAGAGGAGGGGGAAGTGGAGGACATGCAGTGGGGAGCATCGTCAACTACATCTGAGGAGAAATTGCGGTCTTTGAAGAAGAAGGCCATCTGGGTTATTCAGTATTGGAATTGGTCCCCCTGGGAGCAGATGCAGCGGAGGCGAATGAATTGGAAATATGGGATGGTGTTTTTACAGGGGGCAGGGTGGGAGGAGGTGTAATCTAGGTAGCTGTGGGAGTCGGCCAGTTTATAGTAAATGTCCGTGTTGAGTCGGTCGCTCAAGATAGAAATGGAGAGGTCTAGGAAGGGGAAGGAGGAGTCTGAGATGGTCCAGGTAAATTTGAGGTCGGGGTGGAAGGTGTTAGTAAAGTGGATGAACTATTCAACCTCCTCGTGGGAGCACGGGGCAGTACTGATACAGTCATCGATGTAGCGGAGGACACAGTGGGGGGTGGTGCCAGTGTACCTGCGGAATTTGGACTGTTCCACATATCCAACAAAGAAGCAGGCATAGCTGGGGCCCATGCGGGTGCCCATGGCTACTCCTTTGGTTTGGACGAAGTGGGAGGATTGGAAAGAGAAGTTGTTCAGTTCAGTCAGTCGAAGGAGGGTGTCAGTGGATGAGGACTGGTTGGGTTGCCGGGAAAGGAAAAAGCATAGTGCTTTGAGTCCTTCATGATGGGGGATGGAGGTGTACAGGGACTCGATGTCCATGGTGAAGTTAGGGCATTGGGGGCCGGTGAAGCGAAAATCATGGAGGAGGTGGAGGGCGTGGGTGGTGTTCTTGGACTAAGGGGGACAGGACTGTGTCGAGGTACGCGGAGATGAGTTTGGTGGGGCTGGAGCAGGCTGAGACAATGGGTCAGCCGGGGCAGTCAGGTTTGTGGATTTTGGGCAGGAGGTAGAAACGGGCAGTCCGGGACTGTGGGACTATGAGGTTGGAGGTGGTAGATGGGAGATCCCCTGAGGTGATGAGGTTACGGATAGTCTGGGAGATGATGGTTTGGTGGTGGGAGGTGGGGTCAAGGTCAAGGGGGCAGTAGGAGGAGGTGTCCGCGAGCTGGCATTTAGCCTCAGCAATAGCCAAACTACCACCGCGCCACACTTGTCTGCCGGTTTGATAGTGAGGTTGGGGTTGGAGCTGAGGGAGTGGAGGGCTGCACGTTCCAAAGGTGAGAGGTTGGAGTGGGTGAGAGGGGTGGAGAGGTTGAGGTGGTCAATGTCGCAGTGGCAGTTGGCTATGAAGATATCGAGGGCTGGTAAGAGGCCAGCACGGGATGTCCAGGTGGATGGAGTGTGTTGGAGGTGAGAGAAGGGGTCGTCAGAGGGTGGGCGAGAATCCTGCTTGAAGAAGTAGGTGCGGAGACGAAGGCGGTGGAAGAATTGTTCGATGTCTCACCGCATGTCAAATTCATTGATCCGGGAGCGTAGGGGGATGAAGGTGAGGCCTCTGCTGAGGACTGATCTTTCATCCTCGGAGATCGGGAGGTCTGGAGGGATGGTGAAAATACGGCAGGGCTGGGAGCTTGGACCTGGTGTGGGGCTGGAGCTGGGGGTGTGGGTGGGGTAGGCATGTGGGCGGGGTTAGGCATGTGGGTGGGGTTGGGAGTGGGGGTGGGGTTGGGAGTGGGGGTGGAGTTTGGTCTGGGCGGGGTTTGGCGTGGGGGGGCTGGCTTAGGTGTGGGGGCAGAGATTGGCGTGGGGGTGAAGATTGGCGCAGAGCAGAAATGCATCCGGCCTGATTGTTGTGCAGGTGAGTCATGTCACTGGGGCAGAAGTAGATGCGGCGACGGCAACTCCAGGGGCTGAAGTGGTTGTAGTGACAGCAGAAACGGTGTTATTCCCGGTGGCTGTGGACCCTGCTGAGGCCGCGAATCTGTCGGTGATGGTCTTCCAGGCAATTGTGGAGACAGTTGACTGGGTGGCGATCGTGGAGGCTGCATGGTCAGTGGGCGGCAGGAGTGGCATCATGGTTCACGGTGGTGGTTGCTGCAGTGGCCGCGTGGGTAATGGTGCCCGAACAGTTCTGGAGGATGATGGAAAATACTGGAATGGTTGAGGAATCCGGAGTGTGGGGATAAGTACATGAAAGTTTTTGGTACTTACTGTCTTTAATTTCCGATATGGCTAGGAAGAACTGTTTGTTTAGTGTATGGATTCTTCTGTGGATGAAGAACAGTAGAGGTCCTTTGCAGGTCTGTGAGAGTGTTGTCCTGAGCTGGGGTAGGGCTGACTGCAGGGAATGTAGGGAGCAGCGCATGGCTGCAAGGGTGGAGTGGAGGATCCGGAGGGAGGTCTGTTGCTGGAGGCTTCGGATTTGTTGTAGGTTGTCCTGATTGCATCCAAATTTTGTTGGTCTGAATGTAGTCTGGAGTCCACGCGGGATCAGTCGGTCCCTTAGACAGGTGATGAGGAAGAAGATGCGGCTGTGGTAGTGAGTCTGTTTGAGGGCATGGCTGAAGACATGGTAAAGATAAGGCATTGGAGGCCGGGAAGTGCAAATCATGGAGGAAGTGGAGGGCGTGGGTGGTGTCCCAAACGTAGGTGGGGAGTTCTTAGACTAAGGGGGACAGGACCGTGTTGAGGTATGCAGAGATGAGTTCGATGGGGCAGGACCAGGCTGAGACAATGGGTCAGGTTTGTGGACTTTGGACAGGAGGTAGAAACGGGCGGTGTGGGGTTGTGGGACTATGAGGTTGAGGCGGTGGATGGGAGATCCCCTGAGGTGATGAGGTTATGGATGGTCTGGAAGATGATGGTCTGGGCGACTGACTCAACACGGACATCTACTATAAACCGACCGACTCCCACAGCTACCTAGATTACACCTCCTCCCACCTGCCCCCTGTAAAAATGCCATCCCAAAATCCCAATTCCTTCGTCTCCGCCGCATCTGCTCCCAGGGGGACCAATTCCATTACCAAACAACCCAGATGGCCTCCTTCTTCAAAGACCGCAATTTCCCCTCAGACGATCCTCTCCACTGCATCTCCTCCACTTCCCGCTCCTCTGCCTTTGAACCCCATCCCCTCCCAATCACCACCAGGACAGAACCCCACTGGTCCTCACCTACCACCCCACCAACCTCCAGATACATCGTATCATCCTTCGTCATTTCCGCCACCTCCAAACAGCCCCCACCACCAGGGATATATTTCCCTCCCCTCCCCTATCAGTGTTCTGAAAAGACCACTCCCTCCGCGACTCCCTCGTCAGGTCCACACCCCCCACCAACCCAACCTCCACTCCCGGCACCTTCCCCTGCAACCACAAGAAATGCAAAACTTGCGCCCACACCTCCCCCCCTCACTTCCCTCCAAGACCCCAAGGGATCCTTCCATATCCATCACAAATTCACCCGCACCTCCACACACATCATTTACTGCATCCGCTGCATCCGATGTGGCCTCCTCTATATTGGGGAAACAAGCCACCTACTTGCGGAACGTTTCAGAGAACACCTCTGGGACACCCAGACCAACCAACCCAACCACCCCGTGGTTGAACACTTTAACTCCCCCTCCCACTCCACCAAGGACATGCAGGTCCTAGGCCTCCTCTATCGCCAGACCATGGCAACACGACGCCTGGAGGAAGAGTGCCTCATCTTCTGCCTAGGAACCCTTCAACCACAAGGGATGAATGCAGGTTTTACCAGCTTCCTCATTTCCCGTCCCCCCACCTTACCTCAGTCCAAACCCTCGGACTCAGCACGATCCTTCTTGACCTGCAATCTTCATCCCGACCTCTCCGCCCCCCATCCCCTCTCCGACCTATCACCGTCACCTTAACCTCCTTCCACCTATCGCATTCCCAACACCCCTCCCCCAAATCCCTCCTCCATACTTTTTATCTTAGCCTGCTTGGCACACCCTCCTCATTCCTGAAGGAGGGCTTATGCCCGAAACATCGATTCTCCTGCTCCGCGGATGCTGCCTGACCTGCTGCGCTTTTCCAGCAACACATTTTTCAGCTCTGATCTCCAGCATCTGCAGTCCTCACTTTCTCCTAATTCATTCTGCTAAGCTGATTATTATCCATTCCCTTCTCTGACCAAGTGTTCTTCCCTCTCTCTTTGGACTCTTCACCTTTCGTTCATTCCTTAACCCCTCCCCCAAACCTATCTTCTACATTAAAAAAACAATCTTTTCCTAGCCACCATCAATTCTGAGAAAGGGTCACTGGACCTGAATTGTTACCCGTGATTTCTCTGCACAGGTGCTGCCAGATCTGCTGAGCTTTTCCAGCAATTCTGTTTTATTACTAATTGCCATAGGCCACTTAATAAACCAAGCATACTTCAGATTTGGATAAATTTGAACCATTTTCTTAATCAGTGGCAGTGTATTGGAAGTGCCAAAAGTTTGCCACTCTGTTTCAGCTCCCGTGGAGTACATGAACCAGGCAATTGCCTCTTTGACAACACTCTTGCCATACCTGCATGCCAAGAGCTGTAGAGTTTCAAGAGGGCAGCTCAACACCATCTTATCCAGGGCAATTAGGAATGGGCAATACATACTGTCTTAGCTAGCACCCACATCCGATGAAACGAATCTTAGAAAACTTGCCCCTCTGTTTTGTTTTACATCAATGTAATGCTCCCACAATGATCTGTGCTAAGTAGATGTTTATTGGCATTGTTAAACCAGCTTACCAGAACAAGAGAGGGGAGTGCCACCTTACAAATCTCAATCTAAGTATCCAATTTGAGATTTCCGCATGTCGCCCTCTCTGGACCCTTCATTTTGTACATTGCTGAATCTGGTTTTAATGAAGACTTGCTCATCTAACGTTCAGTACAGGGAGGCCAATTCCCTTTTTATGAGCAATGGTTGATGAAATATGATCTTAGCTTAGAATTTACTTCCACTGACATCATCATAAAAATGATTTATACATTTGAAATTTATACCCATGCTTCAACAGGAAAAGAGAAATTTGATATGAAGCTATTAAATGTTTGTTTAACTTCGAAACATTACTACTTTAACATGAATCAATCAATAAATGGATACTTTCAGCAAAAAAGTGAAATAAAAATGAGGCAGCTACTTTTTAAACATTCCCTTCAGGTTGATTTATTATTCCCTTTGATTCTGATTCATCAGATGTGGCTCTGGTGTGGATAATTTTACACTTCCCACTGGGAATTTTGTGGCTCAACATCTTACCTTTTGGCTCCATGGATATCTTAAACATGAAGAAACATTCCACCCTTCAGAGAAGTCCTGCAGTTATCTCAAGGGAAACTGTGAACATCATTGAGAACAGCAGCTACCTGTATTATATGTCCCAAGCTGAGAGAATCACTATGGCACAATCTGTCACACCCACGTCATATGAAACTGCAAACTTGGGGCAGGAGTTGGCCATTCAGCCCCTTGAATCTACTCTGTCATTCAAAAGATCATGGTTGCCTGCTGTTACTTCAGCTCCACATTTCTGCCTATCTCTGTTAACCTGGACCTCCTCTGTTAGTCAAGCATCTGTCTACCTCTACCGTACATATATTTAATAACCCATCTCAACTGCTGTCTAGGGAAGAGAATTCCAACAACTCATGACCCTCTGAGAGAAAAAAAAATCACCAGCTTTCCATTTTCATCTTTCATTCTTCTAAACACCAATGGATACAGACACAGGCTATCCGAATTTTCCTCATAAAATTATCTCTCCACTCCTGGTATCAGTTGAGTGGGCTTTCTCTGAACTGTTTCTAATGGTTTCTTTCTTAAATAAGGAGGTCAAAACTTGACCTGATGTTCCAGATGTTGTTACAATGGTGGTAAAATATCAATGTTCAACTTCAGATTCTAAATCTGAGAATTAACCTGACTTAAAATCCTTTATAAATGACAAAACAAGGGCCTAAAATAGCTGAAGCCACCACCTAATTGAGGCAAATTTATGAAACCAGTGTGAAATCAGTAATATAATCTGACTGAAATAATCATTTCATTTAAAGATATTATGACCCATCAACTCATTCAAGCATTAAAGAACTCACATCTTTTTAAATTTATACTTCATATGATAGATTAAACATATTAGATATTAAGTGGTTGTCTTAAACACTCCAATGTGGAAAGACAATAGAGTCAGATGAAAGAATACTCAAGTGAACCATATTTCAGTAGCTGCTTGAAAGAACAGCAGACAGAGATAAAGAAATGGGATAGAAGACATTGAAAGACTTTCTCTCTCTGTTTCCTTTTGATCACCTGAAAAGCCATCACCAGTGTTAAAAACACATCAAAGAAATGTTGGCAAAGAAATATCCATTCACTGAGAACTTAAGGAGTCTACAACTTGGATAACTGTTAAGGGTAGCAAGATATTAATTAATTAGCTGTTGGTATAAGTTAAATCTAATACCTTGAGGGTATTTTAAAGTGCATATTCTTCATCTCCCTATTGTACTAAATACTCTCCCCTTTTTAGATTAGATTACTTACAGTATGGAAACAGGCCCTTCAGCCCAACAAGTCCACACTGACCCACCGAAGCGCAACCCACCCATACCCCTACATTTACCCCTTATCTAAGACTACAGGCAATTTAGCATGGCCAATTCACTGAACCTGCCCATTTATGGACTGTGGGAGGAAACTGGAGCAAACCCACGCAGAGAATGTGCAAACTCCACACAGTCAGTCGCCTGAGTTGGGAACTGAACCCGGGTCTCTGGCGCTGTGAGGCAGCAGTGCTAACCACTGTGCCACCATGCCACCCACTAATAATTTTGTGTGTGTGTGTGTTGTTTGACATTGTGGTTCACTATTTTTCTTGAGGTTAGTAAACAATAAAATTATGCTCATTTTCACTTAAGAAAGCATTGTAAGTGATTTCTTAATTTTGACAAGTACTATGCTTTAATTTATGCGTGATATAGATATAGATATATATATATCCTAATATTCTGACTTTTGCATTCTATTTATTTCATAATAAGCAACATTCCATTTATCTTCCCAATCATTTCCTGCATCACATATTACCTTCTTATGTCTGGTGTACCAGGGTATACAAATCATTCTGAGACTTGTACAGCTCTGCAATCTCTCTTCACTTAATTAATATGCAGATTTTCGAAGTTCCTTGCCAAAGTAGGCAGGTGATTTTGTTTTTACGTCAACATTTCTTATTAAGCCACATTATATTTTTTCTGCCAATTTTTTTCCTCACTCACTCAACCTCTTCACAACATACTTTGCGATCTATATTTAGCCATTGTACATTCAGCCCCTTTATCCAAGTAACCTTTGGATTTTGCAAATAACTGAGGCCTCAGCAATGATACCTGTGGCATTGGTCACATTTATGCCTATTCCTATTTCTCTTTAGCTGACCAATCCTTTAACTATCTTAATAGTTTACCTTAACACTCTGTACGGTTATTTTGCGTTGTAATCTTTGTTTATGGTCGAGCAATCCAGTCAGTCCATTCATTTACACAATCCTGGTGACCCTGCAAGTTCATTGCTCTCAAGTGCTCAATCAATTTCCATTCAGGATCATTGACTGTCTCTGCTTCCAACATCCTTGTACGTGAATAAGCTCCATGTCTTTATGGAACATAGTAAAAAAAAACTCCACTTTCCTCCAATATAACTAACTTAAATAACTTTCGATTAGTAAGCATGACTTGCCTTTTACAAATCCATGCTAGCTCTCCTTAATTATTTCAAATCTCTCCAAGTGATTGTTAATCATTTTCTCAATAATTGTTTTTAAAACATTACCCACCCACCACTGATGTTAAATTGATCAGAGAGTAGTTATGAGGAATATCTGCACACATTTTCTTGAATAAGCATGTCACATTTGTCATTCAGCTCCTTGATCGAGGAGATCAATTGAAAAATAGTGACAAGACCTTTCATTATCTCCACATCCACTTCTTTTGGCAACCTGGGATTCAAACTATCTGAACCAAGCACCACATCTATACTGAACACAGCCAGCTTCCCAGGAAATCTTGCCTCTCAATTTTCACCCCATCCGTTCCCTGAATCATCTACACTTCTACTAATATTTCATCAGCATCCTCTTTCTGAGTAATTACTGAAGTACTCTTTAAATAGTCAAATCTTGTCCTCCACCTTGAGACTTTGTTGTTCCTAATCAGACTCAAGCTGGCTGTTGATACCTGCTTATGATTTGTATGCTGGTCAAGGATTGTGGTGTTTCCTTTTATACTCACTGGTATTCTACTTTCATGCTCTATCTTTGCATGTTATAGTCACAGAGTCGTGGAGTCAGAGAGCAAAGAAACAGGTCTGTTGGTCCAACCGGTTAGGCCAACCAGAATCCCAAACTAAACTAGTTACACCTGCCTGTGTTTGGCCCATATCCCTCCAAACATTTCTTATTCATGTACTTAACCCAATGTCTTTTCATCACTTCCTCTGCCAGTTCATTCCATATGTGAACCACTGTCCGTGTGAAAAAAATACACCTTTAAGACTGCAATTGAAACATCTTTAAATTTTTCTCCTTTCATTTTAAGAGTATGCTCCCTCATCTTCCTCACCCTTGGGAAAAGACACCTACCATTCACCCCTCTTTATTTTATAAATCTCTATAGGTCACCTCTCAACCTCCTAAGCTCCAGGGAAAAAGTCCCAGCCTATCCAGCCTCTCCTTATAATTCATTCTTTTTCATATATTTTTATACTTTATATATTTTATGTTTTCCCCTTCCTTTCTCCTCTCAACTTGTGGTATTTAGTCTGGTTTTAAGTGACAGAATTCACATAATATGGATCATTATACCCCCTTCATTATTTGATTCTAACTTCGATCTCCCCCAATAACTATGGAGCTCTAACTATAGCTCCTTTATCCATGTGCCTTGTTGCTGTGCATTAAGACAGCAATTGAAACATCTTTTCCAAAGATTCCCGTCATTCTACGTCAGTTTTCCTGTCATCATTGGCTGTTTTACGCCGGCCAATTCCCTTAGCCTTGTTCCAATTTAGAAAAGCTATTTTAGTTATTCTCTACTCTTCACTAATCTAAACTTTAAGCTATGATGATCACTCTTATTCAAGTGTTGTCCTATCATAAGATGGTCCATCTCATTCCCCAGTGTTAAATCCAGCACTGCCCTCTTTTCTAGTTGACAGAGAACATGCTGATCTAGGAAGTGCTACTTCCTCTTCAATTTTAATAGACTGGTACCCACTAGTGGAATGCTACAGGGATTTGTGCTGGTATTTGAACTAATACAATCTGTATTAATTGACCTGAATAAAGGACCAGGCTACAATGTGTCCAAATTTGCTAATGCTAAAAGCAGATGTAGGAAAGCAACTTGTGGGGAGGACCTAAGGACTATGCATAGGGATGCAGATGGGTTAAGTAAACATTTATTGATCAGAGATTCAAGGGTGATGGGGCAAGCAGGAAATTAGGGTTAAGGTCACAATCAAATCAGCCTCAATTAGATTAGATTCCATACAGTGTGGAAACGGGCCCTTCGGCCCAACCAGTCCTCCAAAAAGTAACCCACCCAGACCCATTTCCTTTTGACTGATGCATCTAACACTATGGGCAATTTAGCATGGCCAATTCACCTGACCTGCACATCTTTGGATTGTGGGATGAAACCAGAGCACCCAGAAGAACCCACACAGACACAGGAGTTCATGTAAACTCCATACAGGCAGTCACCCGAGGCTGGAATTGAACCTGGGACTCTGGTGCTGTGAGGCAGCAGTGCTAACCACTGAGCCACCACACCGCCCCAATTTGATAATCTTATCAAATACCAGAGTGAGCTTGAAGAGGTGAGTAGCTGACACCAGATTGTATTTCATATGATTTTATGAATCTGTCTGTAAATACTTCCCAACTATACGAGTGGATCTCATTGTGAGGGGATTGGCCCGTTTTGATGCTTCCCATCCCTTTTGTCTCGGTGCATTCTCCCTGAACTACTTGAAATGGAATCTCTCCCTCCTGCACCAAGCAGCAGGTCATTCATCAATCCTTCCTGTCACAACCCAGCAACACCTACTCTCTGTGTCTTGTTAGTACTGGTGTGTGCCATAACTTCTGTCTCATTCTCTTACCTTTGTACAATATTCTGCAGCCCCCTCTCCTTACTGTCCTTTACCCTGGCACCAGAGAGGCAAATGTTGATGTCTTTGAAATTTCTTATTTTGATCTTTGTTAAAGGGACCTCCAGGGAGTCAATATCCTATTCATTTATTGGCAATGACGCAGTAAGGGATAGTTATTAACATTTCAGTCGAGGGAGTCCGTTCTAACTTTTGACAACAGGAGGTCAGGTACTTTGTACAATGTCACTGATACCTTCCATTGTTGGTGTCTAATGTTCAGTACAAGCCACATTGCTCCAATCACCTCTCACTGCGACTCACCACTAGATGCATTCGCACACTTTTCCAAACAACTGTCTCCCTCAATGTGATATGAATAAGCCAATGCAATCCATGTGTTCTTTCTTTTAGAATATTTGGTCATTTGCTCCTGAATAAGATTTTGTTCTGTATCTTGAACTCAGTTGAAAGTGAAAAATATAACATTGCACAGGATACAATATCACAGAATCACGGAATTGTTACAGTGTGGAATGAGACCATTTAGCCTATTCATGCCTGCACCAGCTCTATTCCCTCGAGCCTTTTCCCCATATCCCTACACACCATTTCTATCCAAATACATAACGATCTCCTGCAAGCCTCAATTGGACTTTCCACCCACCACCACACTTCCAGTCAGTGCATTCCAGATTCTAATTACTCACCATGTGAAAAAGACTTTTCTTACCTCACTCTTGTTTCTTTTGGACATTACTTTAAATCTGTGCCTTCTTGTTCTTGTTAATTTTACAAGTGGGAATAACTTCTCCTTATCTATTCTGTTCGCTGACTCCCCCCTTCATAATTTGAAAACTTCCATCCAATCTCCTCACATCCTCCTTCTCTCCAAGTTCCAACGTTTTCAATCCATCATCATAACCGAAGTTTCTGATTCCTTCAGGCACTCTTGCAAATCGCTTCTGTGCTCTCTCCAATGTTCACATCTTTCCTATAATGCGATGCCTATAGATGTACAGAAAACTTCAGCTGGGGTCTAACAAGTGTCTTGTATAAGTTCAACATTGCACCCTTGCTCTTGAAACCTGTGCCCCTATTAATAAAGCCAAGAACACTGTCTGCTTTATTAACTGCTCTTTCCATCTGTCCTGCCACCTTCAATGATCTGTACAAACATACACCCAGATCCTTCTGGGAGTCCTGCACCAGGGAGCTCTCCTGTTGTCATGGTCAAGCATTCAAATAAATATTCAGAATTTGAATCCTTTCGTTCTTTATAATCTTTGACTGGAATCTTTAAATTCACTTCTCTGAGCTAAGTCCAAGTGAATCTGGATCAGCATACATATAAAAATAAGCGGGTGTTGAAATCCCTGTACTGCCATTCCTTCAGTGTTCAGTTTATCTTCTCGACCCATGTGCTCAGATCTCTACATGATAAATGTGTGTGTCAACTTCAGACTCTAACAAAACAAGACACAGATTTGAAATGAGTGGAATGAATAGAATTAATTTAAAAATGGAGCAGATCACAGCCTCCTCCCTGTCCAATCCTTAGGTATTCCCATCATTTATTACATTGACATAACATTTCATTGCAGGTCCTGTAACTGCCACATAAGGTTAACAAAGGTCACTGCACTTGAGATTCAGAGTTTTGTTTCTTTATCAGCCTCTTGAATCAGTCCATTTTGATGTAAGTATATTTACTCAGTCCCAGTCAATAGTGCTTATGAGAGAAATGAGATACAACAAGGACAGCAAGAATGAGAATGAAAATGTCATCACCCTATCTCCACCTTGAGCTTGTTTAAATGTAGTGTCTGAGTATAACGTGGGATCAGTGAATAAAGAGAGAATTTGATAATACCAATTCTTTTCTACGGACTGAATGAATGCAATGCACAATGTTAACAGTGGAGGATAAGGAGCTTAATCACATAAAAATGCTTCTTTGTCTTGTTATTGACAAGTGTTTTAAGTCTATAGGGATTGGAATACAAGATTCAGCCCACACCATTACACATAGAGGATCAAACACGCTGTCTGTGTGGAGTTTGCACATTCTCCCCATACCTGCGCTGGTTTCCTCTTTGTGCTCACTTTGCTCCCACAATTGAAAGATGTGCAGGTTAGGTGAATTGGCCATGCTAAATGGACCATAGTGTTCAGGGATGTGCAGGTTATGTGCATTAGTCATGGGAAATATAGAGTAATAGTGTGGGGGAATGGGTCTGAGTGGGATACTCTTCAGAGGGATAGTGTGGACTTGTGCAAAATGGCCTATTTCTAGAGGCAATGCCATGTTGGATTTGATACTGGGGAATGAATCTGGCTAGGTGTTAGATTTGGAGGTAGGTGAGCACTTTGGCGATAGTGACCATAATTTACAATAGCAATGGACAGGGGTTGATATATACCACAGGGAAAGAGGTATAACTGGGGGAAAGGCAATTATGATGTGATTGGGCAAGATTTAGGATGCATAGGATGGGGAAGGAAACTGCAGGGTTGGACACAGTTAAGATGTGGAGCTCATTAAAGGAGCAGATACTGAGGGTCCTTGATAAGCATATACCTATCAGGCAGGGAGATAGTTGTTGAGACAAGGAGCCATGGTTTACTAAAGAAGTTGAAGCTCTTGTCAAGAGGAAGAGGAAGGCTTACATGAAGATGAGGTGTGAAGGCTCAACAGGGAGTTTGAGTGTTATATGTGAGCCAGAAAAGATCTCAAGAGAGGGCTAAGAAGAGCCAGGAGGGGACATGAGAGGTTGTTGGCAGATAGGATCAAGGAAAACCTCAAGGCCTTCTCTAGATATGTCAGGAATAAAAGAATGACTAGAGTAAGATTAGGGCCAATCGAAGATAGGAGTGGAAAGTTGTGTGTGGAATCTGAGGACAGAGGGGAAGCACTTAATGAATACTTTTCATCAGTATTCACATTGGAAAAGGGCAATGTTAGTGAGAATACAGAGATCCAGGCTCCAAGATTAGATGGGATTGAGGCTGACAATTTAGGTTAGCCATTTTGGAAGATCTGAAAATAGATAAGACCTCTGGGCTGGATGGGATCTATCCTTGGATTCTCTGGGAGGCCAGGGAGAAGATTGCAGAAACCTTGGCTTCAGTCTTTATGTCATCATTGTCGACAGGAGTAGTGCCGGAAGACTGGAGGATAGCAAATGATGTTCCCTTGTTTAAGAAGGGGAGTAGAGACAACCCTGGTAATTATAGGCCAGTGAGCCTTACTTCGGTTGTGGGTAAGATGTTGGAAAAGGTTAGAAGAGATAGGATTTATAATCATCTGGAAAGGAATAATTTGATTAGAGATAGTCAACATGGTTTTGTGAAGGGTAGGTCATGCCTCACTAACCTTATTGAGTTCTTTGAGAAGATGACAAAGCAGGTGGATGAAGGTAAAGCAAATGTGGTGTATGTGGACTTCAGTAAGGCATTTCATAAGGTTCCCTAGGGTAGGCTATTGCACAAAATGCAGAGTTTAGGGATTGAAAGTGATTTAGCAGTTTGGATCAGAAATTGACTAACTGAAAGAAGACTGAGGATGGTGGTTTATGGGAAATGTTCATCCTGTTGCTCACTTACCAGTGGCTTTGCGCAAAGATCTGTTTGGGGCTACTGCTGTTTGTCATGTTTGTAAATGATCTGGATATGGGCATTGAAGGATGAGTTAGTAAATTTGCGGATGACACTAAGGTAGGCAGAGTTATGGATAGTGCTGAAGGATGTTGTGGGTTACAGAGGGACGTAGATAACATGCAGAGCTGGGCTGAGAAGTGGTGAATAGAGTGGTGAATAGAAGTGGTGAATGCGGAAGCGTGTGAGGTAGTTCACTTCAGAAGAAATAACAGGAATACAGAATACTGGGATAATGGTAAATTTCTTGGCAGTGTAGATGAACAGAGAGGTCGCAGTGTCCAGGTGCATAAATTCCTGAAAGTTGATTGGATTATTAAGAAGGCATATGGTGTGTTGGCATTATTGGTAGGGTGATTGAGTTTCAGGTCATGCTTCAGATGTACAAGACACTGGTAAGGCCACACCTGGAGTATTGCATGTAGTTCTGGTCACCACATTATAGGAAGAATAGGGAAGCTTTGGAAAGAGTTCAGAGGAGATTTACTAAGATGTCACCTGGTATGGAAGGGAGGTCTTATGAAGAAAGGCTGCGGGAACTGAGGCTGTTTTTGTTAGAGAGAAGAAGGTTGAGAAATGACTTAACTGAGGTGTAAAAGATAATCAAAGGGTTAGATAGAGTGGACAGGAAGAGCTTTTTTTCCTTGGATGGTGAAGGCTAATATGAGGGGACTTTGCTTTCAATTGAGGGGCAATAGATTTAGGACAGATATTAGGGGTAGTTTCTTCACTCAGAGAGTAGTAGGGGCATGGAATGGCCTGCCTGAGACAGTAATAGTCTCACCGACGTTCAGGGCATTTAAATGGGCATTAGACATACATATGGGTAAAACTGGAACGGTGTAGGTTAGATGGGCATCAGATTATTTTCACAGATCAGCGCAACATTCAGGGCCGAAGGGACTGTACTGTACAGTAATGTTTTATGTTCTATGGTATATATTCATAGAATCATAGAATCCCTACAGTGTGGAAACAGGCCGATGTAGAGTTTTTATCCTATATTTGTGTTTCCTCCCATCTGATCTCATATAAATCTACTGTTATGTCGTCAGGTGATCCATGATCCCCAGGATTATTACAGAAATAATGACTTTTTTTTAATGAGCATGAATGAAAACTCAACATTTGGAAGCCAACTTTAAACCCGGCTGGACTCTGCAACTTGCAAACTGCAGAGCTGGAACAGACAGTATTCATGCAGCCAGACCTGAAACAATCACATTCCCATTGAAACCAGACAGGCCTGGAGCCAGTGACCATATTGCTTCAGAATGAACTGCACCAGTGAGCCTGCCTTGTTAGAAGTACGCTACACAGACTGGATGGCACCCAACTCAGTAGGAGGCTAGAGGCATTGTGTGACAAGGACATCACTTGACGAATAAAAGATGAAAACCATGTTCTACAACTTCCAAATATGGAAAGTAGTCACCTGATTGGGTCTTCCAGCCCCTGCTGATGCTTGTATTTGGCAGAGTTCACAGAAACTTCAAGACAAATGTAAACAGAGGGATAAAAAGGGCAAGGTGGAGCTCCAGCCCTCGCTGCTTTTGCACAATCTTCACAGAATCTCCACAGAGCACCTTCTAGCAGCTGAGGTGTACATTATCTCCAGATCTTTGTACCTCACAGTGAGCATCATAAGTCTAACCAATCCCAGTGAGACCACCTTAGTGAGACGTCCCAAAAACCAGAACCAGCCCTAGACAAGAGGGGAAGCTCATATCGACAACTGCAGATCCTGAAACATCAGCCAAACCTCAAAGACCAAGGAACACCTTGTCCCATCCTTTGTGAACACGATCGTTTCTCATTGATAATGTGTTCAAACAATTTGTGTTGGACTTTCCCCTGACTCTACCTCACAATGTAATGCGTTAAAAATGGTTACTGCAAACTAGTCAAGGTTAGTCAGGATACAATTTCCCAACCTTTCACTTTGCAACAATTATAACGAATCCCCTTATGTGCTTGTCTTATTCTCTTTAAATGGCCTGATACAATGATAGTAAATGGCATATTCTCATAATTGAGTGAAAATGTTCTGAAACTGGGGTTTGACTTATTGATGACAATGCTGTACTTATAGCATCTGGTTGGGTTTTTTTCCACTTAAGGAATGATATTCTACACAGTTTTCAACCCCTTATTTAATCAAAGGTATTTTTGTTTTAGATTAGATTACTTACAGTGTGGAAACAGGCCCTTTGGCCCAAACAAGTCCACACCGACCCACCGAAGCGCAACCCACCCAGACCCATTCCCCTACATTTATCCCTTCACCTAACACTACAGGCAATTTAACATGCACTTTTGGACTGTGGGAGGAAACCCTCACTGACACATAGAGAATGTGAGTCAGTCAGTTGCCTGAGGTGGGAATTGAACCCGGGTCTCTGGCGCTGTGAAGCAGCAGTGCTAACCGCTGTGCCACTGTGTTGCCCATTTGAAACAGTTCAGCAGAAGATCAATTATTTTCTGGAAGTGTTACCCCAGAATGGGAAGTACATTGTCCTATATTCTATGAAGGTGTGGAGAATGAAGGGTTTTGACAGGGTTGATCCTGAGAGAATACTTTCACTGATTAGCAGCCATGAATATGAAAATGCAATATCTTTGTGAGGGATCAATCATTTGTGATTGAGTTGAGGAGAAATCTCTTCACACAGAGGATTGTGAACCTTTGGAATTATCTATCCAGGGGATTATTGGATCTTCATCATCAAGGATATGTTAAGATGGAGCAAATAGACTTTTAATTCCTCAGGGCATCAAGAACATGAGGAGGGTTTGGAAAATTTGGAGTTTGAATGTTGAGGTGGATGATGAGCTATGATCATATCAAACGATGGAACAGGCCCAAAGTGTTGAATGATCTATTTCTGCTCCTCTATTTATGCTCTGTTTTGAAAATGATACTTGAAGAAATCTCTGGTTTTCCTGCAACACATTAATCTAGTTTATAATCTGCAGGGTTCAATCGCAGAAGCGATGCAACAGAAAGCACATGCTTATCATAAAAGTTGTTCACTGTGTTTATTCTGCAGAGGCCACAACACATTACAGTACATTGCTTTTGACATATTAAAACACTCTAAAAATATTCTTACCTTTCTATGAGAAAGACATGAAAAAGAAATAATAAGCTCGAGAAAGGAATCAACAAACAATTTTATTTTATTTTTGAGGCCTTAAAGTCGGTTTTGAACAGGAATAAATGTAGTAACTTGATAGCAGGGCAGCATCTGTAGATAGGGAAGATGGGTTTCTCAATATTTTTCCTAATGTCACAAACTGGTGTTTGCCACATGCTGAACTCCTTAACTTCAGCAATGTTCATCACTAACTGAAGTCATCTGCCCTTTAGAGGTAGCTACCAGCATGGTGCTGGGGCTATGGGCAAAACTTGCTTGTGATATACATGGATTGCTACAACTTATCCACGTGATTCAAACTCTTTAGTGCTGGACTGGAATCTCACTTGGTGTGACCAGATTCACTTCCATTCATAAGCTGCCTTATAGATTCAGCCTAATTCCAGTCACAAACAGGGTGAATTGAATGCAATAAGATGCACTTAATACGATCAGCATAGCTTCTATTTGCAGGCTATCACTAAAACAAAGAAAACAACAAGAACAATTTCTTTGGCTTACTTCTTTTTAAAGCTTTCAGCTGCCAGGGCATATACACTGGATTGTAAGGTGTGTGACAAAGGAAAATGAATTCTCTCATTTGCTCTGGGAAAGCCAGTTGGAGTCTGATGTCCTGGTTTGACTGGATGTTTAATGGCATTGGCTGGTGCTCTTGTGTGAAAGTGAATTGCAAATGTTGCCAAAATAGTATAAGGTAAGTGGAATACTGGAGGCTTCCAACCTGAGCATTTTCTCTGTACATCTGAATGTACAGGTGGGCCTTTCTTGACATAACATAGAAGCTAAAAGATAGCCACCAGTCCCTGCTCATATCCTGCCAGCCCAGTCTGTTCCTGCATCTCCCCAAACTGTCATGCTATATCTCGTGCTATTGGTTACAAACTCCTTTGCAATCAGTTCCAAGGAAGTTCCGAACAAGAGTTGTACCAGACTTGAAAGATTAACTCTGTTTCTCTCTCTAAAGATGCTGCCCATTTCTCCAGCACTTTCTGTTTTAATTTAAGATCTCTTGCATTTACAATTTGCTATAATTTCCTTTACGATTGACTACTGGTCTTTCAGATGTCATTTCAATGCCACTCACATCCAGTTGCACAAAATCCAGTACACATCAGTATCGGAGCAGTGGTTGTACCTGAATCTAGAAATGTGGAATGGGAATTCTGGCATTTAACTCAACGAGGAAGAATTGGGTTAACATCAGAGGGCTGTGAAATTGACCATAGATCAAATAACCTTTGCAAACCTTTGGGAAAAATATAAAGATCTGGGTTATTCTGGGCAGCACCTTTGTATTCTCTTTAAAATGTATACATTTACAGTGTTTTTTGTGATTTCAGACTGATAGCATTCACAGTTCCTTTCTTATTTGATAAATAACAGTCAGTGAAGTGGAAAACATGGCAATGCAGCAAGTATTGGGTTGAGGAAGTAAACCATTGAAGAGCAATGAAGCAGAAAGCTGTGTGCTATGATTAAGATAAGGCATGAACAATAATTACCTGCAGGTTGGGGGATGAAAGGTCTGTAGTGTTAGGCACATGACTCATCGGAGGATGGAGAGAATTAATTTAAGAAACTGTGGAGTCATGGAGGTACAACAATAAATGCCTTCAGAAACAAAGAAAGGATAAGTAGGTGTTAGGAAGCATTATTAAGGTTAGGTTGTGTTAAGAAACTTTATTGTTAGGTAGTGCTCACGTAAGGTAGTATTAGCAAGTCTGGAAATTGTTAGCTAAACTAGGCAGCAGTAGACCATTATGTTACACTAGGAGCAGACTGAAAAGCTGATGGCATAAAGAGGCCCCAGGGAGGGTGAAAAGATAACAGGACATTGGAACCGTGTTAAATTGCACGTAGCTCAAACTGAGGTAACAGAATGTTATCAGCTCGGGACCAATGCCATACGAGTATACCGTATCCTACCAAATAAGGATGTAGCACTGGGATGCGAGGGGCTAAAAAGCTAGACAAAGAGAACAATAGACAGAAGGCGCTTTCTCCAGTGAGCTGAAAACACCTCACTGTATTTTGTGTACGGCTCTCTCTCAGTAAACAGCTTATATTTTGAATCAGATCCAGTGTTTCTCTCCTTCAAACGAACACGGGGACGGTAGCCCATCCTAACAGTAGGTTAAAATAGCTACAATTAAGAAGCTTTTGAAATTATTTAGTTTAGGACTATATCTTTTGTTTTATAAAGGTATCTTTAAAGTGAAGTTTGGGAAATTAAGAGGAGTTATGTGACACTGTTTAAGAGTGATAGAGGCACAAACCCTCATAACATTTAAGAATTATTTAGATATGCATTTGTAATACTAATATATACAAGGCCATAGGCATAGTGCTAGAAAATAAGATTAGAATAAGTGCTTGTTTTGATCAGCACTGTTTCAAACATAAAAGCCAGGAATAATCAGAGATAACTGATTACATTGCTACTTGGATACAAGGAAAGTGTGGTTCCAGTTGATACATAGAAAAAGAAAGAGGAACCATTTTAAGATTAGGCTACAGGCTTCCATGTAAACCAAAAGATATCACAAGGACAGGGGTTTTCAGGTTTGGCCCGATGGGAGATACATCACACTTAGAGGAGAAGAGATAAAAATAAAGATAGAGTTAGCCAGGATTGTGCCTTAAGCCAAGAAAGGGCTGACCCTATCATTAACAATGCAGGTGACACTCTGGGTTCAGTTGCAAATGTGAATTCTTAAGGAGTTGAAACAGGCTGGAGGGTATACCCAGCTGACGTTAGAGTGCAAATCCTTGGAAAAGCTCTCACTGTGGAAGATAGTCTTTGGAAAGGTGCTCCAATGTAATAAATAATCCAGTTGCCTTCTCTGAACTTGGATAATAGCTTTTTGTGATTCATTGATGAGGAATCCCAAATCCCCCAGTTCTGCAGCTTTCTGAAGTCTTTTTCCATTTAAACAAAAGTCATGTTCTTAGTTCATTGGATCACAGAGTACAACCTCACGTTTCTCCACATTATATTCCCTCAGTCAAGTTTGTCCACTCACTTAATTTGTCTATATCCCTTGGCTTTGTGTCACTCTCACCACTTCCTTTCTCATCTTATCCACAAATTTGGCAATATTACATTCACTTTCCTCATCTGAGTCATTGATATATATATTGAAAATAATTGTGACCCCAGAACTGACCCCTGTAAAATTCCATTAGTTATAGGTAGCCATCCTGAAGTTATCCCTCTTATTTGAAATCTGTCAGAAATCCAGATATATTACATCCACTGCTTCTCCTTTATATATTATGCTAGTTACCTCTTCAAAGAATTCCAATGAATTTATCAGGCATGATTTCCTATTTGTGAAATGTAATTCTGAATGCTCTGTTATTATATCATTTATAATAGATGCCGGCACTTTCCCATTAACAAATGTTAAGCCCACTGGCCTTTTGCCACCTTTTTTATACCTCCTGCCCTTCTTAAATAAACCTGTTACATTGACAATTACATAGAAACTCGAAGGAAGGCTATTTGGACCTTTGTGTCTGCCCTATCATTAATAATGATCAGGGCTAAATTGCTATCTCAATGAAACATACTTTCTCCCTTTTTCCTTGATGCTCCTCATAATCCTCTGTGACTTCTTAGACTCTAAGGATTCTTGCAAGATTATTAGTGCATTCATTTTGTTTGCAGCAGCAACTTTGAATATTGTAGGATGCATCCTTATCAGAGAACAACTTATTAAAATAAAGCAAGAAGCAGCCTGAAGGAAAAGAAACAGAGACTTGTCATGAAAGAGATAGTGGAATTACCAGCTATAGTGTTGTAAGATCCCAACTGTTTCCCCATCCACATCAATCATTTCAGAAACTCAACTGGTTAAGTTTACAGATAACCGAAGAAATATCCAGAAGGACAACTTGAGATTAAAATGGATGAAGAATCAATTTGAAGAAATCCACAAGGTAAAGAAGTTGAGTGTTCCTGCAACAAAGTTATGGTTGATGGACTCCACCATGAATTGAACGCTGACTTCATTGCGGCAAGATGCCTGAGCCTACCTCTATACACTGTCAAGGTAATTGTGCTATCTCCTGATTGCAGTCATGTCCCAGGCTACTTCTGCACAAGCTGCCCAGCTCTCCACTCATACAAGCCTCTGTTTACAGGAGCTAAATATAGATTCACGCATTTCTAAGACCTCGCTAATGAGAAGTGTGGTTTATATGTTTCTTTCTTCCCTGCAGAGAAAAGCATTTCCCTGACTAATTTAAATTAATTTTAAAAAAGAACAAATGCATTGCAACAGATAATTTGTCTTCAACAACCAAAGCTTGATGAGGGAATTGGAGAAACTATGTTTTTTCTCCTGAGAATAGAGAAGGTTACAGGGAGAGTTATAGAGGTATCTAAAATGAAGAAGTGTTTTGATAACATCAATAAGAACAAACAGTTTTGAATGGCAGCAGGATTGGTTCCCAGAGGACACAGTTTAATGGCTGGATGCCAGCGGGATGTCACCACCAGCCATATATCCCCCTTCCTACACTTGTTCGCCTTCCGCAGGGACTGTTCCCTCTGGGATACTCTCGTCCACTCCTCCTTCATTCTCTGCAGGTTCCCACAATCCCACAGCACCTTCCTTTGCAAGCACAGAAGGTGTAAGGCCTGCCCATTTACTTCCTCCCTCCTCACTATCTAAGCTCCAGCCACACCTTCCAGGTGAAGCAGTGGTTTACCTGCACTTCACTAAATTTGTGCACTTCTACTGTACGCTCTGCTCACAATGTACACTGCTCTACACTGGGAAGATTAAACAAAGACCGGGTGCGGCTTTGCAGAACATCTACTTCTATAAAAGTTGCCACTGAGTTTTCAGTTGCCTGCCATTTCAACACACTACTGTGTTCCCTGGCCAACATTTCCCTCTCAGGCCTACTCCAGCAAGACTGAGTGCAAACGCAAAAGTCATAGAGTCATTGAGATGTACAGCACAGAAACAGACCCTTTGGTCCAACTCGTCCATGCCGACCAGATATCTGAACCTAATCTAGTTCCATTTGCCAGCACTTGGCCCATATCTCTCCAAACCCTTTGTATTCACATACCCATCCAGTCCTTTTAAATGTTATAATTATATCAGCCTCCACCACTTCCTTTGGCAGCTCAATCTATACACACACCACCCTCTGCGTGCCTTATTGACTTTAACTGGCTCTCCAACCAATCCATGCGATCTGATAGGATTCACAAAGACATTTCCTGCAGACATAATCATCAGTAACATGAAAACTCTCCCCTAAACTCCCACATGTGACAGGAAGAGCCCATCACTCTACTAAAGGCCATCTTTGCTCCTTCACAATCTACACACCTAGAAAATAGCACCATCTTATTATACCAAATAAACACTTTTACAAACTAACTTAATACTTATAGATTATATTTTTAAAACTTAATCAAGAGACAGATCTCAATAAAATATATAATCAAGAAAAAAACCCACTCTATTCACTATAGTAGATTTACTGCAAGGCTACACTTAAAACTATGCACTGATCTGTTCCTGTGCTCTCTCACACAGGTTTCCCCAAGGTCAGCTGTGAATTTTGTTGTTTATAATTTCTGCAGAGGAATTAATTTTACTTAAAATCAAGCATAAACATGCAGAAATGCAAATGATATGCAGAATGCGGGGATTTAAAAGAACAATTTTAAGTTTACTTGGATAAAATTTATGAAATGTCAACAACTCTTGGCAGTTAATTGTCATTCATTACTAACTAGTGCATTCTCCATGGCTACTCATCTATTAATCAGAGTCCACTTGCCAAACAATCAGCACTCTACTTTCCTAAAAATGTTATCTTCTCTTTACTTTTGTATTCCTTGCAAAATGTCCTCATGGTGCAAGATGAAAAGTCTTGATAAGACATGCCTTTTCTTCTGTAATACTCAAATCCTGTACTGTCAAACAACTATCAGAAATGCATCTTGAATAAAAGAAAAATGCTGCAGATTCTGGGAATCTGAAATGAAAACAGAAAGTGGTAGAGAACCTGGCAGTCTCTGCAGAGAAAGTACCAGTGAGTAAGTGAGATAAGTGAATCACAGTTTCTTTTAAATTCACTCATGGATGTGAGCACTGCTGACTGACCAACATTTATTACATTTGGGAATGTGGTGGTGAGCTGTCATTCTTAAACTGCTGCAGCCCATGTACTGTATGATGACCAATAATGTCAGTAAGGAAGGAATTCCAGCATTTTGACCTGGTGACACTGAAGTCATGATGGTGTATGGCTTAGAGGGGAACTTGCAGGTGGTGGTGTTCCCATGTATCTGCTGCACCTGTCCTTCTAGATGGAAGTGGTTGTGGGTTTGGAAGGTTGTGTCTAAATATTTTGGGTGAATTTGTGCAGTGGACTTTGGAGATAGTACACACTATTACTACTGAGCATCGGTAGTGAAAGGAGTGGATGCTTGTGGTGTCAAAGCGAGCTACTTTGTTCTGGATGGTGTCTAGCTTCTTGAGTGTTGTCTGGATGGGAGTCACTCAAACAAGTGGGAAGCATCCCACCACATGCTTGACTTGTGCCTGGAAGATAATAGACAGGCTTTGGGGAGTCTGGAGTATCTTTATAATACCCTAAGCATGTGACCTGTTTTTGTAGCCACTGCGTTTATGTGGCTAGTCTAGTTGAATTTCTGGTCAATGATAACTCAAAGGATATTGATAAATGGGGGATTTAGTCGTGGTTTTGGGCCCCAAATTTATGGAAGGATGCACTGGCACTGGAGGTGGTCTAGAACAGGTTTACAAGAATTATCCCAGGGATGAAGGGCTTGTCACATGTGGAGTGGTTGAGGCTATACAGGACATTGGTTTGTCCACCTTTGGAATGTTGTGTGTAATTCTGATCTCCCTCACATAGGAAGGATGTTGTGAACCTTGAAAGGGTTCAGAAAAGATTTATAAGGATGCTACCAGGGTTGGAGGGTTTGAGCTATAAAGAGGCTGAATGGGATTGGATTATTTTCCCTGGAGCATCAGAGGCTGAGGGGTGACCTTGTAGAGGTTTATAAAATCATGAGGGGCCTGGATAGGGTAAATAGACAAGGTCCTTTTCCCAGGGTGGGACAGTCCAAAACTAGAGGGTGTCAGTTTAGGGTGAGAGGGGAAAGATATAAAAGGGACTTCTAAGTGGCAACCTTTTCACGCAGAAGGTGGTGTGTGTATGGAATGAGCTACCAGAGGATGTGATGGAGGCTGGTATGATCACAACATTTAAAAGGCATCTGGGTAAAGATATGAAGAGGAAGAGTTGAGAGGGATGTTAGCCAAATGCTGGCAAATGGGACTAGATTTATATAGGAAATCTGGTTGGTAAGGACAAGTTGGACTGAAGAGTCTTTTCTGTGTGATATATCTCTATGACTCTACGACTCTGAGTCTGTACCTAATGTAGTTTAGAAGGATGAGAGGGAATCTGACTGAAACGTACAGAGTACAGAAGGCTTGGATAAGACATGGAGAAAATGTTTCCACTAGTTGGAGAGACTAGGTCCCAACAGGATACAACTTCAGAGTGAAGGGAGGACCCTTAAGAACTGAGATGAGAAGAAATTTATTCAGCCAGCGGGCAGTGAATCTGTGGAACTTATTGCTGCAGAGGCTGTGGAGACCAAGTCATCAAGTGTATTTAAGACAGGGATAGATAGGATCATGGTTACTAAGAGAATCAAGGGTTACGGAGAACAGGTAGGAGAATGGGGTTGAGAAATATACCAGCTACGATCGAATGGCAAAGCAGGCTTGATGAGCCGAATGGCCTACTTCTGCTCCTACATCCTATGGATTTATTGTCATTGCCTGGCATTTGTGTGGTGTGCATGTTACTTGTCAGCCCTAGACAGGATATTGTCCCGATCTTGAGCTGATCTTCAATATCTGAGGAGTCATGAATTGTGCTAACATTGAGCAATCATTGGTGAACATTTCCACTTCTGACCTTACAATGGAGGGAAGGTGAAGATAGTTGATGGTTGGGCCCAGGACACTACCTTGAGAAACCCCAGCAGAGATGTCTTGGAGCTGAAATGACTGACCCTCCAACAACAACTATCTTCCTATGTGCCAGGTGTGACTCCAGCTGGTGGAGAGTTTGGTCCTGATTTCCAATTATGCTAGGTTTGTTAGGGTTCCTTGATGCTACACTCAGTCAAATACATCCATGATGTCAAGGGCTATAATTCTCACCTCATCTTTGGAACTCAGCCGTTTTGTCCATGTTTGAACCAAGGCTGTAATGAGATTAGGAGCTGATTGGCCTGGAGGATCCAAACTGGGTTATTACTGAGCATGTGCTATTTGATAGCACAATTGATGACACCTTCCATCATTTTATTGATGATCAAGAGTAGATTTCATTAGAGCGGCAACTGGCCAGGTTGGATTTGCCTGCTGTGGTGAAGACATACTTGGGCAATTATTCACATTGCAGGGTAGATGCCAGTGTTATAGCTGTACTGGAAGAGCTTGCCTCAGTATTATTGTTGGAATGTTATCAGGGCCCGTAATCTTCACAGTATTCAATGCCTCTCACTGTTTCTTCATATCATGTGAAGTGAATTGATTTGGCTGAAGACTGGTATCTATAATGCTGGGGACCATGGGAAAGAGACCGAGATGGATCATCCACTTAGCTCTTCTAGCTTCAGATTTCTGCAAATGCTTTAGCCTTATCTTTTACAATAGGAGATTTGTTGGGTTCTCCTATCTTTGAGGATGGGGATATTTGTGAAGTCTCCTCCTCCATTGAAGTATTCTTTTAGTTGGCTAATTAAGTGTGCTTTAAGTTAATTAAGAAGGAGCTTCTCTGTCTCTCGACATCTCTACATCCAAATGATACCTCATAACGGCAGAGTTGAAAAGACATTCCCATGGGATTTTTTTAGTATCCAAATGAGGCCCACAAATCAGCAATTCTGACAACATGATACTTCAATATCTTCAGCTACACTGGGGTAGTGTGATGGCTCAGTGGTTAGCACTGCTGCCTCACACACCAGGAACCTGGGTTTGATTCAACCTCTGGGTGACTGTCTGTGTGGAGTTTGCACATTCTCCCCATGTCTGCGTGGATTTCCTCTGGGTGCTCTGGTTTCCTTCCATGGTCCAATCACATGCAGGTTAGGTAGATTTGTCATGGGGAATGCAGGGTGACAAGGATAGAGTAGGATGGTGGGTCTGGGCAGGATTCTCTTTGGATGGGGCAGTAGGGAGCCGTTGGGCCGAATGGCCTGCCTTCATGCTGTAATGATTCTTTGGTTCTAATTAAGAGCAAGTCTGGGTTGCAAACTCAAATATCTGAACCTTCTGACGCAGCAGTAATAGGACTGACACCGAGTCACAGCTACTCTCTAGGTATTCTTTTGCTCTGTGTTGTAATAGTGGACAAAGAGTCTGTGAGATAGAACAGGAGACAGCGTTCAAGTTTGGAGAGTAAAGAGTTATATATGGTGTTCATAAGCAAATTATTTAAATGTATAAGAGCTATATATATACAAAACATGGTGCAATAGATTTACCTGAAATTTTAAGATGTGGAGATACTTCCAAATAAATCTGTTGGGCTATGACCTGGTATTGTGTGATTTTTAGCTTAAATTTTAAGAGTCTATTGAAGAGGTAAATTATTTTACCTGAATCCTCTTCTGGACTTTTATCATAGAATCCCTACAGTGTGGGTACAGACCATTCAGCCCAACAAGTCCATACCGACCCTCCAAAGAGTATCCCATCCAGACCCATCTCCTGTAACCCTGCATTTCCCATGGCTAACACACCTAACCTCCAAATCCTTGGAAACCATGGGCAATTCAACATGGCCAATTCACTTAGCCTGCACATCTTTGGACTGTGGGAGGAAACCGGAGCACCCGGCAGAAACAGAGAGAATGTGTAAACTTCACACAAACAGTCACCCAAGAATGGAATCGGACCTGGGTTCCTGGCACTGAGCCACAGTGGCTCACATTCTCAGGAAGCTCCAGTTCCCAACATTTCATTTAAATGGAAATAAAACTTGAAAAAAGTGAAATTATTCATCAGTTCAGGCACTTTCTTTCAGGAGGGAAACAGAGTTAATATTTCAGATCTGTGACTTTTCATCTGGGCTTCTTTTATGTAGTACTCAAATAGATATGTGAACCAGACTGCCGCCAATGAGAGTGTTTAGAGTAGAATACAGAACATAAAACATAGTACTTCATTATTGCTACTTTGTTTTTCATATTTCACCCAGCTTCAGTTTCAGCTTGGCTGTGGGCCACTGTATTCAGGTGTTATTTACACTTATTCGAAGGGACAAACAGTCCTGTTTCCCGCACTTCCTGTCAGCTGCAGAGAATGGAATCACTTCCATACAAACAGTAGCTGGAAGAGAACTGTGCCGTGGAGACAGACTCCAACTCCATCATCTCCATTTTGGATTCTGTTCTAGATGAACTGTTTTGAGAAGGGAAGGAGAATGTGGAAGTATATTTGAGTATAAGAGAAGTCAGCCGTCACCATTGGAAGACACAGCTACAGTTACTCAGCCACTCAAATGTAACTTTTATGGTCTAATCTCTGCATTTCACACCAGACCAATTGCCTTTGGAGACTCTAGTCAGTATTTTCCTCAGAGATGGATCTGTGCCAATGTTATAACTTTGGTTAAATTTCTCTGCATTTCATCCCTGGGAAACAGGGTAGCAGCTGGGCAGAATGATTCACTGTCCGGATGTTAGGGTCCTCCTCATCTATATTCAAATAGGTTTCAAACTGATCAGACAGGACACTTTGTTGGATGAACCATCACTGCTGTTCATCATGTCACCTCAGTTCTCTGGTAGCTTTGGTACGGCCATCATGTTTGCTCATTGAGGACTTACAGTGCTTGGTTGGTAAAGGTGTGAAAATGATGTGGTACTCTAGAGAGAAGAGACCCTTGTCCTAAATAATCTGCATTTTATTGTATGACATCAACTGTGTACAAGCCAGAGTAAAATAAAAGCCTCTACACCAATGTTTATGAGGAAGAGCTAGATGATAGGCCATACACTTCACGATCCAAAACTGTCCTCCTCTACAATTCACACAACGCCAGGTTATAGTCCAACAGGTTTATTTGAGCAGCGCTCTGAAAGCTAGTACTTCCAAATAAACCTGTTGCACTGTAACCTGATGTGTGATTTTTAATTTTGTCCATCCCTGTCCAACACTGGCACCTCCATGGCTCCCCTACAATTGACATTGAACCACAATAGTGAGTAGCATTTATGGCACCCTTCAGTGTTAACCCTTTCAGACCCTTCTCCCCACTTTTCCAACATCTCCCTCTCCCTCAGCATTTTCTCCATTTTAAATATCCATATATTTATGCACGCAAATACTTTTGCCACTACTTCTCTTTCCCCAAGTTTCAATCTTTACAAATTCCCGCAGAGGTTTAATTATTCTCTCTCAGTGCGGTTTTCTTGGAGGTGGAAGGTTGTTAGGTTTCTGGGTTCAGAACAGATCACTTGAACTGTTTGTTCAGAGTCTGAGGTCTGTAGGTCCATTTAAACTGGAGGATCTTTAAACAACTGGGTTTTCTTTTATTGTGTGCCTCCTTCCTGCTGAGAAACCACTTGCTCTGGACAGTGTTTAATTTCATTTGCCTTATGTGCAGAGGATGGCAGTCTTTTTAAAAGAAGCACTTTTCAAAGCATCCTGGGTCTCCCAACCAGGCAACACTTTCTTGCCCGGTGTACTGAAACTGTGGCCTTTATACATCCCAAATCTGTAGTGGCTTCCAAGGTGTTGTATACATCATGTCCTCCATCTCTGTCAGCATACTTATTTTTTCAACCTGCCAGTAAATCCACACTGACGCGCATAAATGCTTCCAATCTCTCTTGGTGATTGCAGTTTTGGTGAAACCAAAATTTCACCTTTTCTCAGTTGCACTGTTTGAAGATTACTTCTTGCTTGGCACAATCTCTCTCCTGGTGTGAACGATCCTTTCTGAGGAACTAAATTCTCAGTTTGAACTGGTGGTTGCTGAATCACCTCAGCATCCAACTTCAGTCTGTCTTTACTCTTTGGAAAAGCTGTGTTGCACTCTGAATTTTGTCCCCTGCAGATTTGTCAATTAACTCAAATGGAGTATGCTGTTTGTTTAGGTTTTCTGGCAAATGTTTCTGATGCTTTCCGCGTGAACTGAGCAGGTAGACATATGGCATTGCGATAAAGGGTCAACCATTTTCATATTGAATGGTGGAGCAGTGTGAACAGCTGGATGGCCTACTCCTGGTCCTATTTGCTCTGCTTTTGTATTTCTTCTGTGTTAATTACATTTCTGCTAATCCTTTCATAGATGGTTTTCTATGCTGCAGGCAGTTTGAAATCAATTCCTATGCTAGAACACTTAAGCTCCATCAATTCTGTCACTTGTTTGTATTCTGCCTTGAGTCTAGGGAGTTCTCTGATATCTTCTACTTGTTGTCCCTTGACCACTTCTATGACTGGCTGTTCAGTAATTGAATGTTCTTTCATCAGTTCTTCTCCGACTAGGTTAATTTCTTGATTAATGATTTCTTGAATTGAAACATTTTGATCTTTTCAGTCTATGAAGTAGTTTTGGGTCAAAACATGCATTCATGCTTAAAAGTGAGCATCCCTGATTATGAAGCATGTATAAATTCTCTACTAGATAATATCCCTAACGTTTTGGTGCTGTTTGCATCTAATCTTAAGTGCTATACTTCCTGGACCTTGTAATTGTACTTTTGCGGGCTGCACAAAGTGTTTCTTCAAGCTTTTTTAAAAGTTCTTTCATGGGAAGTGGGTATTACTGACAAATATTGTTCACCCCTAATAGGCCAGAGGGCAATTAAGAGCCAAACATGTTGTTTTGGGTTTGGAAACATGCATAGGCCAGACTAGGTGAGGATAGCAGATTTCCTTCTGTACAAGAAATGAGTGAGCTAAGTGAGTTTTTCTCCAACAATTAGTTCATAGTCATCATGGTGTGACAGGATTTACCTGGATCTCCAGAATATTATCTGCATCAAAGAATCAATAGCCTCACCATAACACCACAAGGCAATGACCACCCCTGGTATGCTATTGTAACATCTGTAAAATATCAGTGACCCCATCTTCTAACCCATTCACAAATTCATAGAATCTTTGCAGTGTGGAAGCAGGTTATTTGGCCCATCTGGTCTACACCAACCCTCTGAAAGGCATTACACTCAGACTCAACCCTCTACCCTATTCCTGTAACTCTGCACACCCCACTGATCCACCTAACCTGACATCCCTGGACAATTTAACATGGCCAATCCATTAACCTGCACATCTTTGGACTGTGTGAGGAAACTGGTGCACCTAGAGGAAACCCATGCAGACACGTGGAGAACATGCAAACTCCACACACACAGTCACCTGTGGGTGTATTGAACTCTGAGACAGCAGTTCCAGCCACCATATAACGTCTGTGTATTCATTTAGATGGACTGAAGTCATTAGATGTAATTGTTTTGAACAATGGACACTGGTTGAGAAAGGAATTCTTCAAGCCATAAATGAATCTGCCTTAATCATGGAACTGGATTTAATTTGTCATTGGTTAATTGGTCAGAGGATTGTATGATGAGCCAATGAACCTTCCACTTCGTTCCTCTCCAGGCCAGACAACAGAAGAAGGCACATTGAAGAAGATGGTCGCAGAGTAGACACTCTTTTGAACATCCATCCCACAAACCAGAGCCTTTCTACTGTTCAATCAGCCATGAGTGACATACAAAAAAAAACAATCCTGCAGCTGCTAACTCAAAGACACCAAATAAAAATGATTTGTCACCATCTTTCAGTTGCCCCATTGCACAATTTAGAGAAACCGTTTGGCCCAGTCTGAAACCATTTAATTGACTAAATCCATCAACTACAGACTTATTTGAAGTTTGAAACTAATTAACCTATCCTCCCACTTTGTAATATGATTGTGAGTGCTCTAGTAGACTCTGGAATGTATGTATGAGAGTCAGAGCAGTTTTATTATTTGTATTTAGGTAAGATGCCATGTACGTAAAACACTTTTTCTAAAAGGAAACCTTCCAAAAAAATCTGTGTCTGTGTGTCTTTTAGTCGCAACACAGAAATGATGAACCATATGCTGATTTGCTCAGTGTGCTCTTTCTAAAAAAAAAACTGCTATAATCAGCCAAGGAGTGAGAAAAGAAGGACAACACTGAACCGCCTCCGTCCCTGACTGCAACAAATGTCACAAATTGTCATGTAAAATGCTTTGATTTTATGCATGAAGCATTTTTTTTTGGAAACTAAATCTGTTCTTATCCATTTAATATGTTCTGTGCCCTATCTAGAAACAATATATTAAATTGATTTTTCAAATAGCAAGATTAAACAGGGGCTCTCTCTCTGTGCCAAACATCGACCCAGTAGTGCAGTGTCTCCGAGACGCTCAGCTTTGGAGAGGACAGCTTATAACAAAAAATATTGCAGAAACTGCAATTGCTGTCTGATTCAGCACAACAGCTAAATGTCCTTGTCTCAGCACATGCAAGGAAGCAGGGCCTGGTTTATATTATTGTGATTCAAGGAAGAACCCACATAGATGCTGTGTTACTTCAGATGAGCAACATCCCCACTGGATGGTCTAAAAGTATCTCCAAATCTCACACCATCCTCATTTCAAAATGTGTCATTGTAGCATGGTTCCAATGCTCTCAACCTTGTGGGAGCAATATCCCCCCATGATATAACGAGAGTGCTCAGTAGCCCCTTCTCACGGTAATTAGAAATGGAGAACAGACACAGCCTAGTCCGTATCAGCGAAAATAAAACTTCCATAATCAATTTCTGGATCAAATACTGCTCAGGGTATTATTTATTGTAATAAATGGAATATGATTTACAATGAACTGATGACAGAATCGGTTTTAACTCTTTAAAATACATTGGAGGGTGAGGTTGTTATGCAGCATTAGATGATTAACCACTAGCACAGTACTATTTCACTTCAACCTATATGTTAATTCACAATTATACTTTCATTTCTGTTGTCTAGCTTTTCTTGAATAAAAACTGTCAGTCTTTCTTTATTCATTCATGACTTGAAGATTTCTGTCATCTGGGCCTTCCTTATAGCCATTGTTACGGAGACAATCATATTAATGTAATTCGTACATAATCAATTTCAAGCAATAAACTGCATTCTGTTTAAGAGAAAATGCTCATTTTGTTACATGGCCAAGTAGTTTTCCTCTACCATAGTGGACAGAGCAAGCTCTGAGTGATTCCTAATGGGAAGGAGGATGGTGATAGCAAGTCTAGCAGAGTCCATACAGCATGCTGAATAGTGGAGTGGATTCATCTATCAACCTGGTGACAAGTAGTACAGGTTCTGTTTAACTGTCTCCAAGACATTAACAATGGTGAAGGTCTGAAGTTTTTGTTCCTGAGACAGTTTTAAGTTGGCTGTTCATGCAGATACTCAGCAGCAGGAAGATGTAATCTTTCAGACACCCTCAAGAAATGTTTAAAAAGACAGAATCTATAGTTGATTTCAAACCCATAAGAGATTCACTGCAGGGAGGGTGAGATAATATGTCCAGAGACCTACAAAGAGATGCTTAAAAATGATCTGCCAATGATGTGGAGAAGGGATCCCAAGTAAATATGCCTGACTGCAGGCCCATGGTGATAGGGTGCAGGTGCCCAAATATTTGGTCACATCAGGAGGTGCCATTAAAGCCATTTTTAAAGAATGCTGCTGTAAAACTCAACCAGTGGTTTCTATCTAATAAATAATGGCCCAATTTGATATAAAGGATAGCACATCATATAATGAGAAATACAGTTCCATTTATTTAAATCCAGTACCATACTGACAGTTACAGGTTACATTCACCATTTATATTTAAGTTTGGTGTCATGTCTTTTCTGGTGCATAAAGCTTGAGAGATTCTGCCTGGGTTCTGTCAGTGTAACTTGGTGATTATGGTGAGGCTGTAACATCCCCCCAGTTGCGTTTGTGATGAATGCCCCAATTCCTGGCCCTTGGAATATGCCAGGCTGCAACATTCATTAGTGGTCAGGTATTTGCAAGGGAAGACCAGCGGGTATATAGGCAGACAATGGAAATGTGCGGCTTGTCCCGAGTTAATGATCTTCCAGCAGCAATAGACGTTTATCTTGGAATAAACTGAATGGCATAGTGCCCTGTATTCTCAAATACTGGAGATGGTCGCTGACTACAACCATGCATCCCTTACCAAACAAAAACAGGAATCGCTAGAGAAACTCTGTAAGTCTGATAGCATCCCTCAGGCAAAGTCTTTAGCCACCTGGGGCACTGGTTCCAGTGGTTCCTGAATTGATCGAGCCTGTCTGGCGTGGGATCTCACCAGTGTAAATCAGGAAAGCTTCCTTCTTTTCTAGCTTGATCTGGAATTATGGAATTATCTTAACTGTCATCCAAATCATTCCAATTAGTGCTTACATATTCATACTATTAACTGAAATCAGAGTTCTGAAAATGGATTATACTTTGTCCCATTCCGGTGAAGATCTGACATGTCTTAAGGTCACAAAGTCACTTTGGGTATTGAGTTCAAATAGGATTTGTGAGACGAAGTGGTGGATGCAGGTACAGCTGCAATGTCTAAAAGATATGTGAATACGTACACGATTAGGAAAGATTTGGAAGGATATGGGCCAAGCTCAGGCAGTTGGGACTAGTTTAGTTTGGGATTATGGTCGACATGGATTTGTTAGACTGAAGGGTCTGTTTAGGTGCTGTATGACTGTATGACTCTGGGACTCTATGACTCCATGTCATGTGATAAATGCTAAATGACCAGGAGGTTACCTGGGTAGATAATTTCCAAGGTATCCAGAATAAAGTAGGTGAGCTTGCAGCATGGATAGGTACCTGGGACTTCGATGTTGTGTCATTTTGGAGACATGGATAGAGCTGGGTCAGGAATGGATGTTACAGGTTCCAGGGTTTAGATTAGATTAGATTCCCTACAGTGTGGAAGCAGGCCCTTTGGCCCAACAAGTCCACACCAACTCTCCAAAGAGCAACCCACCCAGATCCATTCCCCTAGACCTAACACTACAGGCAATTGAGCATGGCCGATTCACCTAACCTGCAAATCTTTGGACTTTGGGAGGAAACCGGAGCACCCGGAGGAAACCCTTGCAGACACAGGGAGAACATGCAAACTCCACACAGACAGTTGCCGGAGGCAGGAATTGAACCCGGGTCAATGGCGCTGTGAGGCAGCAGTGCTAACCACTGAGCCACCGTGCTGCCATTAAGATCAGGCAAGATGGTAAAAGGGGGGAGGTGTGGCCTTGTTAGTCAAGGACAGTATGACAGAGGTTGAAAGAAATTTTGACGAGGTCTCGTCTACTGAGATGGTATGAGCTGAGGTTAGAAACACGAGAGAAAAGGTCACACTGCTGGGAGATTTTTATAAGCCTCCGCAAGGAGAGGATTGGCAAAATGATTCTGGGTAGGAGTGAAAAGAATAGGGTGGTCATTATGGGGGATTTTAACTTCCTCAACATTGACTGGAAATGCTATAACTCTAGTACGTCGGATGGATCAGATTTTGTCAAATGTGTGGAGGAGGGTGTCCTGACACAGTATGTCGAAGGGACGGCAAGAGGGGAGGCCACACTGGATCTGGTGCTTGGTAATGGACCAGGCCAAGTGTTTGATTTAATGGTAGGTGAGCACTTTGGAGACAATGAGCATAATTTGGTTATGTTTAGTTTAGTGATGGAAAGGGATAGGTACATGCCACAGGACAAGAATTATAGATGGGGGAAGGGCAATTATCATGCCATTAGGTATAACTTTGGAAGCATACAATGGGGTAGCAAAATGGAGGGGATGGGGACAGTTGAAATGTGGAGTTGGTTTAAGGAACAGATATTGCGTGTCCTTGATAGGTATGTCGCTGTCAGACAGGTGGAAATGATAAGGTAAGGGGACCATGGTTTACTAAAGAAAATGTATCTCTTGTTAAGCAGAAAAGGGAGGTCTATGTGACGTTGAGACAAGAGGTTTCAGATGAGGCGATGGAGAGTTACAGATTAGCTCGGAAGGATTTAAAGAGAGAGTTAAGAAGATCAAGGAGGTGACATGAGCAGTATTTTGCAGGTAGAATAAAGGAGAACCCTATAGCTTTCTATCAGTATGTGAGGAATAAAAGGATGACTAGCGTAGGAATAGGGCCAGTCAAAGACAGAAGTGGAAAGTTGTGAGTGAACCCTGTGGAAATTGGAGAAGTGCTAAATGAATATTTCTCATCGGTTTTCACTCAGGAAAAGGAGAATATTGTCAAGGAGAAGAATGAGATACGGGCCATTAGACTAGAAAGGATTGAGGTTAGTGAGGAGGAGGTTTATCAATTCTAGAAGGAGTGAAAGTAAATAAGTCACCTGGGCCAGATGGGATTTATCCGAGAATTCTCTAGGAAGCTAGGAAGGTGATGGCTGAGACTTTGACCTTGATATTTGAGTCATCATTTAGTACCAGAGGACTGGAGGATTGTGAATGTTGTGCCCTTGTTCAAGAAGGGCAGTAGAGATAACCCAGGTAATTATAGACCAGTGAGCCTTATATCTATTGTGGGAAAGGTTTTGGAAAGGATTGTAAGAGATAGGATTTATAATTATCTCGCAAGCAACAATTTGATTGGAGATAGTCAACTTGTTTTCGTCAAGAGCAGGTCATGTCTCACAAACTTCATTGAGTTTTTTGAGAAGGTGACCAAGCACATAGATGAGGGTAGGACAGTTGACATGGTGTACGTGGACTTCAGTAAAGCCTTTTATAAGGTTCAACATGGTAGGCTGTTGGAGAAAATGCAGATGCATGGGATTAAGGATGATTTAGCAGTTTGGATCAGGAATTGACTTTCTGTAAGAAGATAATGAGATGTGGTTAATGGAAAATATTCAGCCTGGAGTCCAGTTACTAGTGGTGTGCCACAAGGATCTGTTTTAGGACCACTGCTATTTGTCATTTTTATAAATGACTTGAACGCAGGCATAGATGGATGGATTAGTAAGTTTACAGATGATACTAAAGTTGGTGGAGTAGCGGACAGTGTGGAAGAGTGTTACAGGTTGCAGGGGGACTTGGATAAACTGTAGAATTGGGCTGAGAGGTGGCAAATGAAATTCAATGCAGATAAATATGAGGCGATTCACTTTAGGAAGAAAAACAGGTAGATAGAATACTGGGTTAGTGGAAAGATTCTTGGTAGTGTGGATGTGTAGAGGGATCCTGGTGTCCATGTACATAGATCCCTGAAAGTTGCCACCCAGGTTGATAGTGCTGTCAAGAAGGTATACGGTGTGTTAGGTTTCATTGGTAGAGGGATTGAGTTCCAGAGCCATAAAGCCATGCTGCAACTATAAAAAACACGAGTGCGGCCTCACTTGAAATATTGTGTACAATTCTGGTTGCCATATTTCGGGAAGGATGTGGAAGCATTGGAAAAGGTGCAGAGGAGATTTACCAGGATGTTGCCTGGTCTGAAGGAAAGGTCTTAAGAGGAAAGGCTGAGGGACTTGGGTCTGTTCTCATTGGAGAGAAGAAGGATAAGATGGGATTTAATAGAGACACACAAGATGATCAGAGGATTAGATAGTGTGGACAGTGGAAGTCTTTTTCCTAGGATGATGACATTGTCTTGTATGAGGGGGCAGAGCTGCAAATTTGGGGGTGATAGATTTAAGACAGATGTCAGAAGCAGGTTCTTTGCTCAGAGAGTGGTAAGAGTGTGGAATGCCCTACCTGCTAATGTAGTCAACTCAGCTACATTAGGGAGATTTAAACAATCCTTGGATAAGCACATGGCTGATGATGGGATAGTATAAGAGGATGGGCTTAGATTAGTTCACAGGTCATCGAGGGCTGAAGGGCCTGTTCTGCACTGCATTGTTCTACATCCTATGTTCAGTGCATATCCTGACTTGAGTTTTAGCACCACTGGAGAGACGGAAGAGGCTAATACCAAAAGAGGTGCTGTTGTCTCCAAACCAGGTAGAGTTGGGAAGAATTTCAGAGGTACGAAGAAATCAGTGAGAAAAAAGCTGTCAAAGATGAAAAAAACCAACAAAGCTGTTGAAGACATGAGTTCAGAAATTCTATGTTAAGCAATAGTGAGCTGAGTTAGCAATTTGATGGAAAGGTCTTGGGGAGTGAAAGAAACTAAAGAAATAACATTTCAGAATGCTCAGAAATTTGCCAAAAGAAAACCAGGAACAGACATTCCAGCTGAGCCAGCAGCTCAACATGGAGGTAGAAGTTTGCTCAGCATTGACATTTAAGTGTTTATAAATGTGCTTCTGGGATGAAAGGGATGAATCTTTCCTTCTGGTGTTTGTAATGGATACGATCCAATAGTTCTTGTCCAGTGTAATAATGTTTGCACTTTCTTTTCTTTTGTGCGATAAACATCATATTATTTTGGCAGGGAGGAGAAAGTGAGGACTGCAGATGCTGGAGATCAGAGTCAAGAGTGTGGTGCTGGAAAAGCACAGCAGGTCAGGCAGCATCTGAGGAGCAGGAGAATCAGCGTTTCAGGCATAAGCCCTTCATCAGGAATCATTCCTAATGAAGGGCTTTTGCCTGAAATGTCCAGCACCAGATTCTTGATATTATTTTGGCAGTCCTGTTCAGTGACTGACCTCTATGGTAAGTGCAGTACAACAGTACAATAAACTTACTCATATCCTAGGAAGGGAATGGGCTACAGTTCTTATAAGGACAAAACTCCAGTGACTGCTGTGCATTTTATCTGGCTTGGCCACACATGGGGTAATACAGTCAGATGGACTCATTTCTGCTGTGAGTGTTCCTACTTTTTCTGAAGCACCACGCACTGGCATACCTTTCTTAGGACCAGCATCCAAGGAGCAGGAGAATCAATGTTTCGGGCATGAGCCTTTCTTCAGGACTCATGCCCGAAACCTCGATTCTCCTGCTCCTTGGATGCTGCCTGACCTGCTGCGCTTTTCCAGCAACACATTTTCAGCTCTGATCTCCAGCATCTGCAGACCTCACTTTCTCCTTTCTTGGGACCATCCTAAGAGAGTTCTACAAGCTCCACAGGCTTTCCTTTGAGTTTCCAGCATTCAAAGGTCAATTTTGTAAAAATGGAAACACCTGTCTCCAGGTGTTCTCCTTTCAGGCTGAGAGTGAATTTCTCACACTTTCATTTTGCCAATGATCCACTTCTCCATTCTTATGATCCATTGATTTTGAAGTAAATTGAATAGAGTCCAATCTAAATAGATATCCTTCGACACAGTACATCCAATTCACTGTAGTGGGAGCAGATTTAGCATTGGTTTCTGGTGTTCACATATTCCGTTGCCGCTGCCTCCTCCCCCCTCACTCTTTGTCTTCATAACATCTTCAGGATAAAGAATCTCTTGATGAAAAAAGAAAATGCTTGGGAAACTCAGCAGGTGTAGCAGCGCCTGTGGAGAGAATAACAGCATTATGCTTCAAGTATGGCATGATTCTTCATGGAAGCTAATTGAAGTATCTTGTGATTTTTTTTTTGCTTGTTTCCTATCAATGTCTCAGGGTCTCAAAGATGTCTTTCATGGTTCTCCGAGCTTTAACAGCTCCTTTCAGTTCACCAATATTCTCTAGAGTCCATAGTTACACATTCAGCTTTTATTGTCCCTTGCCACCTCTCTGGACTTCCTGTAGGTGTCAGCCAGCCAGTAGGAGGCGGTAGTCTTAGAGAGGAATGTGAATAAATAAGAGACCTCAGTTATGTGAGTAGAGTAAAAATGTTGGGACTATTCTCCTTGGGGAGAAGAAGACTAGAGGAAATTTGATGGATATTTTCAAAGTCATGAGCAGGCTGGTCAGGGTAGATTAAAAAAAAGGAACAAAAGGCCATAGATTTAAAGTGATGTTCTAATGAAGCAAGTACTATGTGACAAAGAACTTCTTCATAAAGCGAGTAGTTAAGGAAAGGACTGCACTGCCTGGAAATGTGGTGGAGGCAGGTTCAATTGATGCAATCAATAGGCTATTGGATAATTATTTGGACCATGCTGATGAGCAGGGATATGGGGAAAAGACAGGAGATTAGCACTTGGAAATGGAACTAATGCAGGCGTGATGGGCACAATGGCCTCCTTCTGCACCATCACAATTTTGTGATTCTGTGAACACTAGCTTAATATAGAAAATAATCTCTACAGTGTGGAAACTGGCCCTTCAGCCCAGCAAATCCACACTGACCCTCCGGAGAGTAAATCACCCAGACCCCATTCCCCTTATTAATGCAACTAACCAATATATCCCTTAAAAATATGGGCAATTTAAATTGGTCAATTCACCTAACCTGCACATTTTTAGACTATGGGAAGAAACCCACGCAAACACAGGGAGAATGCGCAAACTCCACACAGACAGTCACCTGAAGTTGGAATCGAACCCAGGCCCCCTGAGGTAGCAGTGCTAACCACTGAGCCACCGTACTACTCCTGAGCCACTGTGCCATATCAAGGGATCAATTCTATACACTCTGGACTTAAACAGGAGGCCCGTCCACTGATAAACTCACCAGTCTGGTTTCAACCTCATGTAGCTACATGGCATTTATCTGCTGGGTACAGCTTTTACCCTTTCCATCAGCATGGCATCCAGTTTACTGTGATTCCTTTAGGATTGTTATACTTGATTGATGCTGTAGCTAACATCACAATGTGTAAAGACCAGTCTCGATGATGCCAAAAGCTGCTGGTGAAAGGTCAGAGACTCACAGCGTAAGGTGAACACATATTGCTAAACCAGACTGGAGAGTTTTGATATTTTACATTAACTACAAGGAGATAGCTAGCTATCCCCAGCTTAATGCTGGAGAGGCAGAGGTTATCTGCCCACAGCAAAAGAAAGAGGAACCTTGTCTCCTCACCAAGTTGATGGTCCTTAAGCTGGACCATTATCTGCAGGTACCATAACTCCTTCTTGTCACAATGCTCACAAAGGGCTCTGCTGGATGGAGGAGTACTGACCTTCCTTTGTAGTTATCCTGCTTCTCCTTCCTTCTCTAACACTTGCAGTGAGGGGGCTCTGCATTTTGAGCAGTCTCTGCAAGGATGGCTGGCTTCAGCACACAGCATTAGTTCTCTTTGTGGCCTGTAATCTGGTGGCATTGTTGAATGCAGTTTCTGCCACATTTGAATAACATACAATCATAGAATCCCTCCAGCGTGGAGAAAGGTCATTTGGCCCATCAAGTCTACACCAACCCTCTGAGGTGTATCTCACCCAGACTCACCACCCCCCTCCACCCCATCCTTTAATCCTGCATTTTCCATTGGATAATCCACCTAGCATGTACATCCCTGGACACTATGGGCAATTTAGCATGCCACCCTCTGTTCAGCTTTGCTATAAGTGCAAGAAGTTCTTCTAGTTTCCCATGGGTATCTTAACCTATGCTGGTTGGTCCAAATTCCTAAAAGATCTTTTGACCTCAGTGCTGTTTCCAGTTGACATACCTCCCAGGAAAATATAAGCACAGCCACAAGAGGGATATAAAGGTTGTACACCTTTGTGTAGTTCCACAATTCAAATTGACAGCTATATTCTGTAGACTAGGTTATTGAAGCCATTACTCCTTGTAATCTTCTAGGACTGAGGCCTTGAGTCCAATGCCCTTATTTGAGATGAATGAATCTTTTTGTATATTTGACATTTCCTGACAATGTCTGGCTTTCATCTCATGGATAATCCTCCATCCAGTTATGTTATCTCATATACATGGACTCTCTGAATCACCTCAATCCCTGACCTTTCAACAACCACCATTATCACAACGTTTCACAACTCTGCTCTTAAAACTTTAAACTAACTAAAATCTCTTTAAAAATAACATTTAGGAATTCAGATATGAATTGTGAATAAATTAATAATAAGTTTATATAGTTAGACAGATAAGTACCTAGATCAACAGTTAGAGGGTAAAATAGACAACTTCAGTGTTAGATGTAATATAAAAATGCTAATCTTAAAATATGTTTTTTTTCTGGAAAGTAAGAGTTTAGTTAAATTTTATTTTTGGATCAAAGATAATTAATATTTAATAATTTTATTAAACTATATTGTTGCCAATTTATGTACCGTGCCTCATTATGCATTTGTGACTGACAGCACAGATATCCATTATTTTGTTGAAACAGCTGGGCCCTGGGAAAAGCATTGTCTTTTTGACAACTCATTCTCCCTGGTATATGCTGTCGATTGCACAATGCATGTTTACACAGGATAAAGGGATCAAGCTCCTGCTATTGAAATGTTAAAAGTCTGGATAATTGATTAACACTTTTGGAGGTCTGTAGTAAAAGGAGTTTCAAAAGTAGAAATTTATGTATGATGTTTTCTTTAAACCTTTCCTCACATGCAATTGTTAGTATACGGTTTATCATTTTTATACAGAGTATATATTTGAGAAATGGATATCAAAACACTATAGATTGATGGAGAATATATCAGGGACCACAGGAAGTAGGTGGAGGAACATAGGCAGGTCTATAGGGTATGAAGAGCAATGAGAGATCGGTGGAGAGGTAAAGGTTGGTGTGAAAGATATAAGAGGCATGGAAGACATTGAAGGGCTACAGATTGATTTATCTTCAAAAGATTCTCTTGCTTACCTCTAAGAGATCATGAACCATAGCTCCTTGAAGAAAGCAGGGGACTAGGACACACTGATAAAGGCTGATGACCTGAACCACACCATACCTTAACTTGCACTGGTGAAAATTGGTGATGCTGGGAATGGGACTGGGAATCCTGGGATTGAGTTCCGGTTGTCATTATTAAAGATCTGCCCAACTCTGGATTTTAAGTCCAATAAATGGGAGAAAGATTGATTAAAAATGCAAAAGGAGGCCATTTATAATCAGATTGCATCATGGGGAATCATAGATTGTGTTAAACTGGTGGTGTCATTTTGAATCATAGAATCCCTACAGTGTGTGACAGGCCATTTGGCCCAACAAGTTCACACCAACTCAGGAGAGTAAACCACCCAGACCCATTCCCCTCCCCTATACTCTACATTTTCCCGGACTAATCCTCCAAACCTGCACATCCCTGAACACTATGGGCAATTTAGCATGGTCAATTCACCTGACCTGCACATCTCTGGATTGTGGAATGAAACCGGACCCACCAGAGGAAACTCATGCAGACACAGGGAGAATGTGCAAACCCCACACAGACAGTCACCCAAGGCTGGAATCAAATGAAGTGATTCATTTTGGAAGGTCAAATCTGAATGCTGAATACAGGGTTAAAGACAGGATTCTTCGCAGTGTGGAGGAACAAAGGGATCTTGGCGTCCATGGACATAGACCCCTCAAAGTTACCACCCAAGTTGATAAGGCTGTTAAGAAGGCATGTGGTGTTTTGGCCTTCATTAACAGAGGGGTTGAATTTAAGAGCCACGAGGTTCTGCTGCAGCTCTATAAAACCCAGGTTAGACCACACTTGTGTCCAGTTCTGGTTGCCTCATTATAGGAAGGATGTAGATGCTTCAGAGAGGGTGCAAAGGAGACTTCCCAGGATGCTGCCTGGATTGGAGGGCTTGTCTTATGAAGAGAGGTTGAGGGAGCTTGTCCTTTTCCCACAGGTAAAAGAAGGAAGAGAGGTGACTTGACTGAGGTGTACAAGGTAATGAGAGGCATAGACAGTGTTGATAGCCAGAGATTTCTCCCCAGGGCAGAAGTGGCTGTCATGAGGGGTCAAAATTTTAAGGTGATTGGAGAAAGGTATAAGGTGCAGATCTTTTACACAGACTGTGCTGGGGCAGCGGCGGGGGGGATGAGGGTGGGGGAGGATGGTGAACGTATTGCCAACAGTAGTAGTAGAGACAGAGACATTAGGGACATTTAAGCGACTGTTGGACAAGCACACAGATGGCAGTAAATTGAGGGGTGTGTAGGTTAGATTGATCTGAGATTAAGTTACATGCTGGGCACAAGATTGGGGGCCAAGAGGCCTGTACTGAACAGTACTGTTCTATGTTCTAAACCCGGGTCCCTGGCACTGTGAGGCAGCAGTGCTAATCACTAAGCCACCAAGCTGCCTATTTTGCTTATGGATTTATTGTGTTGGACATTTGATTTGTTTAAAAAGTCAAACTAGAAATGTTTCGAACAGTTAGCTCGCAAAGTTCACAAAGACTAGTAATGTTAAAGCTTGATAAAAGCCAATTGTCAGACTGCCAAACTGAGTATGTTTAATTGTGGCAATGATAAATTACATTTATATAAAGTTTCATCCTGCATTTGGAAGGCATAAAAGGGCAGTGTAACAGTTACTAATATTAGACATTTCATGTTAACATTTCTATCTTTTCCTTGGTTTAGCTGCCTTTCCCTAAATTTTGCCTCTTCATTGAGCCCAGACTTCAGTGTAATGTATTCAGGCTTTATCAGACCTTACCATAGAATCCCTAGAGTGTGGAAACAGGCCATTCAGCCCAACAAGTCCACACCGACCCTCCAAAGAGTAACCCACCCAGAACCATTTCCCTACCCTATTACTCTACACTAGCCTCTGACTAATACATGTAAACTACACATCCTGAACACTATGGCCAATTTCGCATGGCCAATTCACCTGACCTGCACATCTTTGGACTGTGGGAGGAAACCTACACAGACACGGGGAGAATGTGCAACCTCCACACTAACAGTTGCCCAAAGTTGGAATTGAACCCAGGTCCCTGGCGCTGTGAGGCAGCAGTGCTAACCACTGAGCCACCCCAGAGTTAAAATTATAACCTTAAGCAGGAGCATCCCTGATATATTTGCAATATTTGCACAGATCTGATATATAACATAAAGATTGGCTCCTGATGGCCGTGTCTTAGAAGATCTTTTAAGACTTGGTGTCAGTAAAGAATCTCTTGGGTTGGTTGGCCTGTCAGACACAGCAGTGAGCTTGTCAAGTGCTTCATATTTTTGAATTGTTGATATAATTTCAGGCTTGAGGATTTAAAAAAAACCTGATTAATATAGCTTTGCTGGTTTATTCCAAGCAATCTTTGTCACTCACTGATTTTACATTATCATTCTCACCTTTGCAACAGGGCAATGCATTAGCCAGATGGATCTGAACATGGAATGTTTGAAAATGTGATGTGATGCTCACCAGATAAATAACTACCTTCACATGCTTGTCCTAATATGATGCCTTTGTCTATGAGCATCCCAAAAAGGAATTGTGGAGTTTTCTGGGGATCTTTGGTTTCACTGTGATGCTGCCCACTTCATCTAAATTAGGGGAGGTACTGACCTAGTGATATTATCACTGGGCTGTTAATCCACAGCGCCAGATGATATTCTGGAGTTCACATCCTGCCATACTAGATGGTGGAATTTGGATTCAATGACAAAATAAAATGTGGAATGAAGAGTCTATTGATGACCATGAATCCATTGTCGATCGTTGGGGAAAAAACCCATCCCTTTCACAAATGCCCTTCAGGGAAGGAAACTGTCATCCTTACTTGGTCTGACCCACATGTAACTCCACACCCACAATGAAATGGTTGACTCTTAACTGCCCTCTGGGTAATTAGAAGTGGGGAATGAATAATTAGCAATGCCCTCATTCCATGAATGAGCATTAAAAAAAATCTAAAGCAAGGAGGAACAGTTCTGAGGGTAAACAATTAAGAACTCAACTTCCAAGCACCAAAGGATTCTGGTTGAGGATCTTCTTAAACAGAACAAAATTATGTCCATCCCACTGGTTAAAGGATGTGATGGTGGAATGCACTGAAGTAAGTTTCTTTCTAACAGAAGCTTCAAGCTTCAAAGACCAGTACTACACAGAATGTCAGACTGAAGTGATCTCCTCGTCTTGCTTTCATCACCTTGATGGGTAAGAATTTTCCCAAGCTTCTTCCCCTAAAATTGACCTCAACATCTCTTAGGGGATCCCACGGTTTGGGCAGGGGTGACTGGATAATCTATCTATTACTCTGTACAAAATATAATATTAGTCTGGGACAGGTTGGATGGATCAGAATGTCTTTAAATGTCCTTCATTGTTTTCATTTCATTTATAAATCACCTTAAGAATAGCTGAGAGGTCGCTTGCTAAGAAAGCTGTGCACAATTGTGGCAATAATAGCAAATGAATTTTAGGTTTTGTTGGATATCAAGAAAACATTATTGATCATAAAAGAATGTTTTGGCAGATGTAAGCTTACTCTCTGGGTATGGGCCCCAGCTATGCCTGTCTCTTTGTTGGCTACGTAGAACAGTAGATCTTCCAAAGGACTTTGGATGCTGCCTGAACTGCTGTGCTCTTCCAGCACCACTGGTCCAGAATGTGTGGAGTTTGCACATTCTCCTCGTGTCTGCATGGGTTTCCTCCGGGTGCTCCAGTTTCCTCCCACAGTCCAAAGATGTGCAGGCCAGGTGAATTGGTCATGCTAAATTACCCATAGTGTTAGGTGCATTCGTCAGAGAGAAATGGGTCTGTGTGGGTTACTCTTCGGAGGATTGGTGTGGACTGAGTTGGGCTGAAGGGCCTGTTTCCATACTGTAGGGAATCTAATCATATGAGGAATATTTTAGAATTCTGGGTCTATACTCGGTGAAGTTTAGAAGTATGAGTGTAAATCTAATTGAAGCATACAGAATACTGAATGGCCTGGACAGAGTAGATGTTGGTAAGATGTTTCCATTGGTAGGAGAGACTAGGACCTTAGAGTAAAGGGAAGACCTTTTAGAACAGAGATAAGAAGAGACTTCTTCAGCCAGACAGTGGGGAATCTATGAACTTCATTGCCATAGAAAGCTGTGGAGGCCAGGTCATTAAGCGGAATGAAGACTGTGACAGATTGGTTCTTGATTGTCAAGGTGATCACGGGTTACAGGGAGAAAGCAGGAGAATGGCATCAAGAAACTTATCAGCCATGATTAAATGGCTGAGTAGACCTGATGGGCTGAATGGCCTAATTTCTGCTCCTATGTCTTATGGTCTTATATTTTTGTTGATAATACTCAGGTTCAGTTGAGGGCTGCTCGATACTATTGTTATAAAATAGTTGGCCATGATATTTTAGAATGATATGGAAAGCTCAAATGTTACTGGCTCCAATTCTTGATAATCCAAGAATGATTATGGCACCTCTGTCAGCCCTGAGTGTGTATCTTCAATAGTTCGGTAGAATTTGGGATTACCTTAATAGGCTAGCTCATAAATAAGGAAGAAAAGGATTAGAGTCAGGGAAATAAAGGCCTGTCAGACATTTGAAAATACTTAGAGGTATCCCAACAGATGAATATTGGGAAAGGTGAGGGGCCATTAGATCTAAACAACAGAGCTTCTGCAAAATTTCAGACATACCTTACAAATTTGATCATGCTTTGAAGGATTTCATAAGGGCAGTAGATTCCTACCAATCCTGCAGCCAAAGTGTTGCCGACAAAAGATGTGGATCCTCTGGAAGCTGGTTACTAGTGGTACGTTTATGAATAATCTGACCAGGATGGCTGGAAGTGTGGTAGTCAATCTGCAGGGGATACTAAAACCAAAATGGTCGAGGAGTACAGACAGATGTAATGAGATGTAGATGTGATGTGCTGCATAATAAAATGGCAATTAATGTAGAGAATTGTCAAGTCCTGCAAATGAATGGGCCCAACACAGAATGCATGCAACATTAGTGGAGAATAGGTGTCAAGAGAGAAAAAGATGAATGCTATCTGAATTGTTCATGAGGAACATTGAGAAACTGAAGCTAAAGCTAACAAGGCACTGTATTTGTTTGCTTTACAACAGAGACATTTCTTAAATTAAAGAGGTCACCAGTTGCATGGTATCTGCTGCACTGTTACCAATTTTGGTCCCCTATGTGGAAGCTGATACTATGTAATAGCGTTAGAAAGATGAATGACAAGAATAATTACCAGTTGTTAGAACAGCAGATAGGGCTCACAAGCTGTGTCCTTACTAACTGGTTTGATACAAGGTGAATTTCTTTAGCTGTTGCTGGGGGTGAGGGTGGGGGTTTGTGCTGTGTCTGATCTTGTCTGAGGCATGGAAGTTTACTGAGAAGGCAATTTGTTTGATAGCTCACACTGTGTCCCTGTGCTCTCCTGGACTGATTTTGTTTGCCTGAAGAGAGAGAGAGACAGAGAGAGAGAGAGAGAGACAGAGAGAGAGAGAGAGAGAGAGAGAGAGAGAGTGTGCGCGCGCGCGCGCATGTGGTCGGGGGGGTGGAGGGGAGTATCTGGAAATGTCACCTTCGAGAGTTCCAGGAATGAGAACCAATCTTGATCAATGAAGTAGTTTTGAAGTTCAGAAGAAGAGTCATCTCCTTGGAGCAGTGGAGGGAACCTTCACACCAACATGATACTCCATGGATGGAAGTATCAACAGACCCATTCACAGAGAATGGCAAAGATTCCAGCCTTAAGACAGATTACTTCTCTAAATGCCCCATCGTTTGATGACTTAGCAACATACAATAATTGCTATTGTCAGTTGGTTTGGGGTCCACTGTCACATAGTGAAGCATTTTCTTCCCCACTGCAGTCAATGTGCAGGAAGCAACCCATAGTCTTGTTAGCCTCCAGTATATTAAACTGTAACAGAGGGTTGATCCTGTGGTATGCTATCATAAACAGTTCCGAGCATACAGCAATATGTCTGGAGAAATGAATACTTTGTTGTGATGGACTGTTGGAAGAAAGCCCCTAAGTCTAACAGCCAAAATTAACATTCATCCAACCAAAAAAGCGACTGGAGTTTCAAAAAAAGCTGATCAGTATCAGCCTTTCTTCCCTTGCCCTACAGAGAAAGGATTTGTTTCCAGCTAGTGCTCCTTACCAGCTGTCAACATTTCATTGCTAAACGTTACAGATCTCCCACACCCTCACTGTGGATATTTAAAGATCTGAGTGAAGCTGTATTTTGTGCTGATTCTCCAATGAGCTATATAGCAAGATGGTAACATGTCAATCAGTGCCCCTGAGCATTATTTTGCTCAAGGTGATCTAAAGAACATTACATTTTGTAGGACAGAAAGGATAAACCAGAGGACACAACGCCTAGTATCCGATGCGCTCCTAATCCAGAACTGGATCAAATCCAGGACTGGCACAGACCCAAAACAGAAGATGAACAGACACAATATAAAAGTCAGTTAAACACAAGTTGCATATTTACAGCAAACATCCTTCCTCCCAACTGTTGAAATATACAAAACAATAGACTGAACAAAGAACAAACTCACCTCACAAATTCTAAATAATGTAATGTATCTTTTTGTTAGAATCCAACCAAGTGACCCCAAGTATTTTAACATTTTTCTTTCAAATTCAAATCAAATTTTCCATCAAAACTGATCTTTCTCCCTGTTAAGATTTTCAAACAGACCTGAACATTCAATCAGTACAATTCAGTTTACATTGTGGCAAAAACGACTCTAGATTTTACAGATCTAAAATAAAAACAGAAAAACCCAGCAGCTTTGAGAACACTTGAGGGAAACAGAGTTAAAATTCTGAGTCCAAAGACTCTTCTTTTTGAAGAGGAAATGTTAATCTGGTTTCTCATTCACAGAGGTTGCCAGACCTGCTGAGTTTTTCTAGCATTTTTGTTTATGTTTGCAGGATTTTAGTTTTTATTTACAGATCCAAATCTAATGGAAAGAACCATTAATAAACTCAACCGACTCCAAACTTTTTTCAGATGTGGAAGTTGCTGTAAAAGCTCAGCAGGTCTGGCAGCATCTGTGAAGAGAAATCCGAGTTAACGTTTTAAGTCCGGTGACCTGGTTCTGAGGAAGGGTCTCCAAATCCGAAACGTTAACTCTGATTTCTCTGCACAGATGCTGCCAGACCTGCTGAGCTTTTCATTTCTGATTTGCAGTCTTTGTAGTTCTTTCAGTTTTTATTTAGTCCCAACTTTTTCAGTGTGTGAATCCTTTCTCTAATTTCAAACAATGGAAAGAGCAATAGTGTCTTGAATAAGCTTGAGACTGGGTGGTATGTAGCTGGCAATTTTTTAAACCACTCAACTCAATGTAAATATGTTTAGAACAGCTTCTGAAAAGCTATGAAATGAAACTCAAGCCTCTGTAATTTAAGCAATTATCAATTCATCAATATCTCTAACCTCAAACATGTCTTCACCTTGAACAGTGGTTGCAATTGAAATCCAATATCTTCAGGTTCACCTTCAAAACTACATCCTGTTCCATAACTCCATGGACAAAGCTCTCCTCCCTTCCTTTCTAAGCTCCTCTAGGATATAACTCTCTGGCATGTCTGCAGTTGCTTGAAATTAAGACCTTCTGGGTGACCCCCATTCTAACCACTCCACCAATATTCAAAGCCTCAACTCTGAAATTTTTTCCCATCTGTCCCCAGCTTGCCACCTCTCTTTCCTTCTCACGGCATGGTGCCTCACAGCAATGCTGCTTCACAACGGCAGGGACCAGGGTTCGATTCCAGCCTGAGGTGACTGTCTGTGTGGAGTTTGCACATTCTCCCCGTGTCTGCGTGGGTTTCCTTCAGGTGCTCCGGTTTCCTCCCACAGTCCAAAGATGTGCAGGTTATGTGGATTGACCATGTGAAATTACCCTTGGTGTCCAGGGTGTGTGAGTTAGGTGAATTAGCCATGGGAAATGCAGGGCTATCGGATAGGGGTTGAGTCTGGCTGGGATGCTCCTTGGAGGGTCAGTGTAGACTTGTTGGGCTGAATAGCCTGTTTTCACAAGGGACTCTATGATTAAAATATTCCTTAGAACCTACATGCTTAACCAACCTTAATCAACCCTAGAATCACTCTATGTAATTTAGAGCAAAATTTTGTTTGTTAATACCAATTTGACTCATATTGGCATCTTTTATCATGGGGTAGCTGCTGTAGAAATGGAAATTGTTGTTCGTACACATGTAGCACAGGTGACAGCCTGAATTAAATATGAGGTTGGCCATTAGTGGATCAAAGAACTTCACTGTAGTAAATGTTTCATTGAATGTAGTGAAGACTAGATTCCATTCCCTACAGTGTGGAAACAGGCCCTTTGGTCCAACAAGTCCACACTGACCCTCCGAAGAGTAACCCACCCAGACCCATTCCCCTACATTTACCCCTGCCTAATGCACCTAACACTACGGGCGATTTAGCATGACCAATTCACCTGACCTGCACATCTTTGGATTGTGGGAGGAAACCTGAGCACCTGGAGGAAATCCACACAGACACAGGAAGAATGTGCAAACTCCACACTGACAGTCACCCGAGGTTGGGATTGAACCCAGGTCCCTGGTGCTATGAGGTGTCACTGCTAACCACTGAGTGACTGTGCTGCCCTTAAGCAGCGCAATGTGATCAGTGGACACCATGTTGCTCAGTGTTATATTTTTATGATATCCAGTTAAAAGTATCAGTGAGTGTTATCTGATAACTTTGGGTGACTAAATGGAGTTTGCACATTCTCCCCGCATTAGTGTGGGTTTCCACTGGGTGCTTCAGTTTCCTCCCATAGTCCCAAGATGTACAGGTTAGGTGTAGGAACAAATTACTGCAGATACTGGAATTTGTACTGAAAATTGCAAATGTTGGACATTACATCAGGTCAGGCAGCATCCCTAGAGAGAGCAAGGTAATGTTTTGAATCTAGATGACTCTTCATCAGAGCTGAAGTGAAGTGGGAAGGGACAGCATTTATGCTATAGTCCAGGGTGAGGTGGTGTTGGTGGGTGTAGGATGCTGGTAGAGGAAAGATATTGATAGTATACATTAAGTGGCTGGAATGTGAGAATGACAGAACAATGGGAGGTCTGTGCACAAGCAGGACCCTTGACCTTCCTGTAGCTGGTCACTTTAATACAGTGTCCTGCTCCAAGCCCACCTGTCTGTCCTCTGAATGCTGCAGTGTTCCAGTGAATCACAGCACAAACTGGAGGAATAGCATCTCATCTTCAGATTAGGCACATTACTGCTTTCTGCACTTAATATTCAATACCTTTAAATTGTGAATTATTTCTTTCCTTTCTTTTAGCTTGTCATCGTGTTCTCCCATTCCCCCATCTCACTTACTCCTTTGACATCTGTCAGGAGATAAACCATTTTACCTCCAGCCAAAATATTAACTCTGATTATTCTTCACAGATGCTACCAGACCTGCTGAGCTTTTTCAGCAATTTCTGTTTTTGTCACTCATTGTGAGTGCTATACAACAGGATCTTGACTAGATGGGCCAATGGGCTGAGAAGTGGCAGATGGAGTTTAACTCAGATAAGTGTGAGCTGCTGCATTTTGGGAAAGCAAACCTTGGCAGGACTTATACACCTTAATGGTAAGGTCCTGGGGAGTGTTGCTGACCAAAGACACCTTGGAGTGCAGGTTCATAGATCCTTGAAAGTGGAGTCTCAGGTAGATAGGATAATGAAGACGACGTTTGGTATGCTTTCCTTTATCGGACAGAGTATTGAGTACAGGAGTTGGGAGGTCATGTTCTGGCTGTACAGGACATTGGTTAGGCCACAGTTGGAATAGTACATGCAATTCTTGTCTCCTTCCTATCAGAAAGATGTTGTGAAGCTTGAAAGGGTTCAGAAAAGATTTACAAGGCTGTTGCCAGGGTTGGAGGATTTGAGCTATAGAGAGAGGCTGAACAAGCTGGGGCTGTTTTCCCTGGAGTGTCAGAGGCTAAGCGGTGACCTTATAGAGACTTACAAAATTATAATGGGCATGGATAGGATAAATAGACGAAGTCTTTTCCCTGGGGTCGGGGAGTTCAGAACTGGAGGGCATAGGTTTAGGGTGAGAGGAGGAAGATATAAAAGAGACCTAAGGGGCAACCTTTTCACACAGAGAGTAGTACATGTATGAATGAGCTGCCAGAGGAAGTGGTGGAGGCTGGTATAATTACAACATTGAAAAGATATTTGTATCGGTATATGAAAAGGAAGGGTTTGGAGGGATATGGGCCGGGTGCTGGCAGGTGGGACTAGATTGGGTTGGGATATCTGTTCAACATGGACAAGTTGGACCGAAGGATCTGTTTCCATGCTGTACATCTCTCTGACTCTGTTTACACTGGTGTGTTCATGCATGATGTTTGGGGGAGGGGTGCGGCAGTTACTAGAGATGGGCTTCAACCTGGGAGTGTACACAAAGGGAAGTTCACCCTGCAACAGCTAGCTGATTGGTCTGTGAGGTGGTGACAGATTGTTGCTGTTAAAAACTTTCTGCCTGCCAACAATGATGTGATTGGCTCTCAGGCATCTGAATAGCATGTGGGTATGAACATTAGAGTCTGAAGCAATTGAACTGCCAAAAGATTAGGAGCAGTCCTTTTTCTCCTCAATTTAGTTGTTGTAAGCTGTGACTTTCAACCAATATGTCAGAGACATTGTAACTATGAATCAGTCATCCTGTGCCTTCCACAAACAAGTGAAATTACCAGGAGAAGGAAGAGTGAGGAGCAGCAAGTCCTGATAAGCATAAAGAACATTCTCAGGAAACTACGTGGACAGGGACTATTCTTTCCTGCAATGGTGGCAATGAATTCTCATCCCTAATAGATGGCCAATTAGGAGGCCACCCAATGGTTAAATAACCAAGTGGGTTCCACTACGACTAAGAGCCGGCTCAGAACTAACTGATCACCTCCATATTCAGATTATGATGCTCCTTAGGCCTGAGAATTCCTAACCCTCCAGAGCAGAAGGAGGTCATTTGGCCCACCAAATCTTCGAACAGCACCCCACCTACCCCCATACCCTGTCCCTGTAACCCCACATTTCCCAGGGTTAATCCACCTACCTTGCACAACCCTGAACACTATGGACAATTTAGAATGGCCTACCCAGCTAACTTGCACATCTTTGGGACTGTGGGAGGAAACCCCATGAGGAGAATGTGCAAGCTTAACACAGATCGCACTGTGAGGCAGCCGTGGGGACTGCGGATGCTGGAGGTCAGAGTCATCAAGTATGGCGCTGGAAAAGCACAGCTGGTCGGGCAGCATCCGAGGAGCTGCAGAGTCAATGTTTCGAGCATAAGTTCCTTCCATCGCCACACGTTTTGACTGTGAGGCAGCAGTGCTACCCACTGAGCAGCCATGCTGCGTGTCTCACTTTCATTAAGAAACCTAAACGTTGTAGATTTGGAATGAGAGAAGCAGCAAAGAGCTGAACCAGAAAACAGACTGGTGCCTGTGGATGCCATTGATTATCTGTGATCTTTAACAGTGAAAATTAATTTATCCTGGGTGGGTGACATTCTGAACTTTGCATCTCTGAAACAAACTTACAAACTACAATTTCTCCTAAATATATTGAAATGAAATCTATGTGGTTCAGAGCTCAAGCTTAACCAATGTCTGGCAATGTGCCATTCACTGACATTTCCTTTCATATAATAGATATAGTTTAACAAAGAGCCTGCTGTGGTTAATATCAGAACCTTTGTACAGTTCCTTCATTCTGTTTCCATAGGAATCCAGTGGTTGTTTTCATTATTTACTTCAAGCTCTCAGCAAATTTTTTTTTTTAATTTTCAAATCAGTAAATAGTGCTTGAGATTATATTTCAAGGGCCCCTGCTGCAAATGTGTATATTAGAGGATGGTTTGATGTTGCAATAGTATGAGTGCTCACCATGCAATGTGAGCTGTGATTTGACCAGATCAAAGGTGCAGGATCACAATGGATATTTCCTTCAGCAGTCAAGCTTCAAAGGACTAACTGCCTTGGGGACACAGCAGTGTCCCCACAGGTATGTTCGTGTTACCATTTGGCCTGTTTATAAATTTATAGCCCGCATTGTCCATTATAGTTTTCAAAGAAACAATAATCCTCTCAGCAATGTCCACAAGCTCCAGCATTCAAATTAAAGGCAAAACCTCAAATGCAACTGATACCTTAGGGACATGTTATTGATTGAGCCGATGGAAATTAGACCATTTGGAACCTCATAACTGACAAGCAATAAACACCAAACCACTAGAGCCGAGAGGATTCCTTTGACGCACTTTATTAATTTACTCTTTATGTACCTTTTTAACCCGGGGTAAAATAAGCACCATGTAATTGAGAAGTGTGGCCACATCTGGTCTGCTGTATGTCAAATGTGTCACTTTGGAACATGTGTGCTGTAGACCAAATTCAGCAGATACTAGTCTTTGAGAGAGATGTGCACTTGTGGCATCAGAATTACTCATATGCTTCTGTCAATTCAAATAGATACAATGGTGATGTATAAATGACACATGTCTCTGTACAAAGGACAAGAATTCAGCTAAGGATGACTGCCAAATTGATAAGTATGCCCCTCTCCCAATCTCTAAAGTCCAATTTGTATTCCTAATGAACATTGTCAATAGACTTGTCCCTCCGCTGTATCCCCTGCCTTCATTGTTCCAACAATGGTTGAGTTTTAGCATGCATCTCCAGTCCAGACCACATAACATTCATAGGAGACAAGTCAGACAAGGTAACCCACATGCTGAAAATGTGTTGCTGGAAAAGCGCAGCAGGTCAGGCAGCATCCAAGGAACAGGAGATTCGACGTTTCGGTCATAAGCCCTTCTTCAGGAAGGGCTTCTTCTCCTGAAGAAGGGCTTATGCCCGAAACGTCGAATCTCCTGTTCCTTGGATGCTGCCTGACCTGCTGCGCTTTTCCAGCACACATTTTCAGCTCTGATCTCCAGCATCTGCAGACCTCACTTTCTCCTCGCAGGTAACCCACATCTAGTGATATGCAGAATAAAGGCCCAAACTGATGCACAACATTTCATTCTTCTGTTTTAGATGCCAGAATTGGGAAATAAAAATAAGACATGTGGGGAGAACAAAACTTTTCTAGAAAGTTTTGTATGCGCCTCCCTGGTGGGAGAATGACCACGGGACTGATTTGCTTCCCAAACTGGGGAGGTGGATCAGCATGATGTACTGGCTGAGATGGGGAAACTGCAGGCAGGATGTAACTGCAGCCAGCAGAATTCACTGGACGTCTGGAACAAAAGAGAAAGAGATGCAGAAAGGTCTCATTCAAAATGGAGCACGTGTGGGAAATGAGGGACGGAGAATTATTTGAGGGAGGGATTGAAATATGGTAGGTGCGATAGCTCAGAGAGAAGGAGAGATATGGCAGAGAACACTGCCTTGAAAGTCCTGGTGAGATTGTTCAATTGATTCCTGGACCAGGGCCAAGTCTTTAAAATAATGTGACCGAGTATGAACAGCTCTGCCACTTCTTCTTTGCATTGTTGACAAATCTCCCTGTCCACCCTATCTAACCCTCTGATTATCTTATATGTCTCAATTATGTCACTTCTCAACCTTCTTCTCTCTAATGAAAACAGCCTCAAGTCCCTCAGCATTTCCTTGTTAGACCTTTCCTCCATAACAGGTAACATCCTGGTAAATCTCCTCTGAACCCTTTCCAAAGCTTCCACATCCTTCTGATTATGCGGTGACCAGAACTGTACACAATACCCCAAATGTGGCCGCACCAGAGTTTTGTACAGCGGCAGCATGACCTCATGGTTCTGACACCCAATCCCTCTACCAATGAAATCTGACACACCATATGCCTATCAACCTGAGAGGCAAATTTCAGGAATCTATGAAAATGGACACCAAGATGGAGTCATAGAGATGTACAGCATGGAAACAGACCCTTCAATCCAACCCATCCATGCCGACCAGATACCCAACCCAATCTAGTCCCACCCGCCAGCACCTGGCTCATATCCCTCCAAATACTTCCGATTCATATACCCATCCAAATGCCTCTTAAATGTTGCAATTGTACCAGCCTCCACCACTTCCTCTGGCAGCTCATTCCATGCCCGTATCACCCTCTGTGTGAAAAGGTTGCTCCTTAGGTCTCATTTATATCTTTCCCCTCTCACCCTAAACCTATGCCCTCTAGTTCTGGATTCCCCGACTCCAGGGAAAAGACATTACCTATTTACCCTATCCATGCCCCTCATAATTTTGTAAACCTCTATAAGGTCACCCCTCAGCTTCTGACGCTCCAGGGAAAACAGCCCCAGCCTGTTCAGCCTCTCCCTATACCTCAAATCCTCCAACCCTGACAACATCCTTGTAAATCTTTTCTGAACCCTTTCAAGTTTCACAACATCTTTCCGATAGGAAGGAGACCAGAATTGCACGTAATATTCCAACTGTGGCATAACCAATGTCCTGTACAGCCACAACATGACCTCCTGACTCCTGTACTCAATACTCTGACCAATAAAGGAAAGCATACCAAACGCCTTCTTCACTATCCTATCTATCTGCAACTCCACTTTCAAGGAGCTATGAACCTGCACTCCAAGGTCTCTTTGTTCAGCAACACTCCCTAGGACCTTACCATTAAGTGTATAAGTTCTGCTAAGATTTGCTTTCCCAAAATGCAGCACCTCACATTTATCCGAATTAAACTCCATCTGCCACTTTTCAGCCCATTGGCCCATCTAGTCAAGATCCTGTTGTAATCTGAGGTAACCCTCTTCACTGTCCACTACACCTCCAATTTTGGTGTCATATGCAAACTTACTTACTGTCCCTCTTATGCTCACGTCCAAATCATTTGTGTAAATGACAAAAAGTAGAGGACCCAGCACCGATCCTTGTGGCACTCCACTGGTCACAAGCCTCCAGTCTGAAAAACAGCCCTCCACCACCACCCTCTGTCGATCTCTCTGCTCATTTACACTACCAAGAATCTTACCATTAGCCCAGTAATCTACATTCTTATTACTCTTCCAAAGTGAATTGCCTCATATTTTTCCACATTGAACTCCATTTGCCACCTCTTAGCCCAGCTCTGCAGCTTATCTATGTAACCTATGTAACCTAAACAGTCTTTAGGTTTGTCACTGCTAGGGTGGTCCGCGGGGGTCCTAATGTTCCAGGTCCCAAACCCATCATGATGAGTGGAAGATGCTTTAAGGTGACATTCTTCAGGAGAATCCATGTGTTGACAATCTCTGGGAAGGAAGAGATACAGTCCACTCTCAAATATAATACACATGCCAGATAGACACTATTGATTTCAACAACAATGGGGAATACCTTCCATCTACAACTTCAGGAAACTCATTCTGCACAAATAACAAGTCGCACCATGCAGTACTGGGAGAAATATCTTCTTAGGAATCTTCATAGAGTCAGAGTCATAGACTCATACAGCACAGAAACAGGCCCTTCAACCCAACCTGTTCATGCTGGCCAGGTTTCCTAAACTGAACGAGTCCCATTTGTCTGTGTTTGGTCCATATCCCTCTAAATCTTTCCAATCCAGGTATCCATCCAAGTATCTTTCAAATGTTGCAATTGGGGTAAACAATGGCCTAGTGGCATTTTTGCTTGATCTATTAGTCCAGCCACTCAGGTAATGTTGTGGGAACCTGGGTTCAAATCCTGCCAAGGTGGAATTGGAATCCAGTAAAAATCTGGAAATAAGAGTTTAAAGGTGACCATGAAATCATTGCCAATTGTCAGCAAAACCCATCGGGCTTACTAATGCCCTTTAGAGAAGGAAATCTGCTGGTCTTACCTGGACTAGCCTACATTTGACTCCAGATCCACAGCATTGTTGTTGACATCCAACCACTCTTTGGGCAATAAAATGCTGGTCTAATCAGTGATGCTGACATCAAATGAACATAGAGAGAAAAAAAATTGTACCTGCCTCTACCATTTTCTCTGGCAGCTCATTCCACATTCACACCACATTCTGTGTGAAAATTGTGCCTCTTAGGTCTCTTTTACATTTTTCCCCCTCCATGAAACAAGAAAAACTAGAAAGCAAAAACAGAAGGAAGGGAAAACAAGGGGTTAGTGCAAATAAGCATTTTGAACAAGCATGACTGGACTTGAAACATTAATCCTGTCAGTTTTCTATAGATGTTGCCAGATCTGCTGAGTTTTTCTAGCAATTTCTGTTTTTGTTTGCAGCTGAAAATACAGCTTGAGTACAAAAACAGTGTAAAATTTCAATAAGATCATTCTAAATGCAGTAACTGAATGCATGAGCATTTATATTAAGTAAGACAAATTAATAGCATGAATAGTAAATGGGAGCAGTATAATTGAGGTATAGTTGAGTAAATGGGAGCAATATTATTATGATTGCTACGGCTTAGCTGCAGGATGATTGAGACTGGGAACTGAACTATTTACAGTGTACGATCTTTAGGAAGAATAAGCAGAAAGGATATATAGCTGGGTGGCATTGTTAGTGAAAGATTAAATCAGTGGACATTGATGCAGAAAACCTAGTGGTATAATCCATCTCGGTGAAGGCAGGAAGCAATAAGGGTTTTGGTGAAAAGAGCAGAGGGAGTTGTTTATTAGCCTCCAATAGTCATATGAGGTAGAGGATAGCATTCTCAAACAGGAGATTAGAGATGCATCCAACAAGAGTGATACTTGGGGGTGACTTTAATCTGCATATACACTGGGCAAGCTACGTTCGTAGTAAGGCTGTGCAGATCAATTTGTGGAGTATGGGCAAGATGGTTTATTTAAGACTATTACAACTCAAGGGTAGGCTATCTTACTTTTGATTTTGTACAATGGGAAGAGGTTAATTAATAATTTTGTTGTGAGAGTTCCTTTAGGAAAAAAAGTGATCATAACCTAATAGAATTCTCCATTTGGATAGAAAGTTCAGCAATCTGTGATGGCATGAGGATTGAGTTGGCTATGATAGACTGGGTAACTTTATTCAGAGGAATGACAGTGGATAGGCAATGGTTAATATTTAAGGAACAAATTCATAGTTTGCGACACTTTTACATTTCTTTCAGGTGAAATAACACAAAACAAAAAGTAGCCTAATCATGGTTCACAAAATAAATTAACAATAGTATTCATTCTAAAGAGGAATCAAATGAAGGTGCTGGGAACAGAAGTAAACCTGAGGACTGGGAACAATTTAGAATTCTGAAAATAGGACTAAAAGATTGATTGAGTGATGAAAAATAAAGTATAATAGTTAACTTGTAAGAAAAAAATGTATACTCAAAGAACTTTGATAATATTTAAAAGGAAACAGATTAATAGAGTCTTGAATACAGTCTGAATTGATATTGGAAAACAAAGAAATAGCAGAGCAATTAAACAGCTACTTTTGTTCTGTATTCAGTGAAGAAGATTTTAAAAATGCCCTGGAAATGTTAGGAAATCGAATGTATATTGCAGAAGAGGAATTGAAGAAAATTGTATTCATAACAAAAAAAGCTCTGGAGGAATTAAGAAGACTGAAATCTGATAAATTCCCAGGACCTAATAATCTACACTGCAGAGAGCTAAAGGAGGTGGCCCCGGAAATAATGGAGGTGTTGGTTGTCATCTACCCAAATTCTGGAACAGTCCAGGCAGACTGGAAGGTGATAAATGTAACTCTACTGTTTAAAGCAGGGAGAAAGGGAAAGACAGGGAATTACAGATCGTTTAATCTGACATTAATAGTCAGGAAAACAAAGAACTCTAATATAAAGGACGTGATAACAGGACAATTACAAATACCAAAAAAGCCACTTGATGAAAGAGATCATGTTTGACAAATCTACTGGAGTTTTTTTGAGGATGTAACTAGGGGAATGCATGAAGATGAGCCAGTTAAAGTAGTGTGTTTTGATTTTCAGAAAGCTTTTGAAAATCCCACATAAGAAGATATTTTGCAAATTCAAATCACATGGAACTGAGAGTAATATGTGGATATGGACTGAGAACTGGTTAGCAGATAGGAAATCGAATGGGAACAGATGGGTTAGTTTTGGAGTGGAAAGCAATAATGGGGGAGGGGCTACTGTTATTCAGAATATGCATCAACGATTTGGATGAGGGAATCAAAGATAATATTTCATAGTTTACTGACAACATCAAATTAGTTTGGGTTATGTGTGTTGAGGAGGATGTAAAGATGCAAACAGATGATTTAGGCAAATGAGTGAGAGGACAAATGCATGGTAGATGCAGTATAACATGGATAAATGTGAGGTTGTCCACTTTGGTGCAAAAAATAGAATGGCCGAGTATTATTTAGATAATGGTAGTTTGGAAAATGTCTATTTACAAATGGATCTGGATGTCTCTGTATCAGTCATTGAAACCAAACACATAGATGCAGCAACCAGTTAGGTAGACAACTGGCCTTCCTTATAAGAGAATTTGAGTACAAGAGAAGGAAAGTCCTACTGCAGCAATACAGGACCTTGCCTGACCACATCTAATACATTTTGTACAGTTTTGATCTTTTTATTTAAGAATAAAAAAAGTACTATGGAGAAGGTTTCAGCAAAGGTTCAATGGCCTGATTCTTGGGGATGGCAGGTTTGTTGGATGAGGAGAAATTGGGTTGACTGGGTCTATATTCACTGAGGTTGAGAAGAATGAGAAGGGATCTCAATGATCCCTTCTGACAGGGTCAGGCAGACCGGATGCAGACCTGATGCTTTCCCTGGTTAAGGGTCCAGAACAAAGGGTCACAGTCCTCATGACATGCAGTAGATTATTTCAGACAGACAAAAGGAGACATTTCTTCACTCAGAGGATGGTGAACTTATAGAACTCTTTATCACAGAAGGCTGTGTAGGCAAAGGTATTGAATATATTTAAGAAAGAAATAGTTTGATTTCCAGAAGCTAGAAGTATTAAAGACATGGGAAAGATGAGTATGGTGGTGAGATTGAGGATCAACTTCATTGATGGACTGAATGGCTTACTCCTATTTTTCATGTTTCTGTGTTTCTATGTTTCAATTCATTGCAATTCCAAGTATCTTGTAACTGACAACCTCCTGTCATCTTGTCTAACAGCAGCACAAAACAACTTAAACTGTAGGTGTGAGTGGTACTGAGAGAAAATGCTCGAAATACTTTACTCAGTGTGACTCTTGATGCACAATCAACCAAGTACCTTCAAATAGCCCAACTCCCCTTTATCTCCCATGACTGCAGATTATGTAAGAAATCCTTCCCCCTTTGGCCTTTAGTAATGATCTTAAATTTACAGCAGAAATACTGTTCTGTTTTGACTCTCCTCTTCTTTGACTCCACATGATCAGCTGTTCCAGATTGGCCACCATCTTGTTGGCATTTGTATCCAATGTGGCTCCCATGACTAGACATGGGTAACATGGTACTGAAAGATTATAAGAGCTCCTGCCATCTACAAATATTGGAGTCACAGGTACTTCAAAACTAAACTATTACAAATAGCAATACCCTTCCATTAGCTTCTCATGCTTAAAGCGACCCCAATTAAGAAGGTGAGATTTTTATACTGTCAGGTTACATAGCGATAACATTAAAGGCATGTCTCTTAAAGGTATCTTCCATGTCAGCTGTGAGACATTACACAACAGTTCCCATTATCACACTGCACAAGAACTATAAGAGATCAATTTATGATTTTAGTAAAGAGGGGCTATGAGGAATTTCTTTTTACATCATGAGTCATAATGACCTGTACCTGGCTACCAGTGAGAGTGGTGCCAGCAAAGGGGCTGAACCATTTTAAAAGGAAATTTGATGGACATTTGAAGGAAATAAACTGTATTTAGTACTGTAGGAATATAACAGGGGGATAGGACTGAATGGACAGCTTTAGTTAGAGCTGGAATGTTTTCCTTCTGTGCTACAATAAGTCTACTGGTGGAGTTTTACAGATCCTACTTAGAGTAAGCTGGCATATTGGGGACAGGCCATCAGATTGAATGGCATGTTACCAGTGCTATACCCATTGCCTACTGGTTCATGTGGTATTTCACCAGTGACTGAAGGTCTTCACAACACATGGTGAGGCCACCAGGTAATATCTGGAGGTCTCATTGTGACCTGAGAGGGGGTCCCTCTTGTTCTAGGACCTTGTGCTTAATCAGGGCCCCTTATTTGTGTTAGCGCACCCCCTTCCCCCCCTTCACAGCAACAATCTTAACCTGGTCCTGCACCTTTCATTAAGATGATCAAGTTGGAACCTACCTTACCTTCTAATTCGGTCTATTGACAATTGTCACTAAGGCTTTGGTGCACTCCAAGCAGTGACCATTGCTCCTTGTGGCACTATTAAGACCAGGGGACTACCAGCCAGCTGATTGGCCTGAATCTCTCAGAAATGTGATACCCTTCAGATGGAAATAGAAGTCTCACCCCACTGTGACAATAAAGGGCACAAGCTTTTAAAAGCTTCATGGTCAAGTGAAGGCTTATATAACAAAGGCTTGAGTATAAAAATACAGTCATCAGTCAGGGTGTCCACTGGTCTGATTACAGTTTCACACAGAAATGGAATCCTCTCTTTATACTGAGGGTAACTCCTGCAGGACCACTGGGCAGTAAACTGGCCGGAACAGGGGCAGGATGATGGTACTCTCATCGATAGCATAATTTCTGAAGAAAGGTCACTGAAATCAAAAAATTAAATCTGTTTTCTCACTCCACTGATGCCGCCTGACCTGGTGAGTTTCTCCAGCTATTTCTGTTAATATTTGAAAATGATAGCATTTCAAGGCTGATAGATTTTCATGAAAAAAAACATTATTACAAAGCAGAAAAGCTAATCAGAACACAAGTAAACTGCTTATAATTTATTTTTTAGTAATAACTAATTGCTCTTTTTGCATTATCCTTTTATCTTATATCCCAGTGGTGCATTAGTCCATTTGTGACTCCTCTTATATGGAGTTACAAGTCCCTTGATATTGTAACTGTAGCAATATTGCTTTGATAATCAGCTTGCATTATAGCCTCCATTAAATGCCTTTCTCCACAACAAAAAAACTATTACATAAAACGCAATAAGAAATGCTCAGTTGCATTTGTACCTTTATGGGCGCACAGAGACTGAATCTTTATTTTTAATCTAATGCTGTGAAAAAGATATGTGTTTGTATCACTGTAGAGATGAATGCTTTGGCACTCCAGTGTGACCTCCCCATCAAGCCATTGGAACTATTTCATATCCTGAATTCTCACCTGCAGATTGTGCCGTCGGGCCAAGTTCTTACTTGCAGGCAAGAACGATTTAAAAAATGAGTCATAAAAGGCCACTTTGACTTCCTGTGTCTGGTTGCACACTCTGAATAACTAAACGGGCATCCTGGCGAAAGTTAAAAAGGCAGAAAGATGAAAGCATTGCAAAGTTAGGTGAACAATAAATGAACAAATAGAACCAAATAAGGTACTGATGTTCTTTAACATAAAGAGCGATCTCTAATTTCTGGGTATCATTATGTACCTTGATTTTGAAATGTGTTTAAAGTACAACACAATTTCAAGGGGTTCAAAATGGGAATTGCATTGGCAAATGTCTGTCCAACTATCTCAAAATTGTTCAGCCTCAACACTTGATTTCCTGACCATTAGTTTTTATGAATGGAAGATTACCATTTGGAATGCATATGTTATAATCCCAGGAGAGGCTGCTAATTTATTAAAATGTTCATTTTCTTCAGTGATCTACAGGACAAATCAGATGAGATTTCAAGTTGTAAGATGTAACAAAGCAGCAACAACGAAATACTACTTTTATCAGTAACTTAGTAACTCCAGAAAAGAAAATCCCCATTTAGCTTGAAAATCTATTGATACATTTATTCTTTAATTTTCCCTTAAATTGACATTTCATTTACCAGAAATTATTCTAAAAGTAAGCTCCACAACCATTGGAAAACTTCATTTTTGTGTTCCCGGCCAAGTAACTTCTATTCGTAGAATGGATTTTCACAGTGAAGGTGACACTGGAAATCTATCTCAAGCTAGGTGAATCTTCCAGCCTCTTTTAAATCCTTTTAACTTGGTCTTTTTATAAGAATGATACCTGGACATGAGGGGTTAAATTATGAGGAGAGATTATACAAATTTCTCTGGAATTTAGAAATTAAAAGGTGGTTTTATTGAAGTTTTCTAGATATGATCTAGAAAATACAGAGTAGATAAAATATTTCCAATGACTGGGGATTCTAGAACTAGGGGGGACACAGTCTGGGATTAGGGCCAGACCATTCAGGAGAGATGTTAAGAAGTACTTCTACACATAAATGTTTGGAACTCCCTTCCATAAATGACAGTGGATGCTGGATCAGTTGTTAATTTTAAATCTGAGATAGATACTGTTAGCCAGGTCTGGAAAGGGTTAAGCTCAAATGGAGAGACTGAGAGTTGTTCAATCTGAATGAGTTGACTTGCTACTGTCATGTACACAATGGCTACTGCTCAGACCAATCAAAGAGAAGGGAAGCAGTTCTAGCAACTGATTGGGAGAATTGATACTTTGAAACATGATGTGGTTGTCTTTGGACAGAAACTGATAAGACATCAGGGATAAAACTGAATGTCATCTAAACCCTCTAGTGTAACTCCCAGAGAGAAACAGCATGGGGCAGGGTGGGGAGGGGAGGGGAAGGGAATAAAGGAAATGGGAAATCTAGCCAGCTAAACATTCCTGGGTAATGAGTTTTGGTTAAAGTGCAGTTTTAGGTTGCAGAAGGGTGGCTAATGTGGATTCTTTTGACTGCTTGCAATTTGTATTTGGAAATGATTTGATATTCAGATGTTTTTGATACTTTGATATTTGATATTTTGATGCTTGAGACGTGTGAGAATGAAAGAGTGAATTGATTAAGTTCAAAAATACTCTGTACCTTCTAAACTCTCTACATACAAACCGAAAGCATTGTGGATGCTGTAAATCAGAAACAAAAACAGACGTTGCTGGAAAAGCTCAGCAGGTCTGGCAGCATCTGTGAAGAGAAATCAAAGCTAACATTTTGGATCCGGCGACCCTTCCTCAGAACTGGGGAAGGGATCACTGGACCCAAAGCATTAACTTTGATTTCTTTTCACAGATGTTGCCACACCTGCTGAGCTTTTCCAGCAACTTCTGTTTTTGAACATGATACTACGGATGCTTCCAACAGTCGAGAGTGTGGTGCTGGAAAAGCACAGCCAGTCAGGTAGCATCGGAGGAACAGGAGAATCAACGTTTCGAGCATAAGCTCTTCATCAGGAATGAGGCTCCAATAGTCTGTTCCCTTCCCAAAACTCATCTCTATTGCAATGTAAATCAAATGGATCATACATCCAGATAGAAATGCAAATTTGTTACTCTCTACACAGCCAAGTCAATCCTATGTTGAAGTTACACAGTCAGTGAAAGTATAAAGATATATATAACCTGAAATTCCCAATACCTTGCTATCAGATTTGGAGAGTAATAGTCTACCAAAAGTCAATACAATGAATTTTGCTGTTGTCTATAGAGATGGACAACAAATATCTTTTTGCTAGTAAGGCAACTTGGACCGTCCTTTAACCTTTAAAAACTAACCATCTCATCTTATTATTCCGCAGAACTTAAAGCAACTCACATGACCCCATTATTTCTCCATTTTACCCTCAACTAAATTCAGCATTTCCCAAACATTATCTCATAAACTTCATACTTCACACAGATAATGTCTATTGGCATTGCCAAAATTATTCTTTCTCTGATTGTCTCAGAGATAACCAAGAGCAAAATGAATTAGAAATTGCTTCAAAAAATGAATAAGTAGGTCAAACTGGTCTTTATCGATGTTTATGCTTTATAGGATTGTATTCCTTTTAATCTACCACCCTTAATATATTCTTCCATTTCCTTCTCACATATAGTCACCCAGCTTCCCCAACCATATCTCTAGATTATTCATCTGACTACTCCTTGGGGTAGCGAGATCCCATTCTTACCCCTTTCTGGTAAAGAGGTTTGTCTTGAATTTATGATAGGATTCATTAGTACCTGGAGTTCTTCCTCTTTGAGACAGAAGTGAAGAGAATTTTGTTTTCTCCCATAAGGTTTTCAGTGAGGAATTTTCTTCATCAGAACATAGTGAATGTAATCAACGCTGAGTGTGATAGATTTTTGATAGAGTTATGAAGGGCAGATAGGAAAATGACATGAAGATCACAACTAGAACAACCATGATCTTATCAAATGGCAGCAGATTCAAAAGGCCTAAGGGCTTACCCCTGCCCCTGTAAATAGTAGCTACCCTGTATTTATGGATAGAGTTCAAGGAGTTCACTGGAGCTTAGAAGGATGAAAAGAAGCCTAATTAAGGTATATAAGTTGCTAAAGTGGATTGATAAAGTAGACATGGGTGGTGGTTGATGGGAAATGTTCATTGTGGAGTTCAGTTACGAGTGGTATACCGCAAGTATCTGTTTTTGGACCACTGCTGCTTGTCCATTTTATAAATGACCTGGATGAGGGCATAGATTAACGGATTAGTAAATTTGTGAATGACACTAAGGTCGGTAGAATTGTTGATAATGCCGAAAGATGTTGTAGGTTAAAGAGGGACATGGATAAGCTGCAGAGCTGGGCTAAGGGGTGGCAAATGGAGTTTAATGTGGAAAAGTGTGAGGTGATTCACTTTGGAAGGAGTAACAGGAATGCAGAGTGCTGGGCTAATGGGGTAAGATTCTTGGTCGTGTAGATGAACAGAGTGATTTCAGCGTCCATGTACATCCCTGAAAGTTGCCACCCAAGTTGATAAGGTTGTTAAAAGCTTTTATTGGTAGAGGGATTGAGTTTTGGAACCATGAGGTCATGCTGCAGCTGTACAAAACGCTGGTGCGGCTGCACTTGGAGTATTGCGTACAGATCTGGTCACCGCATTATCAGAAGGATGTGGAAGCTTTTGAAAGTGTTCAGAGGAGATTTACTAGAATGTTGCCTGTTATGGAAGGAAGGTCTTACGAGGAAAGGCTGAGCATCTTGCAGCTGTTTTTGTTAGAGAGAAGGTTGAGAGATGACTTAATTGAGACATATAAGATAATGAGGGTTAGATAGAGTGGACAGTGAGAGCCTTTTTCCCTTGGATGGTGATGGCTAGTATGAGGGGACATAGCTTTAAATTGAGGGGTGATAGATATAGGACAGATGCCAGAGGTAGTTTCTTTACTCAGAGAGGAGTAGGGGCATGGAACGTACTGCCTGCAACAGTAGTAAACTTGCTAACTTTAAGGGCATTTAAATGGTCATTGGATAAACAAATAGATGAAAACAGCATAGTATAGGATAGATGGGCTTCAGATCGGTTTCACAGGTCGACATAACATCGAGGACTGAAGGGCTTGTACTGCGCTGAAATGTTCTATGTTCTACATGGAGCAGATATTTCCTTTTATGGGGCAATCAAAAATGAAAGGTCAATGTTTTAGGCTAAGGAGTGACAAATTTAAAACAGAGGTGAGAAGGAATTACTTCTCTCAAAGGGTCATGGATCTGTGGAATTCGTTATAATAGTGGGTGGATGCTGGGGCACTGAGGAACTTTAAGAAAAAAAAACAGATTTTTAACCAATAGTGTGTTGACGAGTTCTTGGAAGTGAGCAGGAAATTGCCGTTGACGCCACTATCATATTGAACTGTGGAGAAGGCTTGCGGGGCTGAATTGCCTACTCCCGCTCCTAGTTCCTCTGTCCTATTGTTCTGTTATTTCTCACAGCAGCTCCTCTATCACTAGCTTATTCAACCCTTTTGATATCTCATCATGATACTGTGAGGGAAACACAATCAAGAATGACCACATGTAATGAATGATTCCCCTCCATGAAAAATTACCATTTTGTAACTTTTACTTTAAAGCTGATCAGAACCAACATGAATAAACAGGCATTATTATTTAAATAAAATGTTAACTTTAATATTAAGTAATTAACACAACAAAGTCAGTTTTAAAAGCCAAAACACCCACTTCACACCCCTTGTGCTTATAACACTACGTGCCGTTTCAGTTAGTCTCTAATCCACCCTTTAGTACATGGGTTCTGTTACATTCCTGTTCAATCGTTTCAGCCTGAGTTGTTTTCACTAGTAGTTACATTCCATCTGAGATAGAGGAATACATTTAACACCAAAAGGAGCATGTCTACAAATACTCTCCCATTCAGGTCATGTCAGTCCTGATCATGTCGCTTGCCAGAGTTTTTTTTTCTCAAATCAACCAACCAACCAACCAGTGAACCATACCTGGTCATGATTGGATCCTTTAATAGAAACACTTAGTTCTTTTACACGAGACAGAGTTATTTGTCCTGGTTTTAGGAATGAGTCCCTTTTAGCTTGTTTGTGTATCAGTTCCCCAAGAGCCTCTTAGCTTCTCTATTTTTCTTTTAAATGTTAAGCAGAAAACTGACCTTATCATGGAGAGCTTTGCTGGCTTCCCCCTCATAAATTCTCTGTTTCTCATCCTGTCTTTGCTCACTTTATTCTTTATGCCTGCATTTGTGTATTAATCATCTTCCACTTCCTTTCTGATTCTCCTTTTTCTGTCTTCTGTGTCCCCTACAGTAGAGCTTCTTTAAGTCCTTACAACAGTAACATGCCTGCCTTTTTTACATTCCCAGCTCAGATCATTGTCTCTGCCCATACATATTCGGTTCCTTAACATTTGAAATAACTGCGCAGACTATCACATCATCAAGTCACCATTATTTACTTGTGCCCAGTGCACTGTCTGAGCTTGCCAGCTTAGAGTCAGTCATAGAGTCATAGAGTCATAGAGATGTACAGCATGGAAAAAGACCCTTCGGTCCAACTCGTCCATGCTGACCAGATATCACAACCCAATTTAGTCCCACCTGCTAGCACGTGGCCCATATTCCTCCAAACCCTTCTTATTCATAGACCCATCCAGATGCCTTCTAAATATTGCAATTGTACCAGCCTCCACCACTTCCTCTGGCAGCTCAATCCATACACCACCCTCTGCGTGAATAAGTTGCCCAAGTGGCCAGTGACAAGCAGTGGCCTTCTCAACACAGGGCAATGCTGCATGATCAAACAGTGAAGAGAGGGCAGGGATTAAATCAAAATAGAGTTGGAGGGGGAAATAATGCACTCCACACCCTGCGGTGCCCACCTCTCCCTGAACAGCTCAAGGGACACACCGTGTGCTCCTTCTCCAGAGACACCCAGCTCAAACATACTCTTCTAGAGAGTTATAAAAAATTTTTTTCTTCTTCCTCTCCCGACGTCCCCAACAGTACCCTTCCACCGACACTCTCGTTCGTTTGGCCGAACTGATCCTCACCCTTAACAATTTTTCCTTTGAATCCTCCCACTTCCTCCAGACCAAAGGGGTAGCCATGGGCACACGTAATGGGTCCCAGCTATGCCTGTCTCTTTGTTGGCTATGTAGAACAGTTGATCTTCTGTAATTACACTGGCACCACTCCCCACCACTTCCTCCGCTACACTGATGACTGCATTGGCGCCACCTCGTGCTCGTTGAGGAGGCTGAACAATTCATCAACTTCACCAACACACTCCACCCTGACCTTAAACTCACCTGGACCATCTCTGACACCTCCCTCCCCTTCCTGGAGCTCTCCATCTCCATTAATAATGACCGACTTGACACTGACATTTTTTACAAACCCACCAATTCCCACAGCTACCTGGATTACACCTCTTCCCACAACACCTCCTGCAAAAACATCATCCCTTATTCCCAATTTCTCCATCTCTGCCATATCTGATCCCAGGAGGACCAGTTCCACTACAGAACACACAAGATGGCCTCCTTCGTTAGAGACGCAATTTCCATTCCAACATGGTTGAAGAGGCCCTCCAATGCATTTCATCCACATCCTGCCCCTCCACCCTCAGACCCCACCCCTCCAACCGTAACAGACAGAATCCCCCGGTCCTCACCTTCCACTCTACCAACCTTTGCATAAACCACATCATCTGATGACATTTCCGCCACCTCCAAATGGACCCCACCACCAGGGATATATTTAACTCCCCACCCATTTCTCTGGTGCTGTGTGGCAGCAGTGCTAACCACTGTGCCACCATGTCGCTCACTTTGGACATGTTTGAAATATGTGTACAATTCTCGTATCCCTCCTATCGGAATGATGTTGTGAAACTTGAAAGAGTTCAGAAAAGATTTACAAGCATGTTGCCAGGGCTCAGGCTGGGGCTGTTTTCCCTGGAGCATCGGAGGCTGAGGGGTGATGTTATAGAAATTTTTAAAATCACAAGGGTCATGGTTAGGTAAATAAACAAGGTTTTTTGCCTGGGTAAGGGTAGTCCAGAATGAGAGGGCATTGGTTTAGGGTGAGAGGGAAAAGATTTAAAAGAGACCTAAGGTGCAGTTTATTCATGCAGAGGGTGGTGTGTATATATGTAATGTGCTGCCAGAGGAAAATGGAAACTGGTACAATTACAATATTTAAAACACATCTGGATGGGTGCATGAATAGGAAGGGTTCAGAGGCATATGGGCAAAGTGCTGGCAAATGGGACTAGATTAGTTTAGGATATCTGGTCGATATGGATGAGTTGTACTGGAGGGTCCATTTCAGTGCTGTACATCTCCAAGACTCTATGACCAGTGCTGCCAATTCCACAAACTGCACTGGTTTGAAAATTCCTTCACTCTCCAGCTCCTGATTTCTGGTTTTCTTTTGCTCAGAAGGCAAATGGCACCAGGTGGGCCTTGCAAAACCTCAGAATTGCTTCTTGGGCAACATGTGAAGTGGCTTTGGCCCCTTTGATGAAAATCCCCTGGGTATTTCACTAGGACTTCACTGAGGCAGCTATTTTCTAATCTAAAATGTTGAGCCAATCCAGGTGAATCTTTCTCAACTAATTCTGCCCGAATAGATTTGGGCCCAAGCTTTGTACCACCGTCAGTGGTAACTGCACCAATTGTTTCTCACAGGAGACTGTAAAGTCATACCCTTACGTTATAACAGTTCCCCAGCCTACATTCTCAGTCTGGCTGAGGTCTTAATAGTTGGAGACCTGAGCAAGTCTTGACAAAGACAGCTTTTGTAACCATGGATACAGCTGTGCTGGTACTGATCCCAATGGGAACTCGGTGACAGTTCAACCAAACATCAAGTTTGATCAGTTCCAATTTGGAAATCGCTAGGTGATTAAATTATTCCAACCGCATGTCGGGGGACTTTCCAGGGTGTACACCAGGGGTACCTGCCTACGAACATTCCTACTGAAGCCGAGCCTTTCTGGGACTCCTTTGCTGCCTTGATTCTGCACATCGGCAGCATCTCCAACGGCTTTCCATCACAGATCCTGAAGAACTTTTAAGTTACTTTGCCAAGGCTCAGCTTTATTGTGGGGTTCTGCTTTGGGCAGGCCTAGGGTCCCTCTGCTCAGGATATGCCCTGCATGAGGCTCTGCAAGTGCCAACACTCAAGTGGTGATCCCCAAGCTCGGATGGGTGTGGGTGTCCACTTTGATTGACATGCCCTGTAGTTCCCATGCTCCATTAGCTGCATTTTCTAATGACAAGGCCAGTTGTGGTGCCTGTTTGAGGTCCAGTTGGACTTCAGCTAGTCGGCCCTTCAGTACGGTTATGTCATTAATCACACATGCCAAACACTCTTTGAGTATCTCATTCAGGGTTAACCCAAAATCGCATGCCTCTGCCAGTCATCTTGACCTTGTCAAAAATCCCGATACGGATTCCCTCAGTTCTCTAACAGCCAAATAAAATTGAGAGTGTCTCAGGGTTAGAGAAGGTTTGGGGTCATTGTATTCCTTAAACAACTCCATCAAATCTTGGAAGAATTTAGTGGCTCGTGCCACTGGGAAAGTTATGCCGCTTATAATCAAAAATGCTGTGGGTCCAGGAGGATTACCCATTGCTTTTCATCTGCCCCAATGTCCAGAAAAAAAATTGTGTTCATTCCACATACTGGGCACAGTCTTCAACGGCAGGATCAAATGAGTTAAACTTTCCTAGAAAAAACATGATGCCAGAAATGCTTACCTCAACTCCCAGATGACTGTTGTGAGGGAATGGTCTTCAGGCAGGTCCTGTCACCACTGAAATAACTGCACAGAGACCGGTTACCCTTTGTTTACTTGTGCTCAGTACCCAGGCTGTGACTAGCCAGCTCGGAATTAATCCTTAACTGAGGAGATTCCACTCTCCTGGTGATATCTTTTTGTTTTTAAGAGCCCATGTTTTGTTATCTCCTAGTTTTTATATATATACATATATCTTTTTCATTTTAAACCCCTACACTACCACCAAACAGCAGTAGTGCTTATTTCTCCCCAGCACCTATGTCATGTGTGTGTAACTGTAGGATGCAGTGAAGAAGCGAGTGCAGATATCTTTATTCATATTCCATCAGGAAGATAAAACACCCGAGTGGTCAGTGACACGCAGTATTTCGTATTATTCAGGAAAATTACAATTGATCTCTGTACAATTTACACCGACGCTTAAAATAGTTGCCTAGTATTCAAATTCCACACATATTTTGAAATAACAATACATTTTCCCTGCAGTACTGCTTCTAAGTCTAAGATTGTTACAAATTTTGAAGATATTTATTAAGTCAACCGTTAACCTACAATTTTCTAGATAAAAGAACTCCAGTCTGCTCAGCTTTTTCCGATTAGAATAAGCTTCCAAGCTTTCAGTATTGGAATCATCCTCATAGATCAATCTTCTGATTAAGTTTCTATAAATCCTCAGCACAAAACTATTTTGAATTATCACACAATAATTAGAATGGTATACATTTTCTAATGGTTCTCTGTGCTACATTCTTCTCTATTTTAGCAAGTTGAAACAGCAGTGTAGATATTAATTTCTGAATTATTATCCTAACTTTTCAAATACTGAGACACCTGCAATGTGGTTCCAGAATTTACAGTCCCCCTCTATTTGTTCATAATCTGCTTCACTTCATGAGCATTTACTTCCATTAGTTTCCATAGAAACCTGGAAGATTAAAGAGGTAAATGGATGCAAGAATTGTGAACATAGCATGTGCATTTCTTTAATATTTATATAAGGAAATGACTTATGCACAGATGTGCCATATACGACTCTTGGGTATTGGCTTTGTTGTGTGTCTGGCACTGAAATAAACTATTCTGAAATGTAATGATTTTAGGAAGCTTTTGACTTCAAACCATAAACACTGAGCAGGTAGTAGCAATATGCAAGTTCTTGTTCAAGTGCATCTAGTACATGTCCTAACACAATTGCAATGACAAAGATAAAAATCTCACAACACCAGGTTAGAGTCCAACAGGTTTATTTGGAAGCACTAGCTTTTGAAGCACAGCTCCTTCATCAGGTAGTTGAGCAGCGCTCTGAAAGCTAGTGCTTCCAATTAAACCACTTGGCCTATAACCAGGGGTTGTGTGATTTTTAACTTTGCACACCCCAGTCCAACACCGGATCTCCAACTAATGACAAAGGTGGTTAATTCGAACTTAATTGACTGGAATTTGGCCCTTATCGGCCTAACTTTTCCCAGGGACATTGGGAGCTGTTGTTGGGATTATTTCATGTCCCGATTCTTCATGTTTCAGTAAGAGTTCCTCTGGAATTATTCTGCAGAAGAATTTCTAGACTTGAAATGCTAATTGTTTTTCTCTCTACAGATGCTGCTAAACCTGAAGAGTTTCTCCAGTACTCTCAATGTTTGTAGCCCTTTCTTGCTCTCTAGCTACATCTATAGCCCTATCACAATCACTGTCACTCTTCAACAAATTCTACATCTCTGGGAGATTCCCTTGTCAGGCTTGAAGTTTCTGAGCCTGTTCAGTCACTCTCAGCGAGTTAAGCTTCTGATCAGGGAACTCCCCATTGCTCCCTGCAGGCTTGTTATCTATCAAGACTTAGACTGTTCCCGACTGGTGCAGAACAGATTGTGGGTAGTATTATTGTGCACTGGAGCACGCGGCATCCTCAGTTTGATTTTTGACGAGTTGGACTGAACTGCTTTTGGCAACATAACCCAGTTTGCATGAGCATAACCCTGTTTACTTTCTCAATCGCTGCCTCACTAATTGAGTGTTGGGTCTGCTTAGAGTTGAACGTGAACAAATGGATGCCTGTGATCACAACAACTGAGAGTGACTTGCTGGAGGAAATGGTAGCAATTCCCAATTTTAATGCATTTTGTGACAAGGAATGCCTTAAAACAATGGGACATTTCTCACAGCCTTGCCATTTCCAGTGCAGTGAGACAGATTGCTTCAGAATAAATGACTTGCCCCACAGGCTGCAATTTAAAATGGACTGAAACAGTCAAGATTGGGAAGGGTTAGGTGGCAGTGTAAGTAAGTACATTCTTCTGGCTTAGCACCTAAGAAGGCTTTGAAGACTTTTGTTACCCTGATGTCCTGATCTCTCCAAGTTAACCTTTCTACATTCCCACTGTTCATGAAAAGGATCAGATAAACACACAGGGTGCGTTTAACAAAGAAAAAAATCTCACTGCTTGTGATGGCTCATTTTGAAAAGCAAAATGCACACAAACAATTCAGAGAGCTTCCAGGTAACACAGTGCCACCTACCTTTCAGGGGGGAAATGGTTTGAAAATAAAAAGGATGCTCAGAAGGTGATAATCTTAGCTGTTTATCTGTAAAGTCATTCAAATGATTTTACCTTTGATCTTTATGCTTCAAGGAAGCAATTTCAATCTAAAATCATTTGCGTTCATTCAAGGACAAGTTGTATGTGCTATAGACCGAAAGAAAGTAAATAATCCTACCTTCAGTGATGCTGAAATCAGTGGAAAATTATATAATAATTCATAACATTCTGTCTGAATAGATGAACAATGAAGTGATTAAGTAATTCTTTTGGGAATTAATTGTGGCAGAGACTAAGAATTATTGCCGGGCAGTGATGGAGTGTATTTGTAAGACAAATCACAACACAACTTCCTTTCTTTTTGATGGTCGGGCTGGATAATGACATACAGGTGGAAAACCATGGAAAAACTGGCACTATAAATATGCCAAATAGACATCAGGCACAAAAGCATATAGCACAGAAGATACACACTGCTGGAAAGGCAGCTAAATTAACTTGATAATCTAAGCAAAGACCACCACCTCCACACAACAGTCTAATGTTTTCTGCCCTTGATGTCTGCTCCTGGGTTTTCAGTGTGAGAACTGCTTGCAGCTGACATCCACAGTGCTCATAAGTGAGATGTAGGCTGCCAGACAAAAATTAATTGTCAGTTTTCATCCTGTGCACGCTGTCAATGTCCAACTTTTTTTTTTCAGATCTACCTCCCCTTTCACAAAGTGATGATTCTCTCTGGTGTTTGCAGTCTGTGGATGTTCAACACAAGCAGATGTTTTACTAACATTGCGTCAGAATTCTCCAACACAGGATTAGGATCACTGCAAGTACACTACTTATACATTTAATAATCCTATTAAAGATTATATTGTAGCTGATCTTGTATGATTGTACATTATAAACTATAAATATTTCCACTAAAATGTGGCAGAAGTACAACATAGTGAATTCAGTTTATTGCCATATATAGATGATAAAAAAAATTCTAATGTTAAATAGACTATGAATGTATCTCAGTGATATATGGTCTTTTGGCTAAAGTCAAACCAACGACAACTAAAGAGAACATAATTTTTAGTTAAAATTGATTTGCCTTTGTCCTGGTTTGAGGTCCAGTAGAAGTAGATTATCTGTATCTGATTTACATATTATTTGTAAGTTTAGATTACTTACAGTGTGGAAACAGGCCCTTCGGCCCAGCAAGTCCACACCGACCCGCCAAAGCGCACCCCACCCATACCCCTACATATACCCCTTACCTAACACTACGGGCAATTTAGCATGGCCAACCACTGTGCCACCGTGCCGCCCATTAAAAATAATCTTGACATAATACAGAATAAATGTTCATTCACATTTATAAATTTACCTCACATCCAATGAACAACTAAACATACAAAAAACACTCAGACAGGAGCAGACAATTTAGCTTGCCCACAACACTGGTGCTGACAAATTCTTCACAATTAAGAATATCTAAACCTTCTGTTTTTCAAGCCTTCCAAAACATCTCCTGATTTTTCCAAAACAAAAAACCAAAGAAATACAAGGCTGGGTTGAGGAAATGAAGCTGAAGAATTCCTCTATCGCTTCCATCCCCCACCCCGTGTAGTTGATTGTGTTTAGCCCCAGAAAGCAAATTGTTAATGATTGGCAACTGTCTCTTTTGAGACCCAGTTAAGAATTGATCCGGCTCTCCCTAGCAGGGTAACGTGAACCTGAACATATTGGCACAGCACGGTGGTTCAGTGGTTAGCACTGCTGCCTCAGAGTGTTAGGGATCTGGGTTCAATTATCGCTTTGAATGACTGTCTGTGTGGAGCTTGCATATTCTCCCTGTGTCTGCATAGGTTCCCTGCCACAATCTGACGATGTGTAGGTGAGGTGGTTTGGCCATGGTAAGTCAGAGGTTGAGGGGTGACCTTATAGGAGGTTTATAAAATCGTGAGGGGCATAGATAGGGTAAATGGACAAAGTCTTTTCCCTGCGGTCCAGAACTAGTGGGCATAGGTTTAGGGTGAGAGGGGAAAGATATAAAAGAGAATTAAGGGCCAACCTTTTCATGCAGAGGGTGGTGTGTGTGTGTGTGTGTGTGTGTGTGTGTGGAATGAGCTGCTAGAGGAAGTGTGGAAGCTGGACTATTGCAACATTTAAAAGGCATTTAGATGGGTATATGAATAGGAAGGGTTTAGAGGGATATGGGCTGGGTTCTGGCAGGTGGGACTAGATTGGGTTGGGATATCTGGTCGGCATGGACGGGTTGGACTGAAGGGTCTTTTTCCGTGCTGTACATCTCTATGACTCTAAGTACCCAATACAGAATTATGGGGGTGGGTCTGGATGGAATGTTGTTTGGAGGGTTGGTGCAGATTTGATGCGCTGAATGGCCTCTTTCAGCACTGTAGGAATTCTTCCCAACAAGGTTCTCTGCACTAACCTGTAGGTCTTTCTCTAATATCCTTTGGGGAAGGAATCTACCATCAGTATCCAACCTTCATGTGACTCCAGGCCCACAGCAATGTGGATGATTCTTAAATACTCTCCGAAATGATCAGACAACACTCAGCCTGGGCATTTAGAGATAGGCAACAAATCCTGAATTTCCCAACGATGTCCACCTCATGAAAGAATAAAAACAAGCAGCCAGACATCACACCATCCTATCAGTATCCATCGACAATGCTAATCACATCCTTCACAAATACTGCTAGCCCTGCTTTCTGCCCCACCTGGCTGCTCTTTCCTTGAACTGACTCACTCCTTCCACCTTCCTCAACCTCACGCTACCTCATACCTCAGCCTCAAGTCTGCCTCTCTCTCCAACATCACCCTCACTGCTTCTCAGGGACATTTCAGACTGAACCTTGCTGTGCTGTATGAGTGGAAATTCTATCCCAGTCAGACATTTGCAGTCCCAGTGAGCAAGGGGAAACGTTAGAAGAGAGGAGAGTTGAGGAGCAAAATGTCAGTGCAAAGGGAGAAAGGGGACAGTATGGGCAAGAGTAGGAAGAAAGAGGGCAAGCATGTGATACAAGGGGAGAAGCAAATTACATCCCATAAACTTCAAATTAATTTGAAGTTTTGTGAAATTAGCATGGTGGCATGTTCAGTGAAGGTCTTTCTTGTGGGGGTGGGGGGGCGTGGAGCCAGAGCAGGGAGTAAAATTTCATTTTGAGTTCAAGGATATCTAAAGGAGCAAGTGGGAATAAGGGACTGAGTTGGATGATCACCCATGATTGCATTAAATGGAGGAACAGGTTTCAAAGGCTGAATGGCCTATTCCTGTCTCGATCAATCACATGAAGGCACAGGGTTACCTTCTCCCCCACTGGTGGTATGGAGCGAATCAGTTCTCACTCACCAGGGGTCTGAGCAGGTTTTAACCACTCTGACATTTCCTGGATCACTAATTTGGTCTGTCAGAATCTTCTGAAGTCTCCAACTCTAATTCAAACTTGAGAATGTTATTAGAGGGTTCTGGACACTTTGATAATTTACATTCCCCAAGCAATTTTTGTGTAGTCAGTATATTGAGATTTCCGAGATGTCTATAGTAAACTTTTCAATGTATATTCAGTCATTCCAAGATGGCGGCAGACAAGGACCCCTGAGCTAAAATGCGTCCACTCCATGCATTTCTTTCTTTTATCAAGTCTCTTTTTTCTTTTCTCTTTTTGTCTTTTTTCTTGTTAACTCCTCTCCTCAGGCGGCATCAGCTAATGACTGGAGTGAGAGCAAACAGGGACTTCGGCCTCAGCGTGGACTCGATCTCCTGGCCTCAGCATGGACTTGAACCCCCAGCACTCCCGACTTCGAAGTGAAGTGTAGTGTGGTCTGGATTGGAAGATCTATTATTCTGAACTATTATTTCTCTATTATTCTAATTTATTATGGAACATTTATTTCTTTATTTTTCTAAATTTTTCCCAAGAATTTGTACTGAAGAATCTGTACCTAGGTACTTTGGTACCTAACATGGCACCGTAAGTGGTACCTTGTAAACGTTCCCCTCTACTCATGCGAGTACATGTGACAATAAACCTAATTCAATTCAATTCAATTCACTAATTATTTGGAGACTTGAAGATCGAGGCCAATCATCCTGAGACTGCTGCTAACTGAAGCATGTTAGTTTCACTCGATCTGGGAGCTGAATGTCAACATATGTGAAGTTCAAACATTAGGTGTCAATTGGTCTGCAGATGTTCCGGATGGGAAGACGTGGAGATTGTGTTTCCTCCTTCCCCTGTGGAGCCTTGAGGAGCTGGAGCCAAGAGTCCTGACTCTACAAGGATGCTCACCAGTTGTGGGAACACTATCTTCCCAAATTCATAAGATGCTGGATCTGATCCCTGCTTAGTTCCAGGATTCCACCTACTTTGTCTGTTACCTGTGTAACATTATACACAGATTAGAGGCTAGATTGCGTGCATGAGCTAGTTATATCGAGATTGGCCTCCCCTTGCATCCCTTTTGCTGCCTCGACATTGTCTGTACCTTGGGACTGCCTGAAATATTATCTCAATCAGTCATTAACTCCCCAGTTCAGTACTGGGATAATTTAAAGCCTTCACCTTTTGCCCAGCCATGACCTATCACTGATGCTGAACATCCAGCCTCTTTTAAAGATTATTCATTATTAAAACAAAACGTAATTTTGAGCAAACGTTTGAACTGTCCTCCTAATATCCCCATCTCGACTCAGAGACTGAGATTTTTCTCACTCTCTGTGAGATGCCTGGGGACATTTTGTTTTACGATGCTGAATGACTGCATGCTGCTATCATGCAAAATAACATTGGAGCTTGGTGCGTTACTGAGAAGGAGGGGGCTTTTCAGAAGAGGCTGAGCAAGTGTCTCAACTACAGCTATTAATTTAAATATTTGACTTTGGAACACTGAGGCACACACACACACACACACAGAGAAACTGACATATACAGACACACATGCACACACATATACACACAGACACACATGTATACACATACACAAGTACACTCACACATGTGCGCACACAGACAAGTGCACACAGATAGATATACACACACACAAAACTGTTTCTATTCACAATTCCACAGCAATTGTTGACATTGGTTAACATGGATATGGTGGGAGACACAAACCATTTACTCTTAAAGAATTTGATTAACGGCTTCCGGACATAAAATCTTCAGATAGGATAATCTGGACTTATGATGAGTTTTTTTGCCACATATTAAAAAGAGCTTTAGAACTGTTAATACATCAGGGTAATACCAGCCAAAAGAAGCAGTACTTATACACAGCTGGATAATACATAGAACACAGAACATAGAACAGTACAGCACAATACAGGCCCTTCGGCCCTCTATGTCGTGCCAGCCTTCTATCCTATTCTAAGATCAGACATACTCTTCATTATACTATCTTCCATGTGTCTATCTAAGAGTTGCTTAAATGTCCCTAATCTATCTGACTCTACTACCACTGCTGACAGTGCATTCCACACACCCACCACTCTGAGTAAAGAACCTACCTCTGACATCTCCTCTAAACCTTCCTCCAATCACTTTAAAATTATGTCCCCTTGTAATAGCCATTTCCACTCTGGGGAGAATCTCTGGCTATCCACTCTACCTATGCCTATCATCTTGTACACCTTGATAAAGAAACCTGCAATCCTTCTTCGCTCCAATGAGAAAAGCCCTAGCTCCCTCAACCTTTTAAATGCCCTTAAAGTAAGCAAGTCTACTACTGTCTCAGGCAGTGTGTTTCACGCCCCCACTACTCTGAGTAAAGAAACTATCTCTGATGTTTCTTCTATATCTATTATCCCTCAATTTAAAGCAATGTCCCCTCGTGCTAGCTATATATCACCATCCAAGGAAAAATACTCTCACTGTCCACCCTCTGATTATCTTATATGTCTCAATTAAGTCACCTCTCAACCATCTTCTCTCTAACAAAAACAGCTGCATGTCCCTCAGCCTTTCCTCGTAAGACCTTCCCTCCATCAAGGCAACATCCTAGTAAATCTCCTCTGAACTCTTTCCAAAGATTCCACATCCTTCCTATAATGTGGTGACCAGAACTGTACGCAATACTCCAAATGTGGCTGCACCAGAGTTTTGTACAGCTGTAGCATAACCTCATGGCTCTGAAACTCAATCCCTCTACTAATAAAAACTAACACAGTGTATGCCTTCTTACCAACACTATCAACCGGGATGGCAACTTTCAAAGATCTACGTACATTCGACACCGAGATCCCTCTGCTAATCTACACTGCCAAGCATCTTACAATTAGCCCAGTACTCTTTATTCCTGTTACTCCTTCCAAAGTGAATCACCACATACTTTTCCACATTAAACTCCTTTTGTTAGCTCTTAGTCCAGCTCTGCAGCTTATTTATGTCTCTCTGTAACCTACAATATTCTTTGTCACTATCCACAACTCTAACAACCTTAGTGTCATATTAGTTTGTGCAATAGCCCACCATGGGGAACCTTATCAAATGCTTTACTGAAAACCTTGTACACCACAGCAACTATTTTACCCTCATCCACCTGTATGATCACCTTCTCAAAGAACTCAATAAGGTTCGTGAGGCATGACCTACCTTTCACAAAACCGTGATGGCTATCCCAAACCAACTTATTCCTTTCTAGATGATTAGACATCCTATCCCTTATAAAGTTTTACCTACAACCAAAGTAAGGCTCACAGGTCTATAATTACCAGGATTGTCTCTACTCCCCTTCTTGAACCAGAGACCAACATTTGCTCTCCTCAAGTCTTCTGGTACTACTTCTGTAGGCAATAACAACATAAAAATCAAAGCCAAAGGCTCAGCAATCTCCTCCCCGACTTTCCAGAGAATCCTCGGATAAATCCCATCTAGTCTAAGGGACATATCTATTTTTACACTTTCAGGAATTGCTAACACCTACTCCTACTGCACCCCCATCCCAACTAATCCAGTAGCCTGTATCTCAGTATTCTCCTTGGCTACCTTGTCTTTTTCTCATGTGAATACTGATGAACAATATTCATTTAGCACTTCCCCTATCGCCTCGGACTCCACGCACAACTTCCCACTACTAACCTTGATTGGCCTAAATCTTACTCTAGTCATTCTTTCATTCCTATTATACCTATAGAAAGCTTTAGGGTTTTCCTTGATCGTATCTGCCAATGACTTCTCATGTCCCTTCCTGGTTCTTCTTAGCTCTCTCTTTAGGTCTTTCCTGGTTAACTTGTAACTCTAAAGCACCCTAACTGAGCTTTCATGTCTCATCCTAACATAAGCCTACTTCTTTCTCTTGGCAAGAAATTCAACTTCCTTGGTAAACTTTGGCTCCTGTGTTCGATAACTTATGGTTTTCAAAATTTCCAGCATATCCTCCTTATTAACATTAATGTGTTATCGTGTATCAGTCTGATTCACGCCGTCCTCAGAAATGACAAGGTCCCTCTCAGTACTGAATACTGAAGCAATGTATTACATCCCTTGTTAGATTCCTTCACCCTGCCATCCATTCCTTACCTCAGTGGGACAAACCTGTCCAGAACTATCAGCAGGTGCTTCCTAAACAACCGCCACATTTCTGTCATGCATTTCCCTGAGAATATCTGTTCCCAATTTAGATGTGCCAGTTCCTGCCTCATAGCATTGTAATTCCCCCTCCCCCAATTAAATACATTCCTATACCGTCTGCTCCTATCCTTGTCCATGACTATAATAAAGGTCAGGGAGTTGTGATCACTCTCACCAAAATGCTCTCCCACCAAGAGATCTGACATTTGGCATGGTTTGTTGCCAAGCACCAAATCCAATATGGCCTCCCCTTCTAGGCAGCCTATCTACATATTGAGTCAGGAACCCTTCCTGGACACACCTGACAACAACTGCTCCATCCAGGCTATTTGAGTTAAGTAGGTTCCAATCAATATTAGGGAAGATACAGTCACCCATGACAACAACCCTGTTACTTCTACACATTTCCAAAATCTGCCTCCAAATCTACTCCTCCGTGTCTCTGTTGCTATTTGGGGGTCTATAGAAAACTCCCAAGAGAGTGACTGCTCCTTTCCTGTTTCTGACTTCCATCCATACTGGCTCTGTGTACAAACCCTCCTCACAGACCTCCCTTTCTGCAGCGGTGATACTATCCCTGGTTTGAAATGCCACTCCTCCACCTCTTTTACCTCCCTCCCTATATTCCTTTTGAATGGATGTGAAGCATTGGAAAGGGTACAGAGGAGATTTACTAGGATGTTGCCTGGTATGGAGGGAAAGTCTTATGAGGAAAGGCTGAGGGACTTGAGGCTGTTTTTGTTAGAGAGAAGAAGGTTAAGAGGTGACTTCATAGAGACATACAAGATGATCAGAGGGATAGGTAGGATGGACAGTGATAGTCTTTTTCCATGGATCGTGATGGCTAGCACACGGGAACATAGCTTTAAATTGTGGAATGATAGATATACAACAGATGTCAGAGGTTGTTCCTTTACTCAGAGAGTAGCAAGGGTATGAAACACACTGCCTGCAACAGTAGTAGACTCATCAACTTTAAGGGTATTTGAATAGTCATTGAATAAACGTATGGATGATACTGGAGTAGTGCAGGTTAGATGGGGCTTCAAATCAGTCTCACAAGTTGGCACAATATTGAGGACCAAAGGGCCTGTACTGCACTGTAATTTCCTGTGTTCTCTGTTTTTTTGAAACATCTAAACCCTGGAACATCCAATAACCATTCCTGCCCCTGTGATATCCAAGTCTCCATAATGCCCACTACATCATAGCTCCAAGTACTGATCCATGCTCTGAGTTTGTCACCCTTATTCATGATTCCTGCATTAAAATAGATGCACTTCAACCCATCACACTAACTGCACCTTTGTCCTATCAAGTGTCTATCCTTTCTCACGACTCTCTGCATGCTATATCTGGCTGTTCACTACCTACTCCATCATCTGGTCCATAGCTCAGGTTCCCACCCCCCTGCTGATCTAGTTTAAACCCTCCTGAAGAGCTCTAGCAAGCCTCCCCCAGGCTGTTTGTGCCTCTCCAGCTAAGGTGTAACCTGTCCTTCTTGTACAGGTCCCACCTTCCCCAGAAGGTATCCCAATGATCCATATATCTGAAGCCCTCTCTCCTACATCAGCCCTGCAGACACATGTTTATCTGCACTTGCTCTCTGTTCCTAACCTTACCTGCCTGTGATACCAGTAGCAATCCTGAGATTAATGCACTATTTATCCTGCCTTTTAGCTTCCAACCTAACTCCCTATATTCTCTTTTCAGGTCCTCCTCCCTTTCCCTAGCTATGTCACTAGTACCGATGTGTAGCATGACTTCTGGCTGCCCCCCCCTTCCCCTTAAGAATCCTGTCGACACGATCAGAGACATCCCTGACCCTGGAACCTGGGAGGCAACATACCATCTGGGAGTCTTGCTCGCGACCACAGAATACCAGGAAACTGAAGCAGCTGAATTCTTTTAATTAACAGACATCAATGATATTGTAAACTATTAAAGGAAGCAGAATTTTGTACTTTGCTTTTGGGACATGGGAATCACTGGCCAGTGTGTTTATCTGTCCCTAGTTGCCCTTGAGATGGTGGCAATTCAATTGCTGTGGGTTGACTCACAATGATGGGGAGGAGCTGGCGTGGATTAAGTTAAAAATCACACAACACTGTTATAGTCCAACAGGTTTATTTGAAACCACAAGCTTTTGGCTCCTTGCTCCTTCTTCAGATTGCTCGGCCTGGAAGGAGCGAGTCTCAGAAAGCTTGTGGTTTCAAATAAACCTCTCGAACTATAACTCGGTGTCGTGTGATTTTTTTTTTTACTTTGATCGTGATGCCATAAGGGAGGGAATTCCAGGCTTTTGACTCAGTGACAGTGAAGGAACAGCAATATATTTCCAAGTCAGGATGGTGAGTGACTTTGAGGGGAACTTGCATAATGATAATGTTCTCATGGATCTGCTGCCCACATCCTTCTGGATAGAAATGGTTGTGGAGTTGGAAGGTGCTGTCTATGGATCGTTGGTGAAATTCCGTGGTGCACTTTGTAGATCATACAAACTGTTGTTACTGAACGTTGTTGGTGGAGGGAGTTGATGTTTGTGGATATGGTGCCAATCAAATAGGCTGCTTTGTCCTGGAAGGTGTCAAGCATTTTCAGCATTGTTGGAACAGTACCCGTGCAGGCAAACGGGGAGTATTACTGCATACCTCTGACTTTTGCCCTATAGAGTGTGGACAGGGTTTGAGGAGTCAGGAGTTACTCACCAGAGTATTCTTAGCTTCCGACCTGCTCTTGTAGGCATTGTGTTTCTGTGGTGAGCCCAGTTGAGTTTCTGATCAATGAGGGAGCTTCACGGATGGTAACACCATTCAATGTCAAGGGACATGAATTAGATTGTCTTTTATTGCATATGGTCTTTGCCTGACATTTATGTCGCTCAAATGTTACTTAGTACTTGTTAGATCAAGCCTGGATATTGTCCAGATCTTGTTGCATTTGAACATGGACTGCTTCAGTATCTGAAAAATGTGTTGCTGGAAAAGCGCAGCAGGTCAGGCAGCATCCAAGGAGCAGGAGAATTGACATTTGGGCATAAGCCCTTCTTCAGGAATGAAGAGGGTGTGCCAAGCAGGCTAAGTTAAAAGGTAGGGAGGAGGGACTTGGGGGAGGGGCTTTGGGAATGTGATAAGTGGAAGGAGGTTAAGGTGAGGGTGATAGGCCAGAGAGGGGGTGGAGGCGGAGAGGTTGGGAAGAAGATTGCAGGTCAAGAAAGTGATGCTGAGTCCAAGGCTTGGGACTGTGATAAGGTAGGGGAGGGGAAATGTCCTGCATGTAGAGGTTGCACCCAATGTAGCCTCCTCTATATTGGAGAGACAAGCCGCCTACTTGCGGAACGTTTCAGAGAACACCTCTGGGACACCCGCACCAACCAACCCAACCGCCCCACGGCTGAACACTTTAACTCCCCCTCCCACTCCGCCAAGGACATGCAGGTCCTTTGGCCTCCTCCATCGCCAGACCATGGCAACATGACACCTGGAGGAAGAGCGCCTCATCGTCCGCCTAGGAACCCTCCAACCACAAGGAATGAATGCAGATTTCTCCAGCTTCTTCATTTCCCCTCCCCCCACCTTATCTCAGTCCCAACCCTTGAACTCAGCACCTGCAATCTTCTTCCTGACCTCTCCGCCCCTACTCCGGCCTATCACCCTCACCTTGACCTCCTTCCACCTATCGCATTTCCAACGCCCCTCCCCCAAGTCCCTCTTCCTTCTTTTTAATCTTAGCCTGCCTGGCACACCCTCCTCATTCCTGAAGAAGGGATTATGCCCAAAATGTCAATTCTCATGCTCCTTGGATGCTGTGTGACCTGCTGTGCTTTTCCAGCAACACATTTTTCAGCTCTGATCTCCAGCATCTGCAGTCCTCATTTTCTCCTGCTTCAGTATCTGCTGAGTTGCAAATCATGTTGAACGTTGTGCAATCAGTGAATAGCACCTTATAATGAAGGGAAGGTCATTAATGAAGGAGATGAAAATGGTAATAACTAGGGCTCTATCCTGAGGAACTCCCGCAGTGATGTCGTAGAGCTGACTTCCAATAGCCATGACCATCTTCCTATGTGCCAGATGTGACTCAAACCACAGGGCAGTTAGCCCCCTGATGCCCATTGATTCCAGTTTTGCTGGGGCTGTTTGATGCCACACTCACTCAAATGCAACCTTGATGTCATGGGCTGTCACTCCCCCCTCCCTCTGGAATTCAGCTCTTTCATTTATGTGTGAACCAAGGCTGTAATGAGGTCAGGAGCTGAGTGGCCCTGACAGAACCCAAACTGGGCGTCACAGAGCAGGTTGTTGCTGAACAGTTGCTACTTGATAGCACTGTTGATGACACCTTCCATCGCTTTAGTGGTGATGGAGAGTAGATTGATCAGGCAGTAAGTGGCCTGGTGGTTTGTCCTGCTTTTTACATCAAGGACATACCTGGGCAATTTTCCACATTGTCGGGTAGATGGTAGTGTTGTAGTTGAAAGAACTTGGCGATGGGGGCAGTAAGTTCTGCAGCACAAGCCTTCAGTATTATCACTGGAATGTTGTCATGGCCCATAGGCTTTGCAGTATCCAATACCGCCAAAAGTTTCTTGATAACGTATGGAGGGAATCAAATTGGCTGCAAACTGATATCTCTAACACTGGGGACCACTGGAAGAGACCGAGATGGATCATCCACTTGGCATTTTTGGCTGAAGATCACTGCAAAAGCTTTTGCCTTCTCCTTTGCACTGATGTTATGGGCTCTTCCATCATTCAGGATGGAGATATTTGTAGAACATCCTCCTCTAGTGAGTTGTTTAATTGTCCACCACCATTCATGACTGGATGTGGCAGAACTGCAGAGCTTAGATCTGGTCTGTTGGTTGTGGGATTGTTTAACTCTATCACTTGTTGTTTATGCCATTTGACACGCAACTAGTCCTGTTTGGTAGTTTCACTAGGTTGACACCTCATTTTTAGGTAAGTATGATGCTGCTCCTGGCATGCCTTCCTGCACTTTCCAGTGAACGAGGGTTGATCCCCTGACTTGATGGTAATGGTTGAGTGGGGCATATGCCAGGCCATGAGGTTACAGATTGTGCTGGAGTACAGTTCTGCTGCTGTTGATTGCCCACAGTGTCTCATGGATGCCCAGTCTTCTGCTGCTAGATCGGTTTGAAGTCTGTCCCATTTAGCTCGATGGCAGTGCCACCCAACACAATGCTTAATGTGAAGGTGGGACTTCATCTCCACAAGGACTGTGTGGTGGTCACTCTTATTAATATTGTCATGGACAGATGCATCTGCAATCAGCAGATTGATAAGGATGCAGTCAAGTAGGCTTTTTCCTCTTGTTGGTTCTGCCAGCTGGAAAAGCGCAGCAGGTCAGGCAGCATCAAAGGAGCAGGAGAATTGACGTTTCAGGCATAAGCTCTTCCGAAGGGCTTTGCCCGAAACGTCGATTCTCCTGCTCCTTTGATGCTGCCTGACCTGCTGCTCTTTTCCAGCAACACATTTTTAAGCTCTGGTTCCATCAGCCCCTGCTGCAGACGCAGTCTCGCAGCTATCTCCTACAAGGTCAGTACTACTGACCCACTAATGGTGGTGGCCATCCCACCATCCAGAGTACAATTTGTGTCTTTGTCACCCTCTGTGCTTCTACCAAGTGTTGTTTAACACGAAAGAGTGCTGATTCACCAGACAAATGAGGGTGGTCTGCTGTAATCAGCAGAGGTTTCCTTGCCCATGTTTAACCTGAAGCCATGAGACTTCATAGGGTCCAGATTTAATTTTGAGAACGCTGAGGGCAACTTCCTCCCGACTGTATCCTACTGCGCCACCATCTCTGCTGGGTCTGCCCTGTGTTGGACAGGACATATCCAGGGATGGTGATGGTAATGTCTGGGACATTGTCTGCAAGGTTTGATTCCGTGAGTATGACTATGTCAGGCTGTTCCTTGACTAGTCTATAACACAGCTCTCACAATATTGACAGAAGCCCCGCGATGTTAGTGAGGAGGATTTTGCAGGGTTGACAGGGTTGTTTCTGCTGTTGTCTTTTCTAGTGCCTAGCTTGTCTGTCTGGTTGCATTTGTTTGTTGAGCCTTCATGATGATTGGTACAATTGAGCCATTTGTTAGGCCATTTCAGAGAGCAGTTGAGAGTCCACCACGTTGCCTGGAGTCACATGTAGGCCAGACCAGGTAAGAAGGCAGGTGGAGTTTTCTGACAAACACCAATAGTCAGCCCAAAGACTTCTTTCATCATTCTCAAATTGCATGAAACCCGTGGTGGGAATCAAACTTGGGTCCCCAGAACATTCACTGAGTTTCTGGATTAATAGTGTCGTGATAATACCACTAGTGATCATGTAAAGAGTTCATGTTTCAAGTGAATAAGAAAATAAAGGTTTACATTTAGGTAGTACTTTCCTCAATCACAAGTTATCATAAAACACTTTACAGCTAAGGAAATATTTTGTTGATGTCACTGCTCTACTGTGGGAAGCATGACAGTCAGTTTATATACAGTAAGCTCCTACAAACAGCAATGTGATAATAATCAGGCAAGATGTTCTTGTGATGCTGTCTGAGGGCTAAATATTGGCTAGGACACTCACTTAACGCCCCGTCTTTTCACACAGCAAGTAGTTAGGATAATGAAATGCATTGTCTTGAAATATGGTGGAGGCAGGTTCAATTGAGGAATTGAAGAGAATATTGGATGGTTATTTGGATCTAGACTGTGACCTTCAGGACATGGGTTCAGTGCTATGCTTTATTCACCTCACTGCTATATGAAGGGTATTATTAAATGAAGATGGTTCAGATAAGATTTACCAAGATGGTGCTGGGACTGCAGGGTTTGAATTATAAGGAGAGACTGAATAGGCTGAGACTTCTTTTACTGGAGTATAGGAGTTTGAGGGGTGACCTTACTGAGATTTATAAAATTATAGGGGGCCTAGATAAGGTGAATAGCAAGGGTCTTTTCCCTAGGGTGGGAAAGCTCAAAACTAGGGGGCATATCTTTTAAGGTGAGAGGAGAAAAATTTAAAAGTGACGTGAGGGACAACTTTTTCACATACAGAGTAATTTGTATGTGGAATGAACTGCCAGAGGAAGTGGTAGATACATGTACAATTCCAACATTTAAAAGGCATTTGGACAGATAAATAAACAGGAAAGGTTCGGAGGGATTTGGGTAAAAAGAAGGCAAATGGGACTAGTTTAGTTTGGGATTATCTTCAGCATGGACAAGTTAGACCAAAGGATTGGTTTTCATGCTGAATGACTCTATGACTAAGACTGCAAAGCTGAGAATAAGGTCTGTTTGTGTCTATTTCAATTCTCAGCTTGTTTGAATTTAACATTTAACAGTTAAGACTTAATGGAAAGTTACTGTTTAAATTCAGGGGCCTAAGCGGGGGGGGGTGAAGATAGATTGGAGAATTTAGGAAAGTTTTCTTGGGAGAGGAGAAGGCGAAGAGAAGATTTAATCGAAGTTTTCAACATCATGTGGAGTCCAGACAGCGTTGATAGAGAAACTGTTCCTTCTCATAGAAGAATTGAAAGTGAGAGGGCACAGAATTCAGGAGATTTGCAAAGCAAATTCAAGGTAAGAAAAGTCTTCAGAGGTTAGTGTCCAGAATGTAATGCCTGAAATGATCACAGAGGCAAGTTCAAGAGGGCATTAAGTGATTATTTGAGTAGAACTGAAATGCCAGATTACGAGAATAAACACAGATTGGCATTATACTCTTTGAAGAGCTTTGGTATTGACTTACAGTTAGCACCTCTCCCTCTCCAAATCTACTGCAATCAGGCTGGACTAAGCAATCTCCAGTGTAGAACTTGCACCCAAAGCCAATTGACCTAAAGGCAACAGGGCTTCCCAACATCTTTCATCACACTTTGATTTGGAGAGCTAGTACAGATAGTTTGGGCCGAAAGGCCTTTTAACCAAACTGTAACAATTTAGTATTGGAACAGTTCCATTGTGCCCTCAACAAATGTTGTCAGTGTGCATGACTCGGCCCCCTCAGAGTGCTTGATGGTCTGGTCTGGTCCACACAATTTCCCCAGAAACTGATGATGTTATTCCAGATGTAGACCAGGGGAGCTGGCAACAGCCTGAGCATGAAGGCCAATTGCAGGCAGGGCCAACCTTACAGCAGCTGGCACACACTTGCTACATGCCAGCAATGTTCCATTGGGAGCCTACTCTCGAAATCAAGCCTGTCAAATCGATGGAACTGTGTCCACTGTCCACAATTCATGACCCCAGGGCTTCTCAGAGCACTTTCCAGTCAACTGAACAATTTCTGAAGTATAGTCACTGTTGTAAAATCAGAAATGTAACATTATGCATAGCAAGATCCCACAGACAATAGTCAGACCGTATGTTTCTGTGATGTTGATTGGGTAGTAAAATTGGACTGAGTCAGCACAGCTTTCTCAAGGGGAGATTATGCCTAACAAATCTGTCAGAGAATTATTTGAGAAAGTAGAACTAGTTATACAAAGGAGAGCCAATGGACATGATATGTTTGGATTTCCAGAAAGCCTTTGACAAGGTACCACACAGGAGGCTGCTAAATAACATAAGGGACAAGATACTGGCATGGATAGAGGATTGACTGACCGGCAGAAGGCAGAAAGTGGGAATAAAAGGATTTTGTTCAGGATGGCAGCCAGTGACTGGGAAGTTCTGAGGGATCTGTGTTTGGGCCACAACTATTCACTGTGTACATCAATGATCTGGATGGAGGAACTGAGGGCATTATTACTGAGTTTTCAGATGACACAAAGGTAGATGGAGAGACAGGTAATGTTGAGGAAGCTGGGAGGTTGCAGATAGACATGGACAGGCTACGAAAGTGAACAAAGAAGTGGCAGATGGAATGCAATGTGGGAAAATGTGAGGCTATGCTCTTTGATTGGAAGAAGAAAAGTATAGACTATTTTCCAAATGGGGAAAGGCTTCTGAAATCTGAAGCACAAAGGGACTGAGTAATCTTAGTTCAGCATTTGTTTGAAGTTAATATGAAGGTTCATTTGATAGTTAGGGAGGCAAATGCAATGTTAACATTTGTTTTGAAGGAACTAGTACACAAGAGATGTATTGCTCAGGCTGTATAAGGCTCTGGTCAGACCTCATTTGGAATATTGTGAGCTGTATTTGGCTCCATATCTAAGGAAAGGCCCCCGGTATTGAAGGGGGTCCAGAGGGGGGTTCCAAGGATGATCCAAATGATGAAGAGCTTGTCATATGAGGAGCGGTTGAAGACTGGGTTTGTACTCAATAGAGTTCAGAAGGATGAGGGGAGATTTAAATGCAGATTACAGAATATTGGGAGGCCTGGTTAGCGTGAATGTAGAAAAGGAGTTTCCAAGAGTGGGAGAGATTACGATCAGAGGGCACAGTCTCAAAGTGAAGCCTGGACCCTTTCGAACTAAGATAAGGAGGAGTTTCTTCAGCCATAGAGTGGATCTTGTGGTGCAGAGGGCTGTGGAGGCCAAGTCATTAACTGTGTTTAAGACAGAAATAGGTAGGTTCTATATTATCAAGGGTTACAAAGAGAAAGCAGGAAAATGAAATAGATAAACGTATCAGTTGAGATTGAATGGTAGCGTAAACTCAATGGGCCAAATGGCTGAGTTCTATTTCGATATCTTATAATCTTATGGATTGAGAAATAAATATGGACAAGATAGCAGGGAGAATTCCATTATTCTTTGAACAGTGCTTAAGATTGACCTCGATTTAGCATTTTGTCTTATAGATAGCACCATTGTCTGTCTCCCTCATAGAATTTTACAATTCAGAAGGAGAATATTCGACCCATCATGACTATATTATTTCCCAAAGAGCTATTCAACTTGTCCTATTCTCCAGCCCCATCTCCATCGCATCTAAATTCATCTCAGTCAACTACAAATCCAACTGTTTTTTGAAACCTCTCAAGGAATCAGCTTTCATCTATCTCACAGGCAGTACATTCAAAATCCTAGCAACTCTGAGTATAAATGTTTCTCTTCATCTCACTCCTAGCTCTCTTGTTGAGAATTTTGAAATTGTGACCACTTAATTACTGACATATTAATTCGTGGAAACAGAATATCCTTCTTTATGACTATTATTTATAATTTTGAACATTTCTCTACAATCACCTGTTAATCCTCTCTGCTCCAAGGATAACATGCCCAATCTCTTTAATCTTATCCTTGTATCATTTCTGGTAGCATTCCAGTAAATCTCCTTTGCACTCTCTCCAGGGCTTTAACATCCTTCCATAAATAAAGAGCCCAGAACTAAACATAATACTCCAAATGTGGTCTGACTAATGATTTGGAGAGGTACAGCAGCACTTCTTTGTTTTTATACTTTATGCCTCTACTTATAAACCCAAGGATCCCGTGAGCATTCTTAACAAATGTTTCAACTTGCCTGACCACCTTCAGCGATATAGACACACGAGCTCCTATACGTCCTTCTGTACCACTGAGTCTGCATTTTCTCTCCGTGTTTGTTCTACCAAGTCACATGACCTCATATTTCTGTGCATTGAATATCACTTACCAGTCATTTGCCCATTTGGCCAACTTGTCAATGTCTCCCTGACACCACTCAACAGCATCCTCACAATTCACTATTCTCCTGAGCTTGGTATTATCTGCATTTTTAGAGAATTTGTGAACACCCTTCTACAAATTGTTTATATTAACCAGAAAAAGCAAAGGTCCCTACTCCAATCTCACATGAACATCACTTTCAACCAATCTCCAACATGAGAAATACCCATGCATACCTACTCTTTGTTTCCTATCTTTTAACCAATGTCTAATCCATGCTGCTACAGACCCATCAATTGCAAGCATTCCCAATTTGCTAACCAACTTGCCATGTGATACCATATCAAAATCTTTCAGAAAGTCCAAACATACAACATCCACAGCACTACCCTCCTCTACTACCTGGGTCACCTCATCAAAGAACTCAATTAAATCTGTCAGACATGACCTGGCCTTGACAATGCCAAAAGAAAGTGAGGATTGCAGATGCTGGAGATCAGAGCTGAAAATGTGTTGTTGGAAAAGCGCAGCAGGTCAGGCAGCATCCAAGAAGCAGGGGAATGCCATGCTGACTGTCTGGTATGAACTTACAACAGTTCTCAATGTACATTTATCCCATATTATGGCCTCCATCAGATTTCCCATGACTAATGTCACACTGATAGCTCTGTAGTTTCCCAGGTTATCCTTTGTTCCTTTCTTCTATAAAGCGTCAAATTTGCAATTCTCCAGACCCCTGGGACTAATCCTGTGTTCAGAGAAACCTGGAAAACTTCTGTCAATGGCTCTGGGATTTGCTCCCTTACTTCTCTTAGCAATCCAGGATGCATCCCATCTGAGCCAGGTGACCTCTCTACCTGGAGTGGTACCAGTATTTTTAGCACCTCTTCTTTATCTGTCACTGTACTGTTCAGTTTCTCAACACCCACATTTTCAACTGGGCCACTGTCACCAATTTCTAATTTGGTAAAGACAGAAGTAAAGTACTGATTTAGTACATCTGCCAATCTTCTTTGCTTCAGTGAGCAGCTGACCCTGCTTGTCCCTTATAGGTCCCACTCGATCCTTTACTACTTTTTTTAAAACTGTAATATGTTTGAAGAACATTTTATTATTTGGTTTAGCATAGCTGGACATCCTCGTCATGTGCTTCTCCTTAACTTTCCTTATTCCAGCCTTATACTCTGTCTTGTATTTGAGATACGCTTCCTGAATCATGTTATTATTTTTATTCTGATATTTATCCCATGCCTCCTTTATCTTCCTTACTTTCACCTCAAATCCTGAGTCATCCAGGTTACTTTAAATTTGGATACCCCACAGTTATTTCTTATGGACATATGCCTAGCTTGCACCATATTCATCTCCCTTTTGACACTCTCTGACTTTTCATTGTTTTATCCAACATATTTTAGACACTTCCAATCAACTTGAACTTCCAGTTCAATTTTTAGACCTTTTCCAGTTGAGATCTTAATCCGTGACTTATTGTTTTTCTTTTTCCAATTTAATATTGAGCCTTATTATATTATGTTTGCTATTTTCTAAAGACTCCCCTACTCTGGCATTCTCCATTTGGCCTGCCTCATTTCTAGGAGCAGAGTCAGCATGGCTCTCTCCCTGATAGAACTTGAAATGTAATGTTCCTGAAAGTTCTCCTGCATATATTGCAGGAATTTCTTCTCTTAACACTTTAGCTTTTTTTCCAGTGTATCCTTGGGATAACTGAAATCACCAGCTATCACAACCCTCCTTGGCTTGCAGATTTTCATAATCAGCTGACAAATGCTCACTTCTACTTCTTCCCCTCTATTTGATACTAACAGGCTCAAAGGTAGAAGACACAGGGTGGTGGTGGAGGGATATTTTTCAGACTGGAGGCCTGTGACCAGTGGAGTGCCACAAGGATCGGTGCTGAGTCCACTACTTTTTGTCATTTATATAAATGATTTGGATGGGAACATAGGAGGTATGATTGCTAAGTTTGCAAATGACACTAAAATTAAAGGTGTAGTGGACAGCAAAGAAGGTTACCTCAGATTACAACAGGATCTTGACCAGATGGGCCAATGGGCAGAGGAGTGGCAGATGGAGTTTAATTTAGATAAATGCGAGGTGCTGCATTTTGGAAAAGCACTTATTGGTAAGGAGGTAGGAAGTGTTGCTGAACAAAGAGACCTTGGAGAGCAAGTTCAGATTTCTTTGAAAGTAGAGTTACAGGTAGATAGGATGGTGAAGAAGGCATTTGGTATGCTTTCCTTTATTGGCCAGAGCACTTTGTATAGGAGTTGGAAGGTCATGTTGTGGCTGTACAGGACGTTTGTTAGGCTACTTTTGGAATATTGTGCGCACTTCTGGTCTCCTTCCTATCAGAAGATTGTTGTGAAACTTGAAAGGGTTCAGAAAAGATTTACAAGGATGTTTCCAGGGTTGGAGGATTTAAGCTATAGGGAGAGGCTGAAAAGGCTGGGGCTGTTTTCCCTGGAGCGACGGAGGCTGAGGAGGTTTATAAAATCATGATAAGGTAAAGAGACAAGGTCTTTTTCCCAGGGTGGGGCAGTCCCGAACTAGAGGGTATAGGTTCAGGGTGAGGGGGAAAGATATAAAAAGGATTTAAGTGGCAACTTTTCACACAGGGGGTAGTGTGTGTGTGGCATGAGCTGCCAGAGAAAGTGGTGGAGGCTGATACAATTACAACATTTAAAAGGCATCTGGGTGGTACATGAATAGGAAGGGTTTGGAGGGATACGGGCCAAGTGCTGGTAAATGGGACTAGATTAGGTTACATTATCCGGTTGGCATGGACAAGTTGGACTGAAGGGTCTGTTTCTGCGCTGTACACCTCTATGACTCTACGAGGTTACTACTCTCTTCATATTTACTCAGTCAGAAGATTAGTTTCATTTTTGCTCAAGTGAAGCCTCTCTCACCTTTCTGCTTTACCAAACATGATCCCAATGTCCCAAAAATCTAAACCCCTCCCTTCTACACCATCTCTGAAGCACCACATTTCCCTCCCTGATCTGCTTCTGTCTAAATGGTGAAGCTTGTGATTCAGGGAGCATATCTGAGGTGACTGTCTTGGAGATGCTGTGTTTCACCCTACTCCCTAAACCCTGGAACTGACCTCACAAGACCTCCTTGCTATCCCACCTTACATTGTTGGTTGCCACATGAACCACTACCATTGGTTCTGGATCAGTGATGCTGGAAGAGCACAGCAGTTCAGGCAGCATCCAACGAGCAGCGAAATCGATGTTTTGGGCAAAAGCCCTTCATCTACCCCTGGTTGTTCACCCTCCCTTTCCAGAGGTTTATTCAGCCATGCTGTTACATCCTGAATCCTTGCACCCAGAAGGCAACAGACCATACAGGACTCACAATCTAAGCAGCAAGCTGGACTATCTAACCTTTGAACCATTGAGTCACCCACTTCTCTCATCTGCTGACTAGCTTCTCTCTCATTTCAGAATGGTACTGTGGTTTTCCCTCAAGTTATCCAGCTGTTACTCTGTTGTGTTGCTCACTAAGTAGGCATCTAAAATTTCATACCTGTTAGATAGCTTCCAAGAGTCCTAGATATTTCTAGAAGTCTTCAGTGTACAACATGCATCTGAAACCTATTGACTTAAATAAGTTCCCCAAATCAACACTTTTCTCACACTTTGAAAACATGAATTTCAGCCTGTTGCTAATTGTTATACGCAAATACATGTACAATTTTCACAGCTCAGAGAACATGGTGCTCACAAGTCATGTGTGAGCAGTCCATTGGTCAGTGATGTAATGGGGGAGGAGTTAGATTCTGCTCCCATGATCTCTAACAATATGAAGAGAATGAGATTTGTAATCTGCATTTTACAATGCACATGAAGGTGAACATCAGATATGGTAAAAGATTTGGACTTCATCATTTTGCAAAGAATTTATTACTTTCCCTCTCTATAATGCCTTCCATGAACAATTTCATATGAAGATTCAATGACACTCACTAATTCTCTGGTTTGAATCTTTACAAGTTAGTCAGAGCCTGAGTTCAAGTAATCATTGTGATTTTATAATCACAATTTTGAATTAAAATCCTTTGCTGAAGAACAATATTGCAGGAGGTTGCAGTTTGGCTTTGAAGCTGCAGTTTTAATTAGGTTATGTTTCCAAAAGCCCTTGGAATTGAACCTGCACACAATCACAATGAATGGGCCACTATCTTTTCCCTGAAGGAAGAATACAGCATTCCCTGAATGAAATGACCATGTGCTCTTTCATCAGGCTGGCTCAATGTTGGAAACACCCAGGCAGTGTTTGGAGAGAGAGAGAGAGAGAGAGAAACAAGGTAAACATTTCAGGTCGGTTGCTCAATGGGAGTTGCTGTTGTTTCCTCTGTCAATCAGAACCGCCGGGATGATATAGTTTGAATAGTGTTGTACTAATTAATCTATGAAACATATGCCCCAAAGATCAGCTTCTTGTTGAGACAAATGTCCTGAAGTTTTGTTAGCAACACCAACTATTTATATTGCCATAATATTACAGAATTATATATAAACTGGATTCTGTGCTTAATGATGTTACTGTGCTTAATGATGTTGCACACACATAAGTGACTGACTGAACACTGAACACTGTTGCCATTGCATTGATGTAGTGACTGAAGATGAACTGAGTACTGAAATGTTATGTGTCATGGTGTCATGTCTTAAAGACACAGGCCCGCCTATTATCTATGGACCAACACAAGAGTAATGTGGGGCAGAATTGTGTTGAGCCATTCGGTATCTCATCTGCCATTTGAGAAGTCCCACACTGCCTCCTCCAGCTAGGATCTACCGGACCATACACAAACCAGGCAATGGCCAGACCACAAGCAGGACATCCCTGGAATCAAGCTCCGGGGTGTGTCCACTCAGTGAGAGCTGTCAGTCAGTTGGAGGCTGGAAGCTCCTACATTCAGCAGCATCATGGAAATGACGGTGGTTACTATTGGAAGGACAGACACTGGAATCCCAGGAACACCAAGGTTCCAGGCCACTGCTATGTGAGGTGACAGGATGATGTTTCTTGAGTTGGGGGGATCATGCGGAGAAGGGGGATCGAGGCTGTATCTGGCATTTGGGCGGGAGAGTCAGCCATGGGTCTTCACACCCAGAATGTAATTCCTTTTGAGGCAAGAAGACAGCTCCCCTAATAATTGGACATGGGTGGCATGGTGGCTCAGTAGTTAGCACTGTTGCCTCACAGCGCCAGGGACTCGGGTTCAATTCCTGCCTCAGGCGACTGTCTGTGTGGAGTTTGCATATTCTCCCCGTGTCTGCTTGGGTTTCCTCCAGGTGCTCTGGTTTCCTCCCACAATTCAAAGATGTGCAGGTCAGGTGAATTGGGTATGTTAAATAGCCCATAGTGTTAGGGGCAAATATAGGGTAGGGAATGGTTCTGCGTTGGTTACTCTTCAGAGGGTCAGTGTGGACTTGTTGGGCCACGTGGTCTGTTTCCATACTGTAGGGAATCTAATCTAATTCAGTATCCTGCCTACTTCCAAGCTCGCCATCCCCAGCAACAGAGGATTTTGCCGAGGTTCCTTCCTTACGCAGGTTTTATTTCCAGTGTCTGCTGTATTTTTCATTTCCTGAGAATTTTGTTGGGCTTTGTATTGGAGCCAGTAGGTGGTCTACGTGGCAAAAAGCACAGGACAGCTCTGACGAAATGGGCTCCAGCACAGTTTAGTATTCAAGTCAGAGGACTTATAACATGTCAGTGTGCAGATTGTATTCATTTTAAAGTCAATCCTTCTTTCCTTTTTTTAAAAAAAGGAATTTGAGAAGCCAAGGCACAGAGTTGATGGCCAGAGCAGGGAATGTACTTCAGGACTTGCTGAGAATCTGGAAGATATAACACAGTGGTATGACAGCGTCACCACTGGCAGGAGAGTGTAATTACAGTGTAAAAAGTTTACAACAACAATATTCTTTTGTAGAGAATCATTAGTTTTTTATAAAGTGAAAAGGCAGGTTTTAATTAGCTGCTTAATTGAGGAGTGGCAGTGAATCAGAGAGGTTTAGGGGGGGAAATCTAGGGGACTGAAGCAGGAACGACTGAAGAGATGGCCCATGCATGTTTGAGTGATTAAAACTGCCGATGCATGATGAACCAAAATTGGAAGAGTAGAATGATCTCAGAGAGTTAAAGAGAGAAAGCTACTGAAATGAGGAGTGGCATGGTCATGGAGGATTTAAAATCAAAGGGTGAGGATGTCAAGTTCAAGGCAGTGATGAACTGGGAGGCAACGTAAATCAACAAAAATGGCATTCCTCGGAAAATGAGGTCAGGCAGGATATGGGTAAAGTGGAAGATCAATCAAGAGAACAATGGAAAAAGCGAGTAAATAAGGCAGATACAATGGGTTATTACAGAGTTAAAAATGACACAACACCAAGATATAGTCCAACTAGCTAGTGCTTCCAATTAAACCTGTTGGACTATAACTTGGTGTTTCATGATTTTTAAATTTGTACACCTCAGTCCAACACCAGCAGCCCCAAATCATGGTTATTACAGAGTTGGAGATAGGAAAATGTCACCGTGTTACAAGTAAGGAGGCATAAAGACTGGCAGGAGCTGGGTGGAGGAAAAACATCTCTGAAACTGAGCCCTGGAAACTGGTCCACACCATTTCTGAGGAAGAAGCATTCATTTGCAGTGACTACAAGTCAAAATACTTTATTGGCTACGAAACACTTCATGACCTCCTCCAGATAGTTGTATATAAATACAAGTTTTCCTTTCCTTTCTGATTGCAGCATTGGCCCAAGCAGGATCTGCACTATTATTTACCTGAGCATTCAGAATGCAGCCATTGTGCTATTCTTAAAGATGGTCTGTCCTTTCTGAAGGAAAGCAGCACTGAATCAGGTTACTAGTGAATATGTTTTTTGTTTGCAATTCTGAATCAGATGTTGCAATATTAATAGAAATGGGACACAGCGGACAGATGCAATGCTAGAGACCGTTGTCATGCAGTTGGACAAAAAGAGAAATGCCAGCATTGTCAAGAATGTCCTCAAAAACCACCTGCAGAAAAGAATGGGAACAACTGGCCAGGGCAGTCAGTCCCCACAGTTTGGCTGCTGGGACTTGGCACAGTTACTGCAAGAAATCAAATGACCTCAAGCTGAATCTTCATCCAATAACCCTCTGCCCATCCTATTACCACCCTCTCTCACTGCTTAATGCATTCCCTACCAGAGCCCACCCAGAAGCATTCCCTGACACTCAGTTCTCAATGTCCAGATTATCCACGCTGCCTACCAATGCTGCCAGCTTTATGCCCACAAATCAGTTAGACCTGCCTTCAAGCAGAGAAAGTGAGATGGAAAATGGTGCCTATGGTATGTACAAAAACAATGGCCAAATATCCCTGAGTGTGTCCCTTTCAGTTCACATGAAGATTTTGCTTAACCTTGGTTGTATTTGTAACAGCATTGTGTGTGTTGATAGATGTGTGCGCGAGTATAATTAAGATCATGACATACACATGACTTGTGTTATTTCAGAATAAAATAATTTATATTTTATTTTAACAAATTTAAGTAGTTTGTTATGTTTTGTTTGAACCTTGAACAATTACTTTCAGATGTCAGTCATTAAAGCCTCTTCCTTAAAACAGTTGTAAGGATTGTAATTTTGTGACAAAAATGAATCTGATCACATTTAGTTCCTGTTAGGTTTTGCTACTGAGATATAAACTGTGTGATGTATACATTTCTAATGTAATTTCTTTTAAGTTGAGTTAGTGATCTATGGGTTTTCAGTGCATCTGAGCTTAATAATTAACTATAATATTATTTCTGTAGCCATGGTGGTTTATTTTAAAATAGTTTCTGACAGCTACTTTGGTAGCACTAATGGGTTTTAGTTTACTTTAGGATGTTTTATGACTTAGCAAGGTAAACAATTATTATTTAATGTCTATTAGAAACTTCTAGACTTCGGGATTTTTTAAGCTTAAGGGAGACACTTACAGCTTGGAGGGATAGATTTTCTTGACAGTTTTACCTTTTTTTGGCAGTTCTGTGAAGTATTTGGATGGAAGTGATTATAAAGAACAGTGCTCCTGAAAAGAGGCAAGTATAGTAAAAGCAGATTACTTTAAAGTAACAAATTAATGACAGTCCAAAACCAGATGTGTTAGGATACAACCATGAACAGGTTACTTGAAGGTGTGTGCATTTTGGCTCAAGTATGGAGTTAGGTCTAGCTTCAGGAAGAACCAATTATTGAGCCCAGTCTCAGAGTTAAAGTCACTGTTACCTCAAACCATTTGATAAAGAACGACAGATCTCCGGTATAATACTGAAAAGAAGTACTTTCGAGTACTGTACAAATGATGCTGTTTATCTTTTTGGAATTAATAAAGGAGCATTTGGGGATTAATGAGATTATATTTTTAACCATGTGTTCTAAGTGAAAAGTATGGTTTGTTCTCTCATTTCTTCATTTCTTTCAGTTAATGAATCTGAATTTTATTGTTAATACAAAATCTGCAACATGTTTGCTTACATTTCAGGGAAGACATCACCTGTTTAAAACCAAAACACAACAAACTCTGATCTATCAAGCTAGGTTTTAGTCTGGGCTTTGTCTTTTTCCATGATAACATCAACTGGGATCATAACACAATGTTACACTAAAAAAATGACCCTCAGTCACCACATGAAGGACTTGCACTGAGTTTGGGCAGTGGGACAAGTATTGAAACCAGTCCTCTGGTGAAGTCGAGAGCTCTCCTTTGAGGCTGCTGTTAAATCTCAATGGAAATCACTTTTCTTATTGTACAGAAACAGAAACCAATCTTCCCATCTTACAATCATACTGAGATTTGTTAGTTTGTGGAGAAAAACATTGGGATACTGGGATGGTATTGAAGAAAGACTGTCAGCATTCTAAGTTGATTGTACTGCTGGATGTCTGATGTTTTATGAAAGATATTGCAGCTATAGGATTGAGATCATTCACCTCTTTAACTCATAAAATCAATCGCCCAAATTAAAAATATAAAGTTGCCCTTTAGTAGTTGAAATGGAGTCAAGAAAAAGAATTTCAAAGATAAACAAAATGTCTGTTCTGATAATACCAGCCAAGTGGATAGTAACAGTTCGATTTAGATTAAAATAATCCATATTTATTTAATTTAGCAGCTGAGCAAAACACCCTGCCTTATGAAAGAACAGTGTTCTCAACTCTGCTATGCAATCCACATGAACCCAGTGACTGTATCAATTTTCCTTTCCCTGTGTATTTGTACTGATAGAAATGGGAGAGCAGAATTGAATAACCTTGCTGTGAAGCTTCCTTCATTTTCATGTTGCTTCCAGTGGCTGCATAACACCCTGCACTGGGGCATAATATACATTTAATCTAACCCAGGGGACATCTTCGAGGGGGCTCGTAGGAGACAGACTCTTGTAGAGGGTATTCTGACTTAACATTGCCCCACAATGTTTCACATTAGCGTCAGTTTCCAAATGTTTGCACGTAGCATTGCTGCTGATGCATTTAGATTAGATTAGATTAGATCACTTACAGTGTGGAAACAGGCCCTTCGGCCCAACAAGTCCACACCGACCCGCCGAAGCGCAACCCACCCATACCCCTACATTTACCCCTTACCTAACACTACGGGCAATTTAGCATGGCCAATTCACCTGACCTGCACATCTTTGGACTGTGGGAGGAAACCGGAGCACCCAGAGGAAACCCACGCAGACACGGGGAGAACGTGCAAACTCCACACAGTCTGTCGCCTGAGTCGGGAATTGAACCCGGGTCTCAGGCGCTGTGAGGCAGCAGTGCTAACCACTGTGCCACCGTGCCGCCCACAATTTAATATCAGTCTAACCTGAACTGCAGTATAACTCCCAGTGCAAATTGCCGAGTTGAGTCTCAGGCGAGGTGGGAAGCAAATGGGAGGAATCTGACCTAATGATGGTTGCAGCCAAGATTTTGATTTGTGTTGAGCCCAGATTGCACTGACTTGGAATAGTCATCACTGTTACTTTTAAAGACTTCTGGTTAACCATCCCCATGTGGATTCTATGTGTCATTGTTTGTTATATTAATATATTATATTAAGAGAAAGTGAAGATTGCAGATCCTGGAGGGTCAGAGTCGAAACGTGTGGCGCTGGAAAAGCACAGCAGGTCAGGCAGCATTCGAGGAGCAGGAGAGTCGATGTTTTAGGCATAAGCTCTTCATCAGGAATGTGGGGGGAGAAGGGGGCCAAGAGATAAATAGGGGGGTGATGGTGGGGCTGGGGGCAAGGTAGCTGGGAAAGCAATAGTTGGATGCAGGTGGGGTTGGGGGGAGGGGTGAATATTGAGAGGTTGGAGTGGAGGGTGGAGCAGATAGGTGGGAAGGAAGATGGACTGGTAGGATAGTTCAAGAGGGTGGTGCCAAGCTGAGGGTTGCATCTGGGATTAATGGGGTGGAGGGGAGATTTGAAAACGAGTGAAGTTGATATTGATGTCTTATGGATGAAGGATCCACAGGCGGAAAATGAGACATTCTTCCTCCATTTGCTGGGTGGCTTTGATTTAGTGGTGGAGGAGGCCCAGGATTTGCATGTCCTTGGGGGAGTGGGAGTGGTCAGCCACAGGGCATTGGGGTTGTTGGGTCCGTGTGTCCCAGAGATGTTTCCTGAACCATTCCACAAGTTGGCACCCTGACTCCCCAACGTAGAGGAGACCACATCAAAAGCAATGGATGCAATACATGAGATATGCAGGAAGGTCTCTGCTGGATTTGAAGTGATCCTTTGGGACCTTGGATGGAGGTGAGGGCACAGATTTTTACACCTCTTATGGAGGCATGGGAAGGTGTCCCACAAGTGGAGGGTGGATTGGTGTGGGGTGTGTGGACTTAACGAGGAAGCACGGAGGGAATGGTCTCTGTGGAGAGCAGATAAGGGTGGAAGAGAAATATGTCTCTGGTGTTGGGGTTGGATTGTAGGTGGCGGAAATAGTGGAGGATAATGTGCTGTATCTGGATATTAGTGGGGTGGAAGGTGAGGAGAGGGGTTCTGTCCTAGCTGCGGTTAGAAGAGTGGGGTGTAATGGCAGAGGTGCGGGAAGTAGAGAAGATGCGCTGGAGGACATTGTTGATCACGAGGGAGGGAAAATTGCGGTGCTGGAAATAGAAGGTCATCTGTGATATCCTGTAGTGAAATTGCTCCTCCAGGGAGTGGAAAGGCAAAGGTGTAGGAATTGGGAGTAAGGGATCATGGCTGCGAGGGATATTTGTCTTTTGGCAGATATTTCTCTGAGTGGCAAGTTGTTCTAGGAACAGCAGATAGTAAAATGGGATAGAAATGCTATTGGGGCAGAGTAATGAGGTTTGTTCCAAAAGAGAGAATGCAAAAACTCATTAGTCCTTGCTGTGAAAAATATTTCAAAGAAATGTCCGGGAACTTAAACTTAGCCCAAAGAGTGCAAGATCCATCCCACTGAGTTCATCTTTTGCTCAATACCATTTTTTTCAGGAACCAATGTAAAATATTAACTGAGCATCTACTATATTAAAATTAGGAGCACATTTATACTTTGAGCTTAAACTCTGTGGACAGAAAATTACTTTTTTACAGAAGACTATGGGCAGGGGTTTTGCATATTAATTGACAACTGAGTCACCACACCCACTGCCAAGGAAATTTGCCAGCCAATTAGCTCATATTAAGTGCTGACAGGCAGAGCTTTCTGGTGAATCACAGGCCTCAACACTGACCCCCTGGTTGCTCGAGATCGCTGGCCAATCAGAGGCTTGCTGCTTTTGGGCCCTAAAGCCCCCAGTTGAGGCTTAATCGTTTGGCAATTCAGCAACTAGAGAGTTTATTGTATATTCTTCCTGCAGGGTGGTTGTCACTGTGAGAGGAGAGTAATCAAAGACAAAGACAACAAAGACAAGGGCAGACTTTAAAAAGCCTCCTCTTGCTTTCAATCCAAGCCTCCAAGATTGGGTCCTTAGCCCAGCAGGCAAGTTGCCATGGTTTCCAAGTTCCTTTCTCCTGAGCTGGAAAGGCAGGTATTAAAGAGTTAAAGCCCTTACTGGTCACTTATGGGCCTTAATTGCTGGTGAGTCAAAAAAGTCAATCATGGACCTTCTTGCCCAGAACTGTATTGCTGAGATGATGAGAAGTAGGTGAGTTTCTCTCTGGATCCAATTCATACTATCACTTCCCCTTCTCACCTCCTCTCTCATCACCTCCAGGCGGGGGAGGAATGAGACCCTCAGAAGCATCAGAAGCTGTGTCCATCTGCCCTGTGTTTGGAGTGCTGGATCAAGATTATAATGTGTTGTACAATGCAATCCTTTTAACCTCTTTTAATTACAACATAAAATACTATTCTGTCCAGATGTGCCATCCTTGTTCATTAATGAGTAAGAAGTAACAGGCTGTATGCCTTTATTGAAAGACTGTAGGAGAGTTAATTACGTTTGTGTGTTACGAGTGAGTGCATGTGTTAGTAATGCGTTACCATTTAAGGATGGGTTCAGGACAGCTTAGCATCTCATTGTGTGGTAGATTGTCAGGTGCACATAACTACCAAGCTAGACAACTCGTCCATAGCAATCCTCACAAAACCCTGACACTGAACGATTAATCCAAAGGCTCAGGCTAGTACTAATCCCATTATGGTGACAGGTGCAATTTAAATTCTGTAAATAAAAGCTGGAATATGAAGCAATGACAATAAAATCATCTCATTGATCCACGTAAAAAGCCTAGGAGAAAGTGGGTTCTGTAGATGCTGGAGATCAGAGTCAAAAGTTGTGCTTGAAACGTCAACTCTCCTGCTCTTCCAATGCTGCCTGACCAGCTGTGCTGGTTCAGCACCTCACTTTCTGACCATGTGAAAAGCCATCTGTTTCATTAATGATCTTTAGGGAACAAAATCTGCTGTCCTTCATTGGTCTGGTCGATATATGACTCCAGACTCCAGCAACAAGTTGTCTCTTAATTACCCTCTGAAATGGCCCTAGCCGCCCTGTTACAGTTGAGCAGGGTTCAGAAAAGAATTACCAGGATGTTGCTGGGGATGGAGGGCTTGAATTATAAGAGGCTGGGTAGGCTGGGACTGTTTTCACTGGAGACGTAGGAGCTTGAGGGGTGGCCTCTGAGAGAGTTATAAAGTCATGAGGGATATAGATAAGGCGAATGGCAGGTGTCTTTTCCCTGGGGTGGAGGATTTCAGGACAAGGGGACATATTTTTAAGGTGAAAGATTTAAAAACATCATGAGGGGCAATTGTTTTACACAGAATGGTGCGTGTATGGAATGAACCTCCAGAGGAAGTGGTGAATGCGGGTACGGTTACAATCTTTAAAAGACATTTGGGTACGTTCATGACTAGGAAAGGTTTGGAGGGATATGGGCCAAGCTCAGCAGGTGGGACTAGTTTAGTTTGGGAACATGGTCAGTAAAGATTGGTTGGACCGAAGGGCAGCATTGGAGGAGCAGGAGAGTCAACATTTCAAGCACATTTTATGACTTTGATCTCCAGCATCTACAAACCACACTTTCTCCTCGGTTTTTTACATGGATCAATGAGATGGTTTCCATTGCTACGGTATTATCCTATGCCTCTGAATTACTAGCCAAGTGACATTACCACTGTGCCAACATCTCCCCATTATTCAACGATAATGCATGTTCCATTAAGTGTTTTCTGTTGTTCAATGTAAACCTCCTGCTGATTCAGTGTTTGCCTTTAACTATGTGCTACAGGTGTACAAATGAGAGAAATAAACTACATTTATCTAGAGCCTTTCACAGAGCACAGGGAAGAATGGCCCAGTCCTTACTCAAAATGATTCTACACAATTTATTACGTTCATCCTCTTGATGGAAAGATAGTGCCTCCAACTATGCAACACTTCCTTTGCATTGTGACTATTCGTCTCGATGTTATGCTCAGTCTTTTGGAATGGAATTTGTATCCATAACCTCTAGATTCAGAAGCATGTATGCCCCCAACTGTTGGAGTTATAATCATGAGGGAAAGGCCAGTTTCCACAGTGTGAACTCCTTCAATCAGGATCCTGGAATTGGTATGGAATACTGAACTAGATGGAAGTGGAACAATCATGTTTTCAATCGGAAATTGGATGGGCAGTTGAGGGAGGTAAAGATGCAGGCTGTAGGGATAGAATGCAGAAGTGAAACTGATTGAGTTGCTATACAGAGCTGACATGGACTTGATGGCACGAATGGCTACCTTCTGTGCTCCAGTGCATTTATATGGCTTTAGAGATCTAGCCTCACCAGTGTTGGTGTCCACAATTTCCACCCCAAACATTTTCTTTAATCAAACATGGATATGCACCTGAAAGTTCAAGTTGTTCTTCAGATCTCTCAAAGCTCTGTGATGGAATACAGCCTCAGAAAATACCAGGACTGTGCTTCCACTGCAGGAGCTGAGGAGATGCCTTGTGGAAGCTGCCTGTTTTTCACTTTCTGGCAGGATTGCATATCATGGACGCAGCATGGGGTCTGTTGATTTTAGATATTTCAAAATTAGCTCCTCATGAAACAGAGAAACTTCTCCCCACATTTGTTAGTTACTGTTTTTCAGACATGAAACTTCAATTAAATGTCCAGAATATCTAGATGAGAAACATAATCTGATCTCAATTAAAACTAGCACAAGAGAAAACAACATTTTCACAGCATTAACCAGAATTCTGTGGTTTGTGACAATGTGCAATTATAGTGTATTGCAGGTCTCTGATTGTGTTAACAAAATACTATCATAACAGCTTGTCATAGGCGGCTGTTTACCACAGCTGAAGAAAATAATATCTATCTGATATTTTTAAAAACATGTTTACTCTCTGCTGTTTGGTTGCTTGAAGTTCTAATTAGTTATAGCCCTCAGCAACGTAAGTTTATATAAAAGGGAAAGGTTTGTGATTACGCAACTGTGGAAGTTTCTGGACAGAGGTTTGAAAAGAAGGCTTGTGAGAGATTGATTGGTTCTGAAAGTGAAAATTACTTCTCAATGAAAGAGGAAGGTTTTCCAGACTTAAGCCTAAAATAGACTTTTCTCAACTCATTTGTCCTGTTGTCACACTGTCAGGTTATGCTCCATATTGACCTTAGCCATGCATTTTATTAGCTTTTACATTTCCATGAGGTCTATTTTCCTTTCTTAAAATTCCGGGCATTTTTAGTTTTATCCCATGACTCAGTGCACTGATGCTAAAGTTCATTCTAATGGTCCCCCCTGCATCTTACCCAGAGGTCATGTGTGAATTTGTATCGTTTCGTGATGCAGACTCACTGAAGTACAATACTGTTCAAACATCACTTCCTTAGACAAGTGCACAACTCCTTTCAGCAAGACTTCAGTTTTCCCCCATTACTCTACAAGGCCAGAAGTTGGTACATCCAGAATATGCTAAGACATCAGGAAATGGCAAGATTATGACAGCACAGAAGGAGGCCACTTGGCTAAGCATGTCTGCATTGCTTCTCCAAAAAGACAATTCATTCCGGACCATTCTTCTATACTCTATCTGTAACACTGCACATTTCTCAAGAACAGTCAAACTCCTGTCCCTCTGTGGGGTGGCACAGTGACTCAGTGGTTAGCACTGCTGTCTCACAGCACCAGGGTCCCAGGTTCAATTCTCAGCCTCAGGCGACTGTCTGTGTGGACCTTGCACATTCTCCCTGTGTCTGTGTGGGTTTCCTCCGGGTGTTCTGGTTTCCTCCCACAATTACAAAGATGTGTAGGCCAGGTGTATTGGCCATGCTAAATTGCCCATAGTGTTAGGTGCATTAGTCAGAGGGAAATGGGTCTGGGTGGGTTACACTTCGGAGGGTTGGTGCGGACTTGTTGGACTAAAAGGCCTGTTTCCACACAGTCAGGAATCTAATCTAATCTAGATCCTTTTCCAAAACCTTGAGTGAACCTGCCTCAAACACACGGTCAGACCCTATCAACTCAAGTGAGCCTGGCTCCAACATAGTCTCTGATAGTACATTCCAGACCCCAAGTCCTTGACTCAACCTCCTTATCCCACGTTCTCAGGAAGTGCATTCCAAAAGCTAACCATTCAAATGAAAATCAAAAGTATTTATGTAGTCATTATTAGGCTGCCATTTAATTCCAGATTTTCATGAATTTAAAATCTCACCATCTACCCTGTCCCAAGTACATTAGCCTGAGGATTGTGGATTAGTTGTATCACTGTACCATTAGAGTCTAATATTCAATAGAACACTTGAATACAAAGAGTGCAATATTGAAATTCACTAATGAATGAAAGATTGGAGACTTAACAACCAGCAAAACCTGTAGCTAACAGAAGGAGAAAGAAGATGCCATATATTTTTCATAAACTAAATAATAATCAAATTAACTCCTTAGCAAGTTGACAGTCCCTAATGAAGCAATGTAACAGAAACAAAACTTTGAAGGAATGCTACAAAACAAAATCAAATTTCTGTCCTGGGGCGAGAAGAGATCATCATTTCCTGATGAAGGGCTAATGCCCGAAACGTCGAATTTCCTGTTTCTTGGATGCTGCCTGACCTGCTGCGCTTTTCCAGCAACACATTTTCAGCTCTGATCTCCAGCATCTGCAGACCTCACTTTCTCCGCGAGAGGAGATCAGAATAGAAGCAGGCATTTCAGCCCATTCGGTCTGCTCTGCCATTCACTGAGGTCAGGGCTGATCTGATGATCCTCAACTTTACTTTCCTGCCTTTTTCTAATGAGCTTCGATTCCATACTAAATAAAAAGTTGTTGATCTCCACTTTTAATTTATTTAACAACCCAGACTCCACAGCCCTCTGTGGTAAAAATTCCACAAATTCATTACTCTCTGAGAGAAGGAATTCCTCCTTATGCTTGTCTTAAATTGGTGACCCTTTGTTCTGTGATGGTGCCATCTGGTCTTCGACTCTCCCTCAAGAAGGAGAAATCTCTCCCCATCCATCCTGTCAATCTCTTTAGTCAGCATGGACCAGTTTGTGCCAAAGACCTGTCTCTGTGATCTCGGACTCTAAGAACATTGTATGCTTCAATAAGGTTGCCTTTTATTCTTCTAAACTCCAGTAAGTATAGGCCCAACTTAATCAACTTCTCCTCATAAGAAAATCCCTCATAAAAAGCAAGAGATTTTCAAGATCAGCCTTGTGAACCTTCTTTGCATTGACTCCTATGTTAGTACATCTTTCCTTAGAAAGGTGTCCAAAGTTGTTCACAGTATTCCAGCTGTCATCTGACCAGTGAGTTGCATAATCTTAACAAGACCTTACTATTTTTATACTTAATTCCCTTTGAAATGAAGGCCACCATTACACTTGCCTTCCTTATTACCTGCTGAACTTGAATGATTGTTTGTGATTCATGCATAAGGCTGCCCACATTACGGTGTGTGCAACTTATTGCAGTCTCTCTCCATTTAAATAATATTCAGCTCTTCCATTCGCTTTATGCACTATCTGCCAAGTTTATGCCCACTCACTTAGCCTGTCTATATACCTCTGCAGACTTTATGTCATCCTTACCACTCATCCTCCTGTCTTGGCAATCATAAGTTTGCTTTCCTCATCAATGTCTTTAATATATGCTATAAATCATAGAATCCCTACAATGTGGAAACAGGCCCTTCGGCCCAACAGGTCCACACCGACCCTCCGAAGAGTAACCCACACAGACCCATTCCCCTACCTGATTACTCGAGATTTCCCATAACTAATGCAGAAAAATGTGTTGCTGGAAAAGCGCAGCAGGTCAGGCAGCATCCAAGGACCAGGAGAATCAATGTTTCGGGCATGAGCCTTTCTTCAGGAATGAGGAGAATGTGCCAAGCAGGCGAAGATAAAAGGTAAGGAGGTGGGACTTGGGGGAGGGGCGTTGGAAATGCCATAAGTGGAAGGAGATCAAAGGAGGCGCGGTAGTAGTTTGGTGCACTGACCTTTACACCGCTGAGGCTAAACACCAGCTCACGGACACCTCCTCCTACTGCCCCCTTGGCTATGACCCCACCTCCCACCACAAAACCATCATCTCCCAGACCATCCATAACCTCATCACCTCAGGGGATCTCCCATCCACCGCCTCCAAACTCATAGTCCCACAACCCCACACCGCCAGTTTCTACCTCCTGCCCAACATCCACAAACCTGACTGCCCCGGCCGACCCATTATCTCAGCCTGCTCCTGCTCCACAGAACTCATCTCTGCATACCTCGACACGGTCCTGTCCTCCTTAGTCCAAGAACTCTCCACCTATGTTCGGGACACCACCCATGCCCTCCACCTCCTCCATGACTTTCGCTTCCCCGGTCCCCAATGCCTTATCTTCACCATGGACATCCAGTCCCTGCACACCACCATCCCCCATCACAAAGGACTCAAAGCCCTCCGCTTCTTCCTTTCCTGCCGTACCAACCAGTACCCTTCCACTGACACCCTCCTTCAACTGACTGAACTGGTCCTCACCCTGAATAACTTCTCTTTCCAATCCTCCCACTTCCTCCAAACTAAAGGAGTAGCCATGGGCACCCGCATGGGCCCCAGCTATGCCTACCTCTTCGTAGGATATGTGGAACAGTCCATCTTCTGCAGCTACACTGGCACCACCCCACACCTTTTCCTCCACCTGATCGATGACTGTATTGGCACTGCCTCGTGCTCCCACGAGGAGGTTGAACAGTTCATCCACTTTACCAACACCTTCCAACCCGACCTCAAATTTACCTGGACCGTCTCAGACACCTCCCTCCCCTTCCTAGACCTTTCCATTTCTATCTCGGGTGACCGGATCAACACGGACATTTACTACAAACCGACCGACTCCCACAGCTACCTAGACTACACCTCCTCCCACCCTGCCCCCTGTAAAAACGCCATCCCATACTCCCAATTCCTTCGTCTCCGCCCATCTGCTCCCAGGATGACCAGTTCCAATACCGTACCACCCAAATGGCCTCCTTCTTCGCAATTTCCCCCCAGACGTGATCGACGATGCCCTCCACCGCATCTTCTCCACTTCCCGCTCCTCCGCCCTTGAGCCCGCACCCCCAATCGCCACCAGGACAGAACCCTACTGGTTCTCACCTACCACCCCACCAACCTCCAGATACATCGTATCATCTGTCGTCATTTCCACCACCTCCAAACGGACCCCACCACCAGGGATATATTTCCCTCCCCTTGCCTATCAGCGTTCCAAAAAGACCATTCCCTCCGTGACTCCCTCGTCAGGTCCATACCCCCCCACAAACCCCCCACTCTACTCCCGGCACCTTCCCCTGCAACCGCAAGAAATGCAAAACTTGCGCCCACACCTCCTCCATTACTTCTCTCCAAGGCCCCAAGGGATCCTTCCATATCCGTCACAAATTCACCTGCACCTCCACATCATTTACTGCATCCGCTGCACCCGATGTGGCCTCCTCTATATTGAGGAGACGGGCCGCCTACTTGCGGAACGTTTCAGGGAACACCTCTGGGACGCCCGAACCAACCAACCCAACCACCCCATGGCTCAACACTTCAACTCCCCCTCCCACTCCACCAATGACATGCAGGCCCTTGGACTCCTCCATCGCCAGACCATAGCAATATGACGGCTGGAGGAAGAGCGCCTCATCTTCCGCCTAGGAACCCTCCAACCACAAAGGAGGAACCTAGATTTCTCCAGAGTCCCCATTTCCCCTCCCCCCACCTTGTCTCAGTCAAATCCCTCAAACTCAGCACCGCCTCCCTAACCTGCAATCTTCTTCCTGACCTCTCCGCCCCCACCCCCTCTCTGGCCTATCGCCCTCACCTTGACCTCCTTCCACCTATGGCATTTCCAATGCCCCTTCCCCAAGTCCCTCCTCCCTACCTTTTATCTTAGCCTGCTGGACACACGTTCCTCATTCCTGAAGAAGGGCTTATGCCCGAAATGTCAATTCTTCTGCTTTTTGGATGCTGCCTGACCTGCTGCGCTTTTCTAGCAACACATTTTTCAGCTCTGATCTCCAGCATCTGCAGACCTCACTTTCTCCCATAACTAATGCACCTAACCTACGCATCCCTAGACACTATGGGCAATTTAGTACAGCCAGTTCACCTAACCTGCACTTCTTTGGACTGTGGGAGGAAGCCGGAGCACCTGGAGGAAACCCACACAGACATGGGGAGAATGTGCAAACTCCACACAGACAGTCACCCGAGGCTAGAATTGAACCCAGGTCACTGGTGCTATGAGGCATCATGCCATCCAAAATAATAGAGGCCCCAGCACAGGTCCTTGTGGCACTCCACTAGTTACAGGTTGAAAATGCCCCCTTATCCCAATTCTCTGTTTTCTATTACATAGTTGATCCTCTATCCATGCTGATATACTACCCCCAATACCATGGTTTCTTGCTTATTAAGTAGCCTAATTGGTGGTATCTTGTCAAAGTCATGAAATTTCAAAAATATTGGAGTTATAATGTCATTCAGACGCTTTGGCTCACCATGCCTACGACCAACAAACTCAGAATCCCATTTACCTGCAGTTGATTCATAGCCTTTTATGCCCTGGCATTTTAAGTGCTCATCCAGCTCTATCGTAAATGGTGCAAGACTATTCGCCTATACCACCCTCTCAGCCATCTTTACCTTAAGCATATGCCCTCTGATTATATCCACTGTTTCCCCGTTTATCTATTCTGTTTGTTACATCCCAAAAAACTATAATTAATTTTTCAGGCATAATTTCTCCTCCATGAAATCATGCTGACTTAGCTTGATTATATTATGTGTTTCTAAATGCTCTCTTATTATATCCTCTTCAGTAGACTAACGTTTTCCCAACAACAGATGTTAAGCTAATTGGCCTATAGTTATTTGTATTCTGCCTGACTCCTTTTTCGAATAGGGTTATCATATTGGCAGTTTTCCAATTCTCTGGGGATTTTCCAGAATCCATAACTCCTGGAAGATTATTGCTGGTGAACCCATTACCTCCATAGCTACTTCCTTGAAAAGTCTAGGATACAGTCCATCAGGTCCAGGGGATTATCTGCCTTTAACTTCATTCGTCTTTTCAAATACATTTGGTTGTTATATTCATTTCCACCCTCCCACTTTTAGCCCCTTCATTATTTATACTTTTTTTTGGAAAGTTGTTAGTATTCTGTGCTATGAAGACTTGGTGCAAAGTACTTCTTTAGCATATCTGTCATTTCCTGGTTCCCAGTTATTATTTCCCCAATCTTGTTCTCTAAGTGGCTAATGTTAATTGTTGCCTTTTTTTCCTTGTTATACATTTGAAAAACCTTTGATTATCCATTTTTAATTTATTTGCTAGCTTCTCCTTACAGTTTATTTTCTCCTCTTATTACTTTTTGGTCATCTTTGTTGAATTTTAAAACTTTCCAAATCCTCTGATTTATGATGAATTTTTGCCACATTATATTTTAGAATATAGAACATTACAGCGCAGTATAGGCCCTTTGGCCGTCGATGTTGCACCGACCTATGGAACCAATCTGAAGCCTATCTATCCTGCACTATTCCATTTTAATTTTCTTTCCCTTACTTTGATATTGTACTTCCCGTGGATGGTTTATACCCCCTTCCTAAAACCCTCCTGTCTCATCTTTGCTGAGAGTCCTGAATTATGTGTCTCACTACAATGACCAGATTCAAAATAGTCTGATCCATGGCTCAAACCACAACATATTGTTCTTGGAAATCATCCTGCATTCAATGAATTTTTCCTTGTATTTTGCACTGTTATTTTGAATTGCTCAAACTATGCGAAAATTAAAGACACCCATGATCAATCTAACACCTTTTTTAATAAGCCTTCCTTATCTTTCAATTTATTCTCTGTTTTCCATGATGTATTCCAACCCCTGCAGTGCCTATTGGTCACAGCTGGCCTCAAGTATCTCAAATGATGCCATGTGCTCCCCGCTCCAGGGATAATTGGGTTCAGACACACTGACAGAGAGGAGGAAGGTACTTGGCTTTGACCTTTACTCTCATGACCTACTACTTGTACTTGATGAGCAATCAAACTTCCAGAGAATAGTTAAATGTGTTGATAAGTGGGGTAGCACTGTTGCCTCACAGCACCAGCGACCTGGGTTCGATTCCATCTTTAGGCAACTGTTTCTGTGGAATTTGCACATTCTCCCTGTGTATGCATGAGTTTCCTTCAGGTGTTCTGGTTTCCTCCCACAGTCCAAAGATGTGCAGGTTAGGTGGCTGGTCCATGCTAGCTTCCCCTAATGTCCAGGGATGTGCAGGCTAGATAGATTAGTCATGAGAAACACAGGGTTACAAGGATGGGGGCGGAGGTTTTTTGTGAGGGGGGGTGGAGGTGGAGGTGGTGCATAGGTAGCTGTGTGTCTGGTTGTAAGGGTTGTTGATGACTTGAAGGGCTGAATGGCCTGCTTCCACACTGTAGAGCTTCTATGATTCAATTGCTCCACAGACATGATGCAAAACAACCATAGCAGAACCTGCTCTTGCAACTTTCCAATTGTAAAGTGAGTTGTAAAGAGAACATAAGGAGCATATAAAGGGGTACAGAGAGTTTAATTGAGTGGGCAGAGTTTTGGCAAATGGAATACGATGTGAGAAAGTGTGAAGTTGGCTATTTTGGCATAAAGAATTCAAAAGAAGCATTTTTATTGAAATGTTGAGAACTTTGATTTGCATGGAGATCTTGGCATCTTAGTGCATGAATCACAGCAGGTCAATTTCAGGTACAGCAAGTAATTAGGAAAGCTAATAGAAAGTGATGGTTTATTATGAGGGATATTAACTGCAAGAATGGGGAGGTTATTATTCCATTACATAGAGTATTAGTGAGACTAGACCTGGGATATTCTTTTCAGACGTGATCATCGTACTTACAAAAGGATGTTAGTACGTTGGAATCAGTTCAGAGAAGGTTTGCTGGATTATTATTGGAATGGGCAGGTTGCCTTAAGAGGAAAGGTTAGGACAGGCTAGGCCTGTATCTTTTGGAATTTAAAAGAATCGCAATGATTTAATTAGATCCTGAGGGAACTTGACTAGGTGGATGTCAAAAAGATGATTCCTCTTGTGGTAGAATGTAGAACTAGGAGTCACTGTTTAAAAATAAGGGCGCAGCCATTTAAAACAGAGATGAGGAAACTGTTTTTCTCTCAGAAGGTTATGAGTCTTTGGAATTCCCTTCCTGGATGACAAATCTTTAAATATTTTTAAGTTAGAGGTAGGTTGATTCTTAATTACCAAGAGGATGAAAGATTATCTGGGGGCATGTGCAAATGTAGAGTTGAAGTTGGGACCAGAACAGCCATGATTTTATAGAATGGCAGAGTAGGCTTGATGGGCCACGGGGCCTACTATTGTTCCTTGTTCATGTTTGTAACAGGATCTCACTGTATTTCATTCTTCCACTTTTGGGCATGGCTCCTAGCCAGCAGGACTGGAGCTTGAAGGGGAAGGGCAGAGAGATTGGGGAAGGAGGGAAGAGCGAGAGGCTACAAATGAAATAAGGGAGGCTGATGACTGCCTGGAAAAGTTGGCTGCAGTATTCTTATTCCTCCTGTCTCACAAAGTGCTATAAATAACCAACTTGCCTTGTGGAATTCTCCATAATTCCCAGGGAACATGAGTGAGGGTAGATATAATCATAAATAGACCAGCAACATTGTAGGTTTCATAAATAGACCGAAGAGTAAATGATTAAGTAGACATCAATAGATGCATGTGTGGCAGTGGCTGGGTTATAGCTCAAAAGTCTGTAGTTTTAAATATCTAATTATATTCATCAATAATGATTCAGGAGAAAATAGTGTGGGTCCACCGAAATGGTCTTTGAGATAACCAACTCCAATTTGAAAGAGGCGATTTCTATAGGAGCAGAGTAGGTCAAGAGGTCATTTTGTTTCAAAATGATGCAGTGTGTTTTAGAGGGTGAATGAGGAAAGACAATTTCCTTTGCATTTTTTATCTATTAACTGCACCTATGTTCTGAGTGTGATTGTGAATTATTACTTACAGAGTGGGTAAATAACAAACATGTTTAGTTCCACACAGATAAAGATGGGGTCATACATTCTGATCGGAAGAACAAGAACAGAGCTTATCACTTAAGAGCTGTACGACGAGGTCAGATCAAGGAACAGAGATCTTGGACAAATACACCAGCTGGTAAATGTGCACTGCAGCTTAAAAGAACAAGTAACCTATGCACGGGGCCTGATTCCCACAAGGATAGAATTAGAAAGTGGGCAAGTTAATCTAAATCTGTATCAAACTATGGTTGGACCACACTAAGAGTGTTGTATGGAGTTCCAGTTACCATGCCTACAAACAGAGTGTGTGCTCCCAATGCAAATGTGGCACCATGATCCATGAGCAAACACAGTTACACCCATGGCGTCTTACAGGCTTCAATTTTCCACCCGCCTAAATTTTTTAACTTAGCAAACATATGCATTTGATTTGAGTAAGAGAAAGGCAAACTGTCCATTCATAGGTTATATGCCAGAAACAAGTGAGTGGCAGATGAGAGACTCAGCCAGTGAGAATCACAAAAATATTTCATCTTGCTCAAACAAAATCTTTATTAAGCAGCATTAACACTGAAAATATCCCAAAGAAATTCATAGAAATATATTCGAGAATAAATGTATGTTGAGCCAGGGAAAGCGTTACTGTGCATGTGTGAGCTGTAGGATCTACTGATCAGAGGATTAGATAGGGTAGACAGAGAAAGTCTTTTTCCTAGAATGATGACATCAGCTTGTATGAGAGGGCATAATTACAAATTGAAGGGTGATAGATTTAAGACAGATGTCAGAGGCAAGTTCTTTACGCGGAGAGTGGTAAAGGTGTGGAATGCCCTACCTGCTAATGTAGTCAACTCAGCTACATTAGGGAGATTTAAACAATCCTTAGATAAGCTCTTGGATGATTTTGGGATAGTGTAGGGGGATGAGCTGAGAAAAGTCCAACATCGAGGGGCAAAGGGCCTGTTCTGCGCCATATTGTTCTATGTTCCATGTTCTATGGTGGCATTGGCCCAAAATACAGTCCTTATATAAAGGATACAGTTACACAGGAAAGCGGGAGTCTCTTCACACTCGTAGAAAGAAGGGTGAAGGGTGAGCAAATTGAGGTCTTTAAAGTTGAGAAAGATTTAGCTAGAGTGGATACAGAGAATGGTTGCTCCTGTTTTAACTGGAGGCCATCAAAACATGGAGGAGCAATTATTGCAGATGCTGGAATCTGAACTGAAAACAAAATGTGCTGGAGATCACAGCGGGTCAGGCAGCATCCATGGAGACAGAGTGAACTAACTATTAAGGCTGCCCTTAACTGAGCAGCTCAAAATGGCCGATGGCTGCTCATGGCTAATGCAGCAGAACATGGCTGACAGTAGTTAGAGACCTTGGGAAAATATTTGCTTAATGCAGTCTTCACAAGTAGAATAATAACAACTCTGTAGACTCATGGTTACTGGATGAGATTGAATGTGCAGCTGCTGTCCCTTACGCATAAGACATAGATAAAAACATTTCACACTAATTAGCTATTTCTCTTGAATTATTTATTCATTCTGTTATAATATTAAGAGTATGATTTAGTTAAGATTCTTCAAATAATCATAGTTATAGATTCCGAAGTAGTTAGAAATTTACCGATATAGAAAAAAAATCACTAAAAGCATTAGCAGAAAAGATTCAAACCAGTTTCAGACAGTAAAAGCAGTGCATACCACACCCCCATATAGATACAGGGAGAAAGAAACCATAGGTACAGAGATTAGCAGTCATCAGAATGTGGATTGAATGAACACATTAAGAGAACATTAGGTGGAACTGGTCAAAAATCAATCTTATATTTCCTGTAATGAGGAATTTAAAACATTCTGAAGTGATAGGCAAGTATCCAATTAATTAGCAGTGAACATGGTGCAGCTGACAAATGTTATTTGAATACAGTGACCATTGTAAAAAGCCTCACGAAGGGCTGGGAATATATGAGAGTCTGGGAAACATCATGAAGGACCAAGGATGGAACACAAACCTGTCTATCTCTTTGTTGTTCAGCCTAGCTTTGTTGGAAATATATTGCAGTTGCTGAGGTAAGCTTGAACTGTACAAGATGCTGTACCAGAGAGCCAATTATTACAAAGGGAGAGCTTGGTTCCACTGACCAATAGCAAACAAAGGGGAGGCATGTGTACTCTAAGTTTAAACTGTATAAATTAAGACATTCTGAGGCTTTGCTTGTACCTTATTGCTCTGGAAAACTGAAGCTCTACTGAAAATAAAGGTCACCTGAAACCATCCCATGACTCAGATGCTCATTGGAAAATTTGAGATCGAACACTAAGTCTTGAAGACTCTTCATTGGAGGTGACGGGAAGTTTTTTTCTGGGCGGGAGTGAACAGATTAACCTACACTACCAACATCCTTTGTCCCCCAGCATCGCCTCCCCAAACTACTACATAAATGCTGTCCACTCCACACTTCGCATCAACTCTGATGAAGAGTCATCTAAAGTCAAAACATTAACTTGCTCTCACTCCATTGATGCCTCCATTGATGCCGTCTGAACCACTGTGATCTCCAGCATTTTTGGTTACTATGAAAATAGCATCGTACATCAGAAATCCAATCAGGATTTCAAGAGGAATTTCTTCATTCAGGCGATGCCAATGTGGAACTCCTGGTTACTGGAAAGGGTTGGCAGAAAAGTATAGATGCAAGAGGAAAGTAACAAAGGTATGAGAGAGAAGGGAAATTGGTGGAGACAATGTTGTGAACATTACAGAGAAGTGATCAGGAATGAAGTGCTTTTGCCCGAAACGTCGATTCTCCTGCTCCTCGGATGCTGCCTGACCGGCTATGCTTTTCCAGCGCCACACTCAACTCTGATCCCCAGGATTTGCAGTCTTCACTTACTCCTCGATAAGTGATTAGGGCTCGAAGGGTACGTATCCTGTTGAAAGGACAGGCAGAGAGGGTGCTGTTACTTTGATAATAACAAATGAAATTAAATGGATATAGAGCAAGAAGGCGTAGAATCTGTCTGGGTACAGTTGAGGAACTGCAAAGGAAAGCAGACCCTGATGGGAGTAATGTACAGGCTTATGAGCAGTAGTCTGGATGTGGGACAGAAAATAACTCAGGAGCTGAAAAGGCATGTAAGAAAAGCACTGTTAAGGTGCTGGGGAAGGTCTGAAGGTGGATACATCACCCCGACCTGATTGTCTATATCTCAGAGCTCTGAAGGAGATAGCTAAGGAGATTGGAGAGGCTTTGGAGGTGATCTTTCAGGACTCAGGGAGGGCCCTCAAGGACTGGAAAATGGCTAATGTAATAGCCCTGTTTAAGAAGGGAGGGAGGCACAAGACAAGAGACTGTAAGCTAATTAGCCTGACCTCAGTCATTGGAAAGATTTTAGAATCCATTATTAAAGATGAGATTGTGGACTACATGGAAGTGCATGGGAAAATAAGGTTGAGTCGACACCACATCATCAATGGGAAGTCATGCCTGACATATCTGTTAGAATTCTTTGAGGAGGTAACAGGGTAGAACTGTAAAGATCTAAAAAGGACAATAATGTTCTCTAGCCAAGCTTTCCAAAGTTAGGGGTCAGGACTCCACATGGGGCCACAAGTTCTGAGGCAGGAATGGATACAATGGAAAGCTGCCCAAGTTGTAACAGCTGCAGAACTGTCCTCCTGCAGTTCGTATTGTGGGCTCATGTTCATTTTCAAGCTTTGAAATGGGGTCGCGGGGGAATACATTTGGTTCTACAATCTATCATGGCGGTGTTTTCTCTTAATCATGAATTCCTCCCCCATTTCCTTCACCCGTGTTCTTGTTTCTGTTTTAAATCTCACCTCCCTGCTGCTGTGAGTGTAAGCAGCATCCTTTCATATGGAACTCTGGCAAAGCCTTTCCGGTACTCAAGGCACACCACAGCGTGGAGTATATGCTGGTCCACTTGGATTCCAGTTTCCTCTGCCAAGGAAGTTGATTGGGCAGAGCAATTACTTTCTGAATCTACATTGCGTCTCCTGTTTACTAGTTCATGAATAAAACAGATGTAGGTAATGAAATGGTCATTAAAACCACTGGGGTGCTTAAATGTTCATTAGGCATCAGGGTTACATGGAATGCATCCAGGAGAATCTACGGAAATGAGAATAGAAACAGGAATAAGCATTTGATCCACATTTTCATAGTTCATTACGTGCAGAGGGAGTATCAAAAGATTGGAACGTGGAAAGTGTTCCAATTTTAAACAAAGTTGTGAAGTATGATTAAAGGTCTGTTGGAAAAATCATTTGACTCTATTAAGGAGGAGGCAATAAAAGAAAAAAAAATTCCACAAAAGCTTTATGAGATGCAGATCATAAATATTTCAGTGATTTAAATCTTTGGTTGAATTGCTGCGTGATTGCAATCCAATTGCAGAATCACATCACAGAGATTGACATAGAACAGGAGGCCATTTGGCCCATCTGGGCTGTGCTAAATCTTTAAATGAGTTGACCAATTAGGCCTACTCCCCAGTTCTTTCTCCTTGTCCCTGCAAATGTCTCTCTTCTCATTAGTAATCCAATTCTCTTTTCATAGTTATTATTGAATCCACTCTTACAACCCTTTTAGGCAGCATACTCCTGATCAGAAAATTTGACACTTTTAACATTCATTCCCAGTTTATCTCTTGTTCCTTTGCCAATCACTTTAAATCTGCCTCTTCTGATCCCCAGCTCTTCTGCATCTGAAAATAATTCCTATTTATTTATTTTCCAAAACCCATCATGTTGTGTAAAATCTGCCTTTAACCTGCTAATCCCCATTCAAAGTTTCTCTCGGCTCTCTAGGCAATTGGGTTCCCCTTGTCCTTACCCACATCCAGAAAATCATTTGCTTTCGTCCTCCATGTTTCTAAATATAAAATGCTATAAGATCCTATTTTCCCTTTTAACAGCCTTTTGGACTTGTTCCACACAAACATCCCATGGCCTCTATTAATTTAACATTCTACCATTTATTTTATATGCTATCTTCATACCAAATTAATCTCCTTACACTTCACTGCACTGTGTACAATCTGCCACCTTTTTCCCCACTCTGACTATGTCTTATTGAAATCCAAGACAGTCTTCCACACATTTTCTGAGATTTACGTTACATTCTTCCTTTGAAACAGTTACCTATATATCCAACCAAAGGCCACTAAGGTGTGTCAAAAGAAGCAATGGTACATGTGTAGACCCCAAAGGAATACAACTGTATGCTTCCTACCTTTTCCTATCTTGACTCAGTCTTTTCTCCTCTCGTCCAGTCCCTGCCTACATATATCCATGATTCCTCTGATGCTTTACGCCAGTTTCAGAATTTCCAGTTTGCAGGCTTCAGCCACATCCTCTCCACCATGGACGTGCAACTTCTTTACACGCCCATCCCCCACCAGGATGGTGTCAGGACTCTCCACCTCTTCCTGGAATAAAGACCTGAACCATCCCCATCCACCACCAATCTCAACAACTTCTCTTTTAATTCCTTTCATTTTCTCCCAGTCAAAGGGTGGCCATAGTTATTCGCATGAGTTATGCCTGTCTCTTCATTGGGTATGTGGAACATTCCTTCTTCCAGTCCTATTCTCATCCCCACCCATAATACTTTCTCTGATGTATCAATGATATCATTGGTGTTACTTCCCACTCTCGCCCAGAATTGGAAAAGTTCATCGGGTTTGTTTTCAATTTCCACCATGCCCCTCACTTTCATCTGGTCTATCACTGACTCCTCCCTTCCCTTCCTTGACATTTCTGGAGATAGACTGACCACTAATATCCACTATAAACCCACCAACTCCCACAGCCATCTGAACAATACATCCTCACACCCTACTTCCTCTAAAGATTCCATTCCATTTCCCAGTTTCTTCACCTCCATCACAATGAAGTCAACTTTGACAAAGGAGCTTCCAAAATGTTCACCTTCCTCCTTAACTGAGCTGAAAATGTGTTGCTGGAAAAGCACAGCAGGTCAGGCAGCATCCAAGGAGCAGGAGATTCGACGTTTCGGGCATAAGCCCTTCTTCAGGAATGCCCGAAACATCGAATCTCCTGCTCTTTGGATGCTGCCTGACCTGCTGCGCTTTTCCAGCAACACATTTTCAGCTCTGATCTCCAGCATCTGCAGACCTCACTTTCTCCACCTTCGTCCTTAACCAAGGATATCCCAGTATTGTTGTCAACAGGACTCTCAACTGGGTCTAACCCATCACCCACACTTCCACACTCACCCCCTCTCTTCCCTACGCAGCAGCAATTGGGTTGTCCTTGTCCTTACCTACTATCCCACCAGCCTCCACATCCAAAAGATCATCAGCTGCCATTTCGACCATCACCAGGCACATATTCCCCTCCCCTCCCTTCTCCGCCTTCCACAGGGACTGTTCCCTCTAGGATACCCTGATTCATTCTTCCTTCACTCTCAACATCCCTCCACAGCCCTACGGCACCTTCCCCTGCAACCTCCGAAGATCCAACACTTGCCCATTTACCTCTTTCCTCCTCACTACACAAGGGCCTAAACATATCCTCCAGCTGAAGCAGCACTTTATCTGCGCATTCCACAATCTAGTCTACTGTATTCGCTGCTCACAATGTGGTCTCCTCTACATTGGGGAAATGAAGCACAGACTTTGCAGGACACCTACGTTCTGCCCACAAAAAGATCCTGAGCTTCCTGATGCTGGCCACTTTGACACACCACTCTGATCCTTGGCCAACATCTCTGTCTCAGGTTTGCTGCAGTGTTCCAGCGAAGCGCAGCACAAGCTGGAAGAACAGCACCTCATTTTCTACCTGGGGACCCTGCAGGCCTCCCGACTCATTATTGAGTTCAATAATTTTACAGTCTGAACTCCCACATGTCCTAGCCCCCTACCGCATGCACCAGGCCTTATTATTACATTGTCTGCCATTACACACTACCTATTGTTAGTCACTGGCAATTACCATTAACAGCATTCCCCCTCCCAGCCAGGTCATCATCAATTCTTTTATCTAATCAACTGTGCTTCTCTCTTTTTGGGCTCTATCCATACTTATCGTTTCTCCTTACCTCCTCCCCTACTCTATCCTCTGCAAACAAATCAACATTTCCCTAGCTACCATCGGTTCCCAGGAAGGGTCACTGGACCTGAAACATTAACTCTGATTTCTCTTCACAGGTGCAGCCAGACCTGCTGAGCTTTTCCAGCAACTTCTGGTTTTACTACTGGACACATCTTTTCTATCCAAAAATGAACAGTTCCCATTTTGACCCTGAGCTAATGCTACCTCTAATGCTTTAATTCCGTGGGTGTCAATTTTGCCAACAAGTTCATGATGTGCTTTGACGCTTTTTGATAATGCACATAGCTCGCAATTCCATGGTATAGATATCGCTTTGAAGAATGCATCCATTAATGCAGAGCAGCAGGTCAAAGGTTGCAAGACAGTCATTAAGAATGGTTTACATTTTGTTGATATAGTAATGCTGGGTAAGGATGTTAGTGGGACTTGCTGATAGACATGACAAGGCCGCCCTTGACACCTCACGATTGTGCCAAAATTCAAGTTGCATGTGAGCTACTGGACTCTAAATATTATCCCTGCTTTCTTCTCACAGATACTGCTAGAACTGCTGAGTTTCACCAGCAATATCTTTTTTGGTTTGTAATGCCTTCAGACAGTAAAAGTCAGAGAGACTTACATTTCTTCCTATTCATTCATGGAATGTGGTTATTGCTGACCAGGCCATCATTTATTGTCCGTCCATAGCTGCCCTTGAGAAGGTGGTAGTGAGCTGCCATTTTGAACCAATAGAATGCGAGGATGGCACAGTGGCTCAGTGGCTAAAACTGCTGCCTCACAGCATTCCAGCCTCAGGCAACTGTCTGTGTGGAGTTTGCACATTGTCCCCATGTTTCATCTGAGTGCTCTGGTTTCCTCCCACAGTCTAAAGATGTGCAGGCCAGGTGAATTGGCCATGTTCAATTGCCTGTAGTGTTCAGGGGTGATCATCAGAAATATAGGGTTACAGGAATAAGGTAGCAGTCTTGTTGGGATGCTCTTCAGAGGGTCAGTGTGGGCTGAATGTCCTGTTTCCACACTGTAGGGATTCTATTCTATTCTATTCTAATTGGCTTTGATCATTATGTCTTCATTGTTTACAGGAATAGAAGACTGGAACATAGCAAAATGTTCCCTTGTTCAAGAAGGGGAATAGAGACAACCCTGGTACTTATAGACCAGTGAGCTTTACTTCAATTGTAGGTTAAGTGTTGGAAAAGGTTATAAGAGATAGGATTTATAATCATCGAGAAATGAATAAGTTGATTTGGGATAGTCAACACAGTTTTGTGAAGGGTAGGTCATGCCTCACAAACCTTATTGTATTCTTTGAGAAGGTGACCAAACAGATGGATGAGGGTAAAGTGATTGATGTGGTGATTCTTTTCCCCCACATTTCTGCCTAATTGCGGTAGTGCTTATATTATCCCCAGCACCCATGTTGTGTGAATGCAGGTGTGGAACACAGTGAAAGACAAAGGTGTACAAATCTTTATTCAGTTTCCACCACCAGGAAGAAAGGAAACACATAGGTTGGCCAGTGACAAGCAGTGCCCTTCTCATCAAAGGGCAATGCTGTGTGATCAAACAGTGAAGGGGAGGGCAGGGATTAAATCAAAATAGAGTTGGAGGGGGAAATAAAGTGCTCCACTCCCTGTGGTGCCCACCTGTCCCTGAAAATCTCACGGGTGTTTGTGGACACCGTGTGCTCCTTCACCAGGGGCACCCGGGCTCAGACGTAGCCACGGAAGAGGGGCAGGAAATGGATCCTAATGACCCCCTCCATGACCTGCTGCCTGGACCTGTTTATGGCCAGTTTGGACAGCCCAGGAGCAGACCCAGGTGGAGGTCCTCTGACCTTCCCTCCTCCCTCTGCACGGGGTGCCCAAAGATTAGGAGCGTGGAACTGAAACACAGTCAGAAACAGAGAAGAAGGTTTTTAAGAAAATCAAAAAGGGAGTGTAAGTGACCACACCCAATGTATACATGGTCCATGGACTCCACAGCACCACAGCACAAGCAGTTGGGCTGGGAGTCCATGAATCACTTCAATTGGCGCGCCAAGGCATGTCTGGGTGATGCCTGATGGAGAAGAGGTGGACAGTGTGCAGCATCAGTCTGTACACAGCCCACCGTGATATGTCCCTGAAAGGGACAAAACTAAAATTCTACAGAGGTGACTCAGGTTGTGGGGCACAGGGTCCCGCAGGAAGTACAGGACCCTGGGGTTGATGTGGTGTATATGGATTTCAGTAAAGCATTTGAAAAGGTTCACCACAGTAGGCTATTGCAGAAAATATAGAGACATGGGATTGAGGGTGATTTAGTGGTTTGGATCAGAAATTGGCTAGCTGAAAAAAGACAGAGGGTGGTGGTTGATGGGAAATGCTCATCATGGAGTTCAGTTACTAGTGGTGTACCACAAGGATCCGGTTTGGGGCCACTGCTGTTTGTCATTTTTATAAACCACCCGGATGAGGGCATAAAAGGATGGGTTAGGGAATTTGTGGATTTCTCTAAGGTTGGTAGAGTTGTGGGATAGTGACGAAGGATGTTGTAGGTTATAGAGAGACACAGATAAGCTGCAGAGCTGAGCTGAGAGGTGGCAAATGGAGTTTAATGTGAATAAGTGTGAGGTGATTCACTTTGGAAGGAGTAACAGGAGTAAAGAGGACTGGGCGAATGGTAAGATTCTTGATAGTGTAGATGAGCAGAGGGATCGCGGTGTCCGTGTGTAAAAATCCCTGAAAGTTGCCACCCAGGTTGATAGGTTGTTTAAGAAGACATACGGTGTGTTCGCTTTTATTAGTAGAGAGAATGAGTTCCAGAACCATGAGGTCATGCTGCAGCTGTACAAAACTCTACTGTGGCCGCACTTGGAGGATTACATATAGCTCTGGTCACTGCATTATAGGAAGGATGTGGAAGTTTTGGAAAGGGTTTAGAGGCAATTTAGCAAGGTGTTGCCTTGAATGAGGGCAGATCTTATGAGGAAAGGCTGAGGGATTTGAGGCTGTTTGTGTTAGAGAGAAGAAGGCTGAGAGGTGACTTAATTGAGAAATTTTTAGATTAGATTACTTACAGTGTGGAAACAGGCCCTTCAGCCTAAAAAGTCCACACCGATCCGCAACCCACCCAGGCCCATTCCCCTACACTTAACCCTTCACCTAACACGATGGGCAGTTTAGCATGGCCAATTTACCTAACCTGCACATTGTTTTGGGGATTGTGGGAGGAAACCGGAGGAAACCTGCACAGACACGGGGAGAATGTACAAGCTCCACACAGTCAGTCGCCTGAGGCGGGAATTGAACTCGGGTCTCTGGCGCTGTGAGGCAGCAGTGCTAACCACTGTGCCACCGTGCCGCCCACCACTGTGCCACTGTGCCAAATATAAGGTAATCAGAGGGTTAGATAGGGTGGACAGTGCGACCCTTTTTCCTCTAATGGTGACGGTTAGCATGAGGGACATAGAGTTAAATTGAGGGGTGATAGATATAGGACAGATGTCAGAGGTAGTTTATTTACTCAGTGGTGTGGAATGGCCTGCCTGCAACAATAGTAGACTCACCAACTTTAAGGGCATTTGGTCATTGGATAGGTATATGGATGAAAATGAAATAGTGTAGGTTAGATGGACTTCAGATTGGTTTCACAGATCAGTGCAACATCGAGGGCCGAAGAGCCTGTACTGCGCTGTAATGTTCTATGTTCTATGTTCTAATCCAAATATAGACCCATATTACTTTTGGAGAGGTAGTTTCAGGATCTTGATCTAGCAACTGTAAAGAAGTGGCAGTACATTTCTAAGTCAGGATGAGGAGTGGCTTAAAGGGGAACTTGCCGATGATGACTTTTCAATATATCTGTTTGCCTTGTCCTCCTCGATGATAGTGTCAGTGTTTTAGAAGTTGCTGTATGAGGAGCCTTGTGAGTCATCACAATGCATTTTGTACATAGCAGATTGTGTTGCCATGTTGAATGTATTCAGTTTATCATTAGTTTTTTTTTGTTGTCTATGTCTCCATGTTTATAAACATGGATGACAAGATATCACAGCTTAGTGTTACTTTCCTATATTTCAGCTTCATTTTCAGAAAGGTTTCCCGGCAAATCTGCACATACCCAATATTCTGATGTGGTCCGTTTCAGAGGGGTAATGATGCCAAACCCTAACAGTTCATTCCAACATCTCCATAATCCAGTCCATTATCTCTTCTTGACTGATATCAGGGATGGACTTCTGATGTCTATTAACCAGTGAGAATTATATGTCCTCATGGCTACCTCTTGCTTATTGCCATCATTGACTCCATTAATGGCTGACAAATTAATGGAGCTGAAAGTCTCCTGACCACCATCTCCCCAGAACAAGTTAAGGGTATACTGGAATACTTCCCATTTGTGTGGTTGGGTATGGTTCCAACAAAACTCAAGGAGCTCAACACCATCCAGACCAAATCGGTCCGCTTGATTGGCATCACATTCACAACATCCACTCTCGTCACCACCTATACTCAGTAGCAGCATTGGTGTACTGTAGCAAATCACCATGGCTCCTTACACAGTGCCTTCCAAACCCACCACCATCTAGAATTCCATTCAACTGCCCAGCCTGGGGTCATAGGACTGCAAATCCATCCTTTGTCGAATAACAGTGTCACATTTGCCACTCTTTTTTAACTCAATCATGGAATGAGGGCATCACTGACTAGGCAAGCATTTATTGCTTATCCTGAATTGCCCAGAGGCCAGTTGTGAGTCAACCACATTGCTATAGCACATAAGCCAGACCAAGTAGGGATGGCAGTTTTATCCTTACCAGATTCATGGTCATGATTAGGCTCTTAATTTCTGATTTTTATTGAATTCAACTTCCACCATCTGTCAAGGCAGGATTTGAACCCAGACACCCAGCACATTACTCTGGGTCTCTGGATTAACTGTCCAGCGATAATAACACTAGACCATTGCCTTCCTTAATGGTCTGGGGCCTATCCTACATCGAGGAAAATTTGGAAGATTATGATAAGTCTGTTTGCTATCTCCATTCCCACTTCCTTTAGAGATTAGATTAGATTACTTACAGTGTGGAAACAGGCCCTTCGGCCCAACAAGTCCACACTGACCCGCCGAAGCACAACCCACCCATACCCCTACATTTACCCCTTACCTCACACTACGGGCAATTTAGCATGGCCAATTCACCTGACCCGCACATCTTTGGACTGTGGGAGGAAACCGGAGCACCCGGAGGGTACCCACGCAGACACGGGGAGAACGTGCAAACTCCACACAGTCAGTTGCCTGAGGTGGGAATTGAACCCAGGTCTCTGGTGCTGTGAGGCAACAGTGCTAACCACTGTTGCCACCATGCTGCCCACAGATCTAGAATGCAAGCCATCTATATCAGGTGACTTGTCCACAAAGTATTGCCTCGGTAAAAACAATGACTGCAGATGCTGGAAACCAGATTCTAGATTAGTGGTGCTGGAAGAGCACAGCAGTTCAGGCAGTATCTGAGGAGCAGGAAAATCAATGTTTTGGGCAAAAAAGGCTTTTGCCTGAAACGTCGATTTTACTGCTCCTCGGGTGCTGCCTGAACTGCTGCGCTCTTCCAGCACCACTAATCCAGCACAAAGTATTGCCAGCCTTATCAGTATATCCTAACTTTCAGCATATTCAGTATTTTCACTCTGGACTTTAGCTTTACCCTTTAAGAACGCATCACCTTGTTTTTCCCAATAGGTCCCACTTCACCCCCAACTATCCACTTATTATCGACACTCATCAATCACCTCTTTCATTTTTACAGTAAATTTTATCTTCTTTCTTATCAACCAAAGATGGACATTAGAATGAAAATACTGACAGTAAATATTCAGGCCAACTAAAATACAATATAATGGAAAACTGCTGGAAAAAAAATGAATTGGAATGACAATACTTGGAGTGGCAAGTTGGATCTTGTTATTTTAATGGTAAGCCCAAGCAAATTTTGGCTCAGTGGTTAGCATTGTTACCTCACAGCACCAGGGTCCTAGGTTCAATTCCAGCCTCAGGCGACTGTCTGTGTGGAGTTTGCATGCACTCTTCCAGATGTTCCAGTTTTCTCCCACAGTCCAAAGATGTGCAGGTCAGGTGACTTCGCTGTGCTAAATTGCCCATAGTGTTAGGTGCATTAGTCAGAGGGAAATGGGTCTGGGTGGGTTACTCCTTGGAGAGCTGGTTGTGTTGAAGGGCCTGTTTCCACATTGTAGGTAATCTAATCTAAAAGTAACCTTCACATCCTACAAAGTACCCATTACAAGCTGATAGCAGCTTTGTGTATTTGGTGCTTACTGAGTTAGATTGAGATATAAAAGCCATGAACGGTACTTTGTGTATAGTTAGGAACTGGGGGTATGCAAGACTAATCACTTTGCATTTTAAAAGTAAAAGTCAAATTGTGATTCAGGTTCATTAATGCAAGCAATTAACATTAAATATTCAAAGTGAATAAATATTAAATACAAATATGAAGACAAGCAATTGGTGAAGAGATTAGTCCAGTTGTTATTTTCAGAGCTGAAGTGATTTGAGTAACAAAGGGAGCATTTTCTAATTCATTTGTAGACAGTGATAAGGTTTCATGTTTCTTATGTTCTTTGTAACAAGTTAAATGGTGCAGATTCAGTTCATTTGAAAACCTCAAACAAGTTTATTTAACAACTCAAGCAACAACTCGCAGTTATAAATAACTAGAAGAGGATCCTCATCCTGGCTTGGTTATACCTCAGTTTGTCATGACTGAGGTAAAGGACTGGAAATCAAGCTCCACTATTCCTGGAATCATCAAAAATATGATTAGATTAGATTCCCGACAGCGTGGAAACAGGCCCTTCGGCCCAACAAGTCCACACTGACCCTCCAAAGAGCAACCAACCCAGACTCATTCTCCTACATTTACCCCTTCACCTAACACTACGGACAATTTAGCATGGCCAATTCACCTGACCTGCACACCTTTGGACTGTGGAGGAAACTGGTGGAAACCCACGCAGACACTGGGAGAATGTACAAACTCCACACAGACAGTTGCCTGAGGTGGGAATTGAACCCGGGTCTCTGGCGCTGTGAGGCAGCAGTGCTAACCACGGTGCCACCGTGCTGCCAAAAAGATTTAATCAAACTATCGAAGTGCCCAATTTATCTGACTGACAAACTCAGTTTCTGAAATGTGGACTTTCTTTGTTAGACCAAATAGAAAGGATTCAGATTACTAGAAACATTCACTAGGTTTCTGTACTCAATAAGCCAGTAACTGTTTATTATGAACAAATAACCAATGGCAATTAGGAAATATGAATTGCTGACTTACAACCTTCATGAATTTAAGCTCTACACTGCTTTAAATTCCCTTTTCTCTTACAGACACACAAAGACAGACAAAACATGGACATTGTAGGTAGGAAACAAAAATCAGAGAAGTGCAGTTCAAAAGCACCAGTCTGGAACATAGGATTCAACGAGTTTTTTTGCTCCTTTGGTGGTGACAATGTCCAGTGTTTCGTGTACTGGTTGAGAATATTCCCCTTTCACAGTATCCAAAGGGGAGTTTTAACCCTTTTCTTTCTTTCCAACAAGGGGATTTTCAGAGGAAGACAGTGAGCTATTACTGGAGATTTCCTGGAACCTCCACACAAAAGAGAGAGACACAGACATGTTTGAAGCTTCCAGTTTGCCCCATATTAGTCTTGGTTACTTGGTCAAGAGCCAATTAAAACCTTGCCACCAATCAATCATCCCTTAATTGAGAACCCAACGGCTAGGTGGGGTATGATTTTGCACTCACTGTCCCAGGAAAATATAATTTTATAACAAAAACAGAAATTGCTGGACAAGCTCAGAAGGTCTGGCACATCTGTGGAGAGAAATCCAAGTTAACACTTCGGGTCCAATGACACTTCCTCAGAACTGGACCTGAAACATTCGCTCTGATTCCCCTCCACAGATGCTGCCTGACCTGCTGAGCTTTTTTCAGCAATTAATGTTTTTGTTTCTGATTTCGAGCATCTGCAGTTCTTTTGGTTTTATGTAATTGTGCAAACAGTATGCACTGTGCTCCAGGAAACATGCTGAAAACTGTCTTTGCACAGTCTCTTCTGTTCAAAGCAGTCTCTTCTCTTTCAGTCCACAGTCTGAAAAATAAAGCAAATGAATGGATTGGGTTTAATTTGATTTGATTTATTGTAATCACAGGTCCCTTAGTATAGTGAAAAGTGTTGTTGTGTGAACAGTACAGGCAGCTCATAGCAAACAAGGACATACAGATCATAGGGTGCTTAGACAGAGTGAGGCATACAGGTTACAGCAACACAGGTTACAGGGGCTGTGCAGAGCAAGATCAACATTAAATGAAGTTAGAGAGTCCATTCAGCAGTTTAATAACGGCAGAGAAGAAGCTGTTCTTTACAAACGTATGCAACCCTCACTTTCTCCTAACCATATGCAATAGTTAGTCACTTGGCTTCATTCTGGTGCTTAGCTCATTAGCATATCCAATTCTCAAAGCAGTAATACAACATTCTCTTCCCACCTCACCTTCCTGCTCTCCCCCTATAGAATTACAACTGCTAAGAGTAACAATTATTTATACTGAAACAATAATTGAATTCCTTCATGCTAGCAATCCTGTTACATCTGTTCATCTAACACTCACCAGCTCCAGGCTTGTGGTTTCCATATAGAATTGCCGTAGTTGTATCTCATCATCAATGTTCCAGCGCAAGGGATAAATGTCCATTACATGTTTAATGGGCTTCATTTTCTTGTGATAGGTCATATCAATAACTTTCAACAATCCACCAGGATTCTGACTGACAGGAGGTTTGCACAAACTCTCACAGCTGGCCCACTCAGTTTGACAACAGCTAAATCTCAAAATCTAAACAAATCCTTTGTTTAATCAACCTAATTTTAGCGCCAGCATCTGTAGATTTCCCATTCAGCTCGCAAATTTGGCATTCATCTTTCTGATGTTCCTGGTCATTTGAGACTGCTATCAATGTCTCCAAGATTTACCGTATGTGGATAGTTAACAATGCAGCTGCTGTGCTTTACTTAAGTTTTTTATAGAGGAAAGCCTGCCCCCCCACCCCCCCATCCCCACCTTGCTTTTAGCTGCAGCTCAAACTTTTTTATAATAAAAAACTAGTTACAGTTTGCCTAAGTGTAGTTCCGGTGTAGACACAAGTTCTGTACTCTTTCAACTCTAGACTGAGAGCTTTTCCAGTGATTTTATCTTTGCTGTTGTCTCAAGTAGGTAATAGAGATTAACGAAGATTCAGAGTCCAATAAAGGTTTATATAGCAGCTCAGACGACAATTGCAACCAAGATAAGCATCATGTTTTCTGCTGGACTGCATAAGGCAGTTGTTCATCCTCGTACTTGGTGATTAGTATCTCCAGCTCTTAAAGCAGTGCAGCACTTAAAATAATGCTATTATATGGCCATTTGGTAGAGATGGACTGACTGATTAGCAAAGGAGACAGAGGTTAACTGTATATATTAAGTGAAATAGTATGTCTGGAGAAAAGGAGATGGAGAGGAGGCACAAAACAAGTCGTACAGTCATGGAGCATAGCAACAGACTCTTTGGCCTAACCAGCCCATCCCGACCATACTCCCAAATGGAACTAGTCCCTCCTGCCTGCATTTGGCCCATATCCTTCTAAACACTTCTTATTCATGTATTTATCTAAATGTCTTTTAAATGTTGTAACAGTACCCACATTTATCACTTCCTCTGGAAGATCATTCAACATATAAAACATGCTTTGTGTAAAAAAGTTGTCCCTCATGTCTTTTTTCAATCTTTCTCCTCTCCTGCCATTCATCGTTTTTATACCCCTCATTAATTCATAAACCTCTGTAATCTCTCCCTTCAACCTCCTATGCTCCAGTGAACAAAGTCTTGAAGCCAGAAAAAAGTAGGAAGGTCATCAGTTTGGAAAATGTAAAGAGGGAACATCGAGCTGGAGGGAGAACTGCAGAATTAACAATTCTTGGGAGAGAGTCAGTCATTCAAATTTGCATTTCTTCAGTAGGTAATAAACAAACAACACAAGACCATATTGAGAACACACAATGTTTTGTTGACTAACTCATTTAGAGAAGATTCGGATCAATATCTGATTAACAACAGGATTGAAGATTTGAAGACATATGCACAAATGGTGAAATCTCTCTGATCCACTTCAATTATAGCTCCAGTTGTGACATATTATCTGTGAAAGGTAGAAACTCAAATGAGTATTGGGACTTAAAGACTAATTTTAGAAAGTTTTGACTTCTTACTGAGGACCGGTTGCTGGAAGAATCTGTTTCAAGCAGCTGAATCATCATTTTGTCATCAGTGCTTACTTGGTTATTTAAAAATGTTCCTGTATATTCAGAAAGTTTGATTTCTTCAGTGACAGTGGAATGAATCATATTAAAGTTAAACTCTGGTCACCAACTTGGACTCAATATAGTCTTCTTGCTATGAATTGAATCTGCAGGTCAGTCATAAGCTTCCATAGCAATAAACAAATATCAATCTATTTACATATGAAAGGGAACCCAATCTTGAGAGTACAAACAAAAAAAAGGCCACCAATGCCCTCATTTACTGAATGTTCAAGTAAATGCTCAGAAAGTCATTATCAGTGTATATAGTGCAGCCAGTTTTATGAGGCAAGAGTGGAGATTGCTGGAGACTTGGCAGAGATATTTCACTGGCCACAGATGAAGTGCCAGTTGACTTGGAGGATAGCTGATGGAGTTCCTTTGTTCAAGAAGGGCAGCAGCGATAGTCCAGATAATTACAGACCAGTTAGTCTGATATCAACAGTAGAGAAATTATTGAAAATAATTCTGAAGGACAGGATTAATCAACACCATAACAGGCAGCAATTGATCAGGGATCACCAGTACTGGTTTGGTGCAGGGAGGTCCTGTCTGTCAACTTTTATTAAGTGTTGTGAAAAGGTATTGACTGAGTAGTGCAGTTGATGTGATTTACCAGGGCTTCAGTAAGGTCTCTGACAAGGATCCACATGGAACGCCAATCCACCGTAAGGGGACAAACTGGATCCACAATTGGCTTGGAAATAGAATGTAAAGGGTGATGGTGGAGGTTGGTTTGGGATTGGAAGCCTGCGAACATAGAGTTATAGAGATGCACAGCACTGAAACAGACCCTTCGGTCCAACTCATCCATGCTGACCACATATCCCAACCCAACCTAGTTCCCACCTGCCAGCACCTAGCCCATATCCCTCCAAATCCTTCCTAGTCATATACCCATCCAGATGCCTTTTTAATGTTGCAATTGTACCAGCCTCCACCACCTCCTCTGGCAGTTCATTCCACACACACACCATCCTCAGCGTGAAAGAGTTGCCCATAGGTCTCTTTTATATCTTTCCCCTCCCACCCTAAGCCTATGCCCTCTAGTTCTGGGCTTCCCCACCCCAGGGAAAAGACTTTGCCTATTTTTTCTATCCATGCCCCTCATGATCTTATAAACCTCTATAAGGTCACCCCTCAGCCTCCGACACTCCAGGGAAAACAGCCCCAGCCTGTTCAGCCTCTCCCTATAGCTCAAATCCTCCAACCCTGGCAACATCCTTGCAAATCTTTTCTGAACCCTTTCAAGTTTCATAACAACTTTCTGATAGAAGGAGACCAGAATTGCACGCAATATTCCAACAGTAGCCTAACCAATGTCCTGTACAGCCACAACATGACCTCCCAACTCCTGTACTCAATACTCTGACCAATAAAGGAAAGAATACCAAATGCGTTCTTCAATATTCTATCTATTTGTGACTCTACTTTCAAGGAGCTATGAACCTGCACTCCAAGGTCTCTTTGTTTAGCAACACTCCCTCGGACCTTATAAGTCCTGCTAAGAAATTGCATTCTCAAAACATAGCACCTTGCCATTATCTAAATTAAACTCCATCTGCCACTTCTCAGCTCATTGGCCCATCTGATCAAGATCCTGTTGTAATCTGAGGTAACTCTCTTCACTGTCCACTACACCTCCAATTTTGGTGTCATTAGCAAACTTATTAGTTATACCTAAATGATGAAAAGTAGTGGACCCAGCACTGATCCTTGTGGCACTCCACTGGTCACAGGCCTCCAGTCTGAAAAATAACCCTCCACTACCACCCTCTGTCTTCTACCTTTGAACCAGTTCTGTATCCAAGTGGCTAGTTCTCCCTGTATTCCATGAGACCTAACCTTGCTAACCAGTCTTCCATAACCTTGTTGAATGCCTTCATGAAGTCCATATAGAACACATCTACTGCTTTGCCCTCATCAATCCTCTTTGTTACTTCTTCAAAAAACTCAATCAAGTTTGTGAGACATGATTTCCCATGCACAAAACCATGTTGACTATCCCTAATTAGTCCTTGCCTTTCCAAATGCATGTACATCCTGTCCCTCAGGATTCCCTCCAACAATATGCCCAACACTGACATCAGGCTCACCCGTCTACTGTTTGTCCTTTCCACTTTTCTTAAATAGTGGCACCACGTTTGCCAACCTCCAGTCTTCTGGCATCTCACCTGTGACTATCGATGATACAAATATCTCAGCAAGAGGCCCAGCAATCACTTCCAACAGAGTTCTCGGGTACACCTGATCAGGTCCTGGGGATTTATCCACTTTTATGTGTTTCAAGACATCCAGCAATTCCTCCTCTGTAAATGGACATTTTTCAAGATGTCACCATCTATTTCCCTACATTCTAAATCTTCCATGTTCTTTTCCACATTCAATACTGATGCAAAATACTTGTTTAGTATCTCCCCCATCTCCTGCTGCTCCACATGAAGGCCGCCTTGCTGATCTTTAAGGGACCCTACTTTTGTGCACACTTAACAAATTCCTCTCCATCTAAACCCCTAACACTATGGCAGTCCTAGTCTATGTTTGGAAATTTAAAATCCCCTACCATAACCACTCTATCATTCTTGCAGATACTTGAGATCTCCTTACAAATTTGTTTCTCAATTTCCCTCTGACTATTAGGAGGTCTATAATACAATCTCAATAAGGTTATCATCCCTTTCTTATTTCTCAGTTCCACCTGAATAACCTCCCTGGATATATTTCCCAGAATATCCTCCCTCAGTTCAGCTGTAATGCTATCCCTTATCAAAAACACCACTCCCCCTCCTCTCTTGCCTCCCTTTCTGTCCTTCCAGTAGCATTTGTAGCCTGTAACATTAAGCTGCCAGCCCTGTCCATCCCTGAGCCATGTTTCTGTAATTGCTATGATATCCCAGTCCAATGTTGCTAACCATGCCCTGAGTTCATCTGCCTTCCCTGTTAGGCCCCTTGCATTGAAATAAATGCAGTTTAATTTATCAGTCCTACCTTGTTCTCTGCTTTGTCCCTGCCTGCCCTGGCTGTTTGACTTGCCTTCATTCTCAACTGTACCAGTCTCAGATTGAAATCTTTCCTCACTATCTCCCTGGGTCACACCACACCCCTTCCCCCACCTTACCGGTTTAAATCCTCCCAAGCAACTCTAACAAATCTCCCTGCCAATATATTAGTCCCCTTCCAATGTAGGTGCAATCCGTCCTTCTTGTACAGGTTACTTCTATCCCAGAAGAGATTCCAATGATCCAAAAATGTGAATCCTAGCAGAGTATCACAGGAATCTGTGCTGGGACCTTTGCGTTTTGTTATCTACATTCATTACTTGGATGAGAATGTAAAAGTCACAATTAATAAGTTTCACATGACATGAAAATTGGTAGTGTTGTTGATAATGAGGAGGATAGCCTCAGACTACAATCTGATACTCATCAGCTGATAAATTGGGCAGAGTAATGGCAGATGGAATTTAGTCCTGATAAGTGTGAGGTGATGCACTTAGGGAGGTCTAATGAGGAAAGGATATAGACAATGAACAGGAGGTCGGTCCCTCAGGAGTACTGAGGAACAAAGAGACCTTGATGTACAAGTCCATAGATCCCTGTTGATGCAGCATTTAAGAATCATCTTGATGACCACTTAAAAGCCAAGGTAGGTAAGCTACAGACCAAGTGAAGGTAGTTGCGAACAGTGTAGATTGCTGTTTGTTGGTCAGCATAGACATTGTGGACCGAAGGGCCTGTTTCTATGTTGACTGACTTTATGATTCTAGTGCATGCCCAAAATCTGATTTGTTTGTTCCTCACTGTTCACATACTCATAAAAATGCATAAAGAATTTGCATTTATACAGTAACTTTCATATTCTGTTTTAACCCAAGACACTTGACAGTCATTAAATTACTCTTAAGGTGCAATAGTTCCCAGCTGGAATTGATTGAAAGACAATTTTTGTTCAGAACAGCAGGAGACATTCCCTAATATTCCTGTGCAGTGAACAGTAACCAGACAAATGCACAATTAATCACGTCAGCATCTCCCCTAGTCATGTGACCGAGCACAACTTCCTCAACACTGCCCCACATTCCTCTGACAGAGCGGCACTCCCTCAGTACTCCCCATCCCCACCCCATCCCAATGACAGAGTGGCACTCCCACAGTATACCCCTCCTGCCCCATCGCTCTGAGAGAGCTGCACTCCCTTTGTACACCACCTCCCGCCCCATCCCTCTGACAGAGCAGCACTCCCACAGTATACCCCCTCCTGCCCTATCCCTCTGACAGAGCTGCACTCCCTTAGTACACCCTCTCCCACCCTATCCCTCTGTCAGAGCGGCACTCCCTCAGTACACCCCCTCCTGCCCCATCCCTCTGAGAGAGCGGCACTCCCTCAGTACTCCCCCTTACACTCCCACCCCATATCTCTGACAGAGTGGCACTCCCTCAGTACTCCCCCTCGCACTCCTACGCCATATTTCTGACAGAGTGGCAGTCGCTTGGTACTCCCCCTCTACTCCCACCCCATATTTCTGACAGAGCGGCACTCCCTCAGTACACCCCCTCCTGTCCCATCCCTCTGACAGAGCGGCACTTCTACAGTATACCACCTCCCACCCCATCCCTCTGACAGAGCCGCACTCCCTCAGTACACCCCCTCCCGTCCCATCCCTCTGACAGAGCGGCACTCCCTCAGTACCCCCCCTTCCACCCCATCCCACTGACAGAGCGGCACTCCCTCAGTACACCCCTCTCCTTCTCCTCATCCCTTTGACAGAGTGGCATTCCCTCAGTATTCCCCCTCCCACCACATCCCTCTGACAGAGCAGAACTCCCTCAGTACACTCCCTCCCACCCCATCCCTCCAGCAGAGCGGAACTTCCTTAGCACTATCCCCATTCCTCTAACATGGCGACCCCCTCTTAGTCACCCCCTCCCCTTCTCCTCATCTCTTTGAAAGAGCAGCGCTCCCTCAGTACTCTCCTTCCCCCATCCAGCCCATTCCTCTGACAGAACGACACTTAATCAGTACACCCCCTCGCACTCCCACCCCATCCCTCTGACAATGTGGCACTCCTTCAGTACACCCCCTTGCTCTCCCATCCCATCCATCTGACAGAGCGGCACTCCCTCAGCACTCCCTCCCCTTTCCCTTACCCCCAATGCCTCTGACAGAGCAGTATTCCCTCACTGACCCCCACTCCCTTTCCCTCTGATCCTTCTGAGAGCAGTATTCTCTCACTGCCCCCCACTCCACTTCCCCCCCCCCCCCCCGATTCCTCTAACAGAGCAGCACTCCCCCTTGCCTTTCCTCCGATCCCTCCGACAGATTGGCACTCCCTCACTGCTCCTCCTCCCCTTTCCCCTCCCAATCCCTCCGAGAGAGTGGCACTCCCTCAGTACTCTTCCTCCCCTTCCCCTCCCGCCCCAACCCTCTGACAGAGCAGCACTAACTCCCTCTCCCCGCCACTGTGACAGAGTGGCACTCCCTCAGTACTGCCTCCCTTGACAGGGCAGCAGCAGTCCCTCAACAGTTCCCCCCACTTCAATAGAGTGGCACCCCCTCAACACTGCCCCCATCTGACAGGACAGCACTCCCTCAAGCCTGCCCCATTCCCTGACAGAGCAACACTCTCTCAGTACTGATAACCCCTCAACAAGGGCAGGGGTGGCACCAATTCAGAGTTGTGTTGGTTTGCCAGTCTACATGATGTGCTGCTGTCCGGGGGAGAAATTTAAACACATGCTCTTCTGCTCTGGAAACATGCCAACTTCACTATTTGTGATAGCCTCAGCTACCTCCCCTTTATGATCAAGGTCTCCTAATTGCCTGGAAAGATTTTCTTTTATTCATCAAAAAATAACATAACGTGCAAAAGTGAGAACAAATTTTAAACAGATCTCTTCCTAAGAAACTGTTCTGACATTTCTTTAAGTCTGGCAGTCGTGTTCAAACTTTTTCTGTGTCAGAAAATCTTTCCTCTCGGTAGTTTTACGTGTATGAGGTTTACTGGATGTTTCTCTCGTTAGATAATGATTATAATAAATTGAACTTTGTCATTTCTAGGAGCAAAACATCTAAAGATGTGTGCTGATCTAATGTGGCCCAGACTACAGGATCGTCAGAATCACTGCCAGGGGCAATGCCCTCCAGTAAAGTGGAGGATAAAAAAATCAAGTAATCCTTGAGGCTGCAGGCTAATTCAGTAAAAATCTAACTGGCATACGTACTGAAGATTGGCTAAGTCTGTATTTTCCAAGATAACATTTACAGATACTTGGGTAAAACTCCATTTGATTTAATTGAAAGTGAACTGCAAAAAGATTAAATGAATTCTGGAGTATTAAAACACATCACCCTGATATAACAACTGCCTGACTTAATGCAGATCTGATGACGTTAGGAAATTACATTAGCTTTTGAAAGCCTGTTCATGGGAATATTAGAAACTTGTTCATGTCTCTCATTAGAACAACCAGGGAATAGAGAATAGCCATTTTGATCAGATGGGGTTGGATTATTTTGTATGGTTCTGGATTTTAGTCTGATATAATTAATAATGAATGACTAAAACTGGAATGTGCTTCTCTGACAACAGCCCTGGCTATGTCAGGTTGGAAAATGAGCAGAGCTTCGAAAGGGTTATGAAAGCAGAAAGGCAAGGTCAAAACGCAAAGCTGACAGGTTGGCAGATGCCCTGATCGTAAGAGCAGGGGGAAATGGGAGCAAAGACAGAAATTGCTGCAGGTGCTCAGCAGATCTGACAGCATCTGTGAAGAAGAGAGCAGAGTTAATGTTTTGAGTCCAAAATGGGTCGTCTTCAGGACAATTGGGGATCACTTGTTATTGTGATCCTGTTCCACCAACTGACAAGATCAGGACTCATTTTGATTTTAATGCTACCTCCATTCATTCCCGAGAAATCGATTGACTGTCCTGAGAGATGCTCAGTGAGGGAGAATTTTACTCCCCTTAATCCCAGCCAGGTGGAGTTCCTTCAGACTATCTTCTTCTGCCGTGTAGTCCTCAGAACTCCATGTGCAACAGCAACCTGCAGAACTGGGCGTCCATGCTGTAATTCCTTGTTGGTACACTGATTGATACAGCAGCTTTCAGGGTAAGTTGCTGCCTGGGTGTTGACAGGAGGGTTAGGGTGAGGGTTCAGGATTAAGATTTGAAGGAGGACGTGGAAAATGTAACAGGTGGCAAGCCCACTGCTCAAACATCTGAGTTAAGATGATGCAACGGTAATGGAGATTGGGGTGGGTGGGGGGAGGTGTGAGGATAATTATCCTTTAGGGGACCATCAAGGCACATACCATGCCCGCCCCCCCCCCCCCCATCTCTAAAGATCACCCTGTTTGCTCCAAAACACGACCAGCTCTCATTCTGTGCATCTCACCCCCAGGCGGTGAGGGGTGTCTGGTCTGTCCCCAAACAGAACCCCTGGGCTACACGTTTCAGCCCACTCCGGAGATTCCCTGGTACTCCAAGCAGTTGCCAGTTACATTATGGCTCAGCCAGACCGAGCGTTATTGGCTGGAAGTAAGAGGGGACAGCACCAGGGGGCAACAAGAGGAGGTAGCATGAGGGGGCACACGAGGGGGCAACACGGGGGAATAGCATGAGGGGGGTAGCACAAGGGGGCAACACGAGGGGGCAACACGAGGGGGAAACACGGGGGAATAGCATGAGGGAGTAGCATGAGGGGACAACACGAGTGGGCAGCACGAGTGTGAAATACGAGAGGGTAGCACGAGGGGGCAACATGAGAGGGCAGCACGAGGGGGCAGCACGAGGGGGCAACACGGGAGAATACTATGAGGGGGTAGCACGAGGGGCAACACGAGGGGGCAGCACGAGGGGGCAGCACGAGGGGGCAACACGGGGGGGCAACATGGGGGCATAGCACAAGGGGGTAGCACAAGGGGGCAACACGGGAGGATAGCTCGAGGAGGTAGCACAGGGGGGCAGAAGACAAGCTCCCTCCTCTCATTAACTCACCACTCCACACCCCAACAATATTGTTTTGGCAGGGAAGGTATTTGGAAAGTTGGAGTGGGGACATTTCCACCAAGGAGCGAGAAATTTGCCCCCTTCCTTCTAGTTAAGTTCACCTTGCTGCCTGAGCTTCTGTATTCACCAGGGATATAGAATTCCAAACAGTGAAGACACTCCTTCTCTACACTGTCTTAAACGGTTCAACTCTCATTGTGGGATTGGGACAACATGCCGGATTTCTCAGCTGAGGGAAGCACTCCCACAGAAACTATCCTGGCTTGAGGATCTTATCGGTTTCATTGATGTCATCTGTCATCCTGCCAAACTTTGCTTTCATCTCTAGGAAGCAGGAGTGTCCTTTCTTAGATAAGAAGATCAAAACAGTATTCACCACAGCTGGTGTAATCTCACAGATATTAAGGGAAAAAGACTGCTTTGCTCTTAAGTGTTGGGGTGTCACTGTGACGGAGTGCTGTACTGTCAGCAGTGTCACTGTGACGGAGTGCTGTACTGTCAGCGGTGTCACTGTGACGGAGTGCTGTACTGTCAGCAGTGTCACTGTGACGGAGTGCTGTACTGTCAGCAGTGTCACTGTGACGGAGTGCTGTACTGTCAGCGGTGTCACTGTGACGGAGTGCTGTACTGTCAGCAGTGTCACTGTGACGGAGTGCTGTACTGTCAGCGGTGTCACTGTGACAGAGTGGTGTACTGTCAGTGGTGTCACTGTGACGGAGTGCTGTACTGTCAGCGGTGTCACTGTGACGGAGTGCTGTACTGTCAGCGGTGTCACTGTGACGGAGTGCTGTACTGTCAGTGGTGTCACTGTGACGGAGTGGTGTACTGTCAGCAGTGTCACTGTGACGGAGTGCTGTACTGTCAGCGGTGTCACTGTGACGGAGTGGTGTACTGTCAGCAGTGTCACTGTGACGGAGTGCTGTACTGTCAGCGGTGTCACTGTGACGGAGTGCTGTACTGTCAGCGGTGTCACTGTGACGGAGTGCTGTACTGTCAGCAGTGTCACTGTGACGGAGTGCTGTACTGTCAGTGGTGTCACTGTGATGGATCACTATTGTGAGAAACTGATTGTGGTGATCACCATTCCCTGGCTTTTATCCCCCTTTGTCACGTGCAGGTGGATGTGGAGATTGCCCGTGTCTGGGCTCAGAAATGACAAGTATCATTTTCATCCACAATGTTTCCATGCAGCGACCATTTTGAAGGACGGAGAATGTAGTCATTATGTCTGTCATTGAGTGGCCTTACCATTGCTGAATCCCCCTCTGTCACCCTCAGGCTAATGCTTGCCTTTGATCAGAAACCGAACTGGACCAATCATGTCAATCCTTTGGCTACAGCAGTGTCAGGCTGAAGCTAGAAATTGTATGAGAACAGAGGGCAGCTATGACATGATATAGTTAGTTGTAACATGGAGATAATGAAATTATTGCAGTTTGTAAATATTTTAAGCATGTTGGCACAGATCTGGCAAATAAATTATAATGCACAAAAATGCGAAATTATTAATTTTGATGACAAGCATTATTAAAAAGCATATTATTTAAAGGGTGAGAGTTCACAACTGAGATGCAGGGGGATGTCATGCATGAATTGCAAACTGTGCAATGCAGCAGATGTTAGGACAGTTAATAGAATGGCATATTTTATTACTAGGGGAATTGAAATACCAAAAGTAGGGATGTGCTGCTTCAGATGTACAAGACACTGATGTGAGCATACCTCAAATATTTAAGGAAGAACACAGTTGCTATGGAAGTAGTTCAGAGAACGTTTCCCAGTTTAATACCTACAGTGGACAGGTTGTCTTCTATGAAAGAGTTGACAGATTAGACTTCTATTTGCTGATGAGTAAAAGCTGATTTGATTGACAGATACAAGATGTTGTGAGAATTTGAAGGGGCAAATGTGAAGAGACTATTTTCACTTGTGAGAAAAACTTGAAATCAGATCACTGTTTAAGAAAGGGGTCAATCATTTGAAGAAGATGGGGAAAGGTTTTCTCCCCCACAGAAGCTCATGACATTTTGCAACTCCCTCAAAATGTGATCAGGCAAATGTCTGAACATTGTTAAGGCAAAGGTAGATCGAGTCTGATTAAGCAAGAGAGTGAAAAGGTTGTGACTTGTGGAATAATTGCAAACGTATTGAATGGCAGTGCAGACTCAAGGAGCTGAACGGCCTAGTCCTGCTCCCAATCCTGATGTGTGAGTTGCCCTTGCCCTAGCTCCACAATGCTCACCCATCAAAAACAGCATTCAAGTCAAGAGTGTGACGGATGATTTCAGCTCCAACAAAACTCAAGAAGCTCAATACCATTCAAGATTCATTTGTTTAGCATCCCCTCCACCACCTTCAACATTTACTCCCTCCGTCACAGATACATAATAGCAGCATTGTACCGCATTTCCAAAATACCGTGCTATAACTCACTGAGGCTCCTTTGACAGCAACGTCTGAACCTACAATCTTGAACACCTTGAAGGATGAATGCAGCAGATAGATGGGAACACCACCACCTACCAATCCCCTCCAAGTCCCTTATCCTCCTGACTTGGAAGTATATCATTATTCCTTCTCAGTCATTGGATCGAATCCTGGAATTCTTGCTACACCATCTGGACTGTGGTAGTTAAAGAAGGCAGCTCACCACCTTTTGAAAAGCAACTTGGGATGGGGAATAAATGACAGCCACAATCCATGAGAAACTGAAAAAAAATTCGCAAGAATTGAGTCTTCCTCCAATGAGAACATCGAACATAGAACTTTGCAGCGCTGGGCCGGCCTCCATTCCACTGCTCAGGTAGTGGTCATGTTGTAGGATTCTTTTTGCCTCACTACATTTCTTGATGATTCACATTCAAATACAGTCGGTTCTGATGTAACATGATAGTTCCACTCTTGTGCAATATCGCATTATAATAAAATTGCACAGTAGCAACACCATTTAAACCAATGGGCATGGAATGATGTTAGAGCCAATACAGATTAGGAAAGTTCGCATTCTACAAATAACAGTCCACATTCTTCAATTCCATTAAAGCCAATTCGCTTTGAAGAAACATGTTAGAGCAGAGCCGACTGTATAGCTCTTTGCGATGGTTTTTGTAAGCCACCCAGAAGTCACCTTCATCAGCTCGGTGTCCATTCATTTTCTGAACACCTTGAGAGGCTGATGCACTTCCAAGAATCACCTTGAGATGTCAAAGTTGCTCTATAAGTAAAACTCTGCAATGACCAGGCCATAAAGACCTTTCTTTTCCTGCATTAACATGAAATCTAATTCACAATGTTCTCAGAATGACTGAGGAGACCGGAAATATCCGAAAAATGCGTCCAGGGAAATAGATCCTGAGAGCATTTGATTTGTAAATTCCCCTCAATGGGTCTGGGTGGGTTATGCTTCGGCGGTTGGTGTGGACTTGTTGGGCCGAAGGGCCTGTTTCCACTCTGTAGATAATCTAATCTAACCTAAAAAGTCCTCCCTGAGCTGGAGCAGAGGGAAGTAGTCCCTGTAACTGGGTGAAAGAAGCCAAGTTGTTATGCCCTGGGCATGGAGAACTCCAAGAAAGATGTCCTTGCTTCCCACTTCTGTAGATATCTTCAATAACATCTGGTGTTATTCACCTGAAAGGCTGCAGACCTCATACTACTACAGTCTCAGTATTGTCTGGCTTCATTTAAGCCCCCAATGATGAACAATCTGGCACAGCATGGTGAACCTCACTGTTTAAGAAAGAAATACAGATTTGTGAGAAAGAGGGATGGTGCAAATGGCCATGTGGCCAAAGTCTCCCCAAATTCTTCCAAAATTAGAGAAAGCCCTGCTGATGTTTCAGATGATCAAAGGTGCATTGGGGAACGGTGCACAGCATCACTAGATTAGTGTCATGAGCTTTGACAAAGGGTCAGTTAGACTCAAAATGTCAGCTCTTTTCTCTCCTTACAGATGTAGCCAGACCTGCTGAGATTTTCCTGCATTTTCTCTTTTGGTTTCAGATTCCAGCATTCACAGTAATTTGCTTTTATCACTAGGTTAGTAATGCAGAGATTCAGGCTAATCCTCTGGGCCTATATGTTCAAATCCTCACCATGGATAAATCTGAAATTGAAAGCTAGACTCAGTGATAGTGACTATGAAACTATTGTCAATTGTCTTAAAACCCATCTGGCAGATGAATATCCTTTCAGAAAGGGGTCTCTCATTCTCACTTGCTTAGTGCCCATGTGTTTTTCCATTCACAGCCCATGACAGCTCCATGTCATGGCAGAGGAAGCTGCTCAGTTCCAGGGCAGAAGCAGGCCATGCAGTAATAAGGATGGGGCCCACAAATGAGGCGGGTCTTTCTGCCTCTGAGCGGCAAACTCCAGCTACAAGTCCCAGTCAGACCCTGATGGTTATGGAAGGTGTGATTATCAGGTGACGACCAAACTAGATCTTGTGTGGCTGAGGTGAACACCAGAGTCTCCTGGTCAGCCCTGCTTGATGTTGAAGCAGAGCCCCTCAAACTCCAGTCATTTGGCAACAAGTTAATGACCCCTTCTGGCAAAAATCTAACTCTGAAAATAGACATTAGTATGTGTTTTGTCTGCCATTAGGCACAGGAAGCAAAAAGGTAATCAAGAACATGCACTGAAAATGGAAGCTTCCAGATTACCTACACTTTGGGGCCAAGTCAGATCAGCAATTCTTTTCTGATTATAAATGCCCCCAGGAGACCTGGTATTCAGGTCTTGCAGATTTTCTTTGGTACTTTAAATTATTTGGGACCCAACTGCCATCTGTCATCAGCATTCAGAACCCAATGTGAAATGCTGACTTGGCAATTCCTATCAGGAAGTCAATGCCCTCTGGTGTAATTGATGTTCATTTTTTTAGTTGCAATGATAAATATTGCAATAAAATAGGAGCACAGAGCAGCATGAACTCAAACATCAGATGCTTAATGATTTGTGCTAATTACAGGAGCTGTCACAGCTTTCTGTCAGTTTAATTTGCCAATCTCAAACCAACACAAGCCGATTACTTGTAAAGCCCTTGGGGAGGGTCTAAATTCAACAGCTCATGAACACAAGCACAGGGATTGAGATGCGTGATTAACCTGCACCCATTGATTGTGACTTAAGCAGCCGGCCCTATTAATTCCAACTGCCAATGTCATGGGTTTGGCTTCCAGACAGCTGACCACCCTGCTGACTGGCCAGACACATCAGATGGGGGGATCAAGCTCATGAGTGCGTTATAAGCATTAAATACTACTCCAGCTTGTTCTGCTTAAAAACCAACCCTGGATGTAAGACCATAGAAGACCAGAAGAAACAGCAACAAAAGTATGCCCCTTAAGCCTGGTCCACATTGCATAGTATCATGACTGATCTGATATTCCTCACATCCAAATTCTAGTCTTGATTCCCTGATTGATCAAGAATCTATCTCAGCCTTAATATATACAAGGGCTCTACTCCTACAGCACTCTGTGACAAGCAGTTCCAAAGACTCTCAATCCTCTCAGAAAAGAAATTCCTCCTCATCTCAGTCTTGTGCCTGGAACAGGCACTGACTGTCATGGAGGAGATGTCTCTCTCCTAGGAAACATTCAAGTGAAGCATGCCAACGAAAGTGCTGGCTCCAAGACTTTCAGACATTGTGCTCGAAACAATGATTGAGATAGGAAGGACAGGAGGTACTCTGCTTCTAGATCAGATCTGGGCATTCTCAAGGTCTAAGTTCAGCTATCTGGTCAATGTTAAAAGTTAAGCCCTAGTGCTACTTGAGTAGTCAAAGTCAGCAAACAAATTCAAACACTCTCCTGACAGTGCCACTATCCTCAGATACTGCTCAATGCATCACCCATCCATTCACTTCTCAACAATTGCTGAGTCATACCTAACTTTCATATGAACCACAACTCTCTCACATACTTAACACTGCTATAAATCTCACAACCAAATCTCTCAGCTCACTGATGTTTGTTGTGGTGCTGTTCGCCGAGCTGGGCATTTGTGTTGCAGACGTTTCGTCCCCTGTCTAGGTTCGTAGCCACGAACCGACACGACCAGCTATCCTTAGGAGCCACACACGCAGATGACAAGCAACATGAATTCGACTGGGTCAACACTACTATTACAGGACAAGCCAAACAGAGAACAGCCAGGGAATTCCTAGAGGCATGGCACTCATCCACAGATTCAATCAATAACCACATCGACCTGGACCCAATATACCGACCACTGCAACGGACAGCTGGAACTGACAACCGGAAGCGGCAGATTCAAACCACGACAAATGCCGGAGGAAAGATCACAGAAGCGCTTCACAGGAGGCTCCCAAGCACTGAGGATGTCACCTAGACAGGGGGTGAAACGTCTGCAACACAAATTCCCAGCTCGGCGAATAGAACCACAACAACGAGCACCCGAGCTACAAATCTTCTCACAAACTTTGATCACTGATGTTTGTAAAATGCTCAGTAATGCTCACAACACCTCAGATACTAAAATTTCGGTTGGCATGGTGGCTTAGTGGCTAGCACTGCTGCCTCAAAACGCCAGAGATCCGAGTTCAATTTCAGTCTCAACTGACTGTGTGGAGATTGCACATTCTTCCCGTGTCTGCATGGGTTTCTCTGGGTGCTCCAGTTTCCTCCCATGGTCCAAAGATGTGCAGGTTAGGTGAATTGGCCATACTAAATTTCCCAGTCTTCAGGGATACATCAGTTAGGTGCATTAGTCAGGGGTAAATATAGGGTAAGGGAATGTGTCTGGGTGGGTTACTCTTTGGAGGGTTGGTGTGGACTAGTTGGGCCGAAGGGCCTGTTTCCACACGTAGGGATTCTATTCCATTCAGTCCATGTCTAAATGTAGCAGAGACAATGTCCAGACTTAGACTGGTGAGTGGCAAATGGCATTTGTAATGACCATCTTCGACAGACACTCTCCACATGGCTCCCAAAAGCCTGTCCACAGCAAGGCACAGGTCAGGAATGTGATGGAATACTCCCCACTTGCCTGGATGACTGCAGCTCCAACAATACTCAAGAAGCTCAACACCATCCAGGACAAACTATCTACTTGATTGGCACCACATCCACCAGCTTCAAAATGTATTCCCTGCACACCTGATACACAATGGCAACATAAAGCACTGCCGAAAAAATGAATTGCAGTGACCCAGCAAGGGTCCTCAGACAGCATCCTCCAAACCCATTACCACTTCCATCAAGAAGGACAAAAGCAGCAGGTACTTAGGAATACCCCCACCTGTTCCCCTCCAAGCCGCTCACCATCCTGACTTGGAAATATATCCCCGTTCCTTCACTGTCACTGGGTCACAATCCTGGAATTCCCTCCTGAAGAGTCTACCCATAGCAGATGGACTGCAGGGGCTCCGCAAGTCCACTCACCACCATCATCTCAAGGGTAACGAAGGATGGGCAATAAATACTGGCCCAGCCGTCCAATGAATGAATAAACCGTGGATGGCGCGGTGGCTCAGTGGTTAGCACTGCTGCCTCACAGCGCCAGAGACCCAGGTTCAATTCCCGCCTCAGGAGACTGTCTGCGTGGAGTTTGCACATTCTCCCTGTGTCTGCGTGGGCTTCCTCCGGTTGCTCCTGTTTTCTCCCACAGTCCAAAAATGTGCAGGTTAGGTGAATTGGCCATTTTACCTAACCTGCTAAAGCCATGCTAAATTGCCCGTAGTGTTAGGTGAAGGGGTAAATGTAGGAGAATGATTCTGGGTGGTTTGCGCTTCGGCAGGTCAGTGTGGACTTGTTGGGCCGAAGGACCTGTTTCCACACTGTAAGTAATCTAATCTAATCTAAAATCCCCCCAAAAAAGTGAACCGTTTGCAAATTCAATAAAATTCAGCTAATTTGCTCCATTAATTCCAGGCTTACAGAAACCATCCACAGGAAGATACATATAAACAAATCAGACATGATCTGCCAGTCATTTGTATTCCTCAAACCAGAATCACGGAAAGACTTACATTTATGTAGCACCGTTCACTGCCTCAGGATACCCAAAGCACTTTACCGACTCAGATTCTCACCGCAGTTAAAACAAACACAATAGTTTTGAACAATGAGGAAGTCACTTATTAGGTTAGTCGGGGATGAGGGGAAGGGTGTATTGGGGGAAGAAGGAGTGTAAAGAGTGAAGGGAGTACGAGTGTCAAACATAAACATGGAGTTGAGACACAGCCAGATTAACTTTGATCTAACTGAATGGTGAAGCTGGTTAAAAGGGCACAGTGCATGACTGCCCTGCTCTGTAATTCTATTCTCATGTGTCTATTTGTTTACAAACCCATTTACCGTAACACGATAGTGACCAGAAGAACAGGAATTTTTTTCTTAATAAAGGGATCACTGATAGCGGGATAGATATTACCCAGGACATCGATAAGAATCACTTTGTTTTTCTTCAAAAAAATGCCATGCAGTCTTTTACAAAAGAAAAACACTTCCATTTCTGTAGCACAGTTGACATAACAAAACACCCAAGAATCCTCATGGACATGTGAAGACAAATTCCAGCACTGAGCCACACGAGGGGATGCTTGCATCAATGGTCAGCTGTCAGAATGATTGCGTACAGTTCTGGTCACTGCATTATAATAAGGGTGTGGATGTTTTGGAAAGGGTTCAGAGGAGATTTACTAGGGTGCTGCCTGGTATTGAGGGAAGGCCTTATGAGGAAAGGCTGAGGGACTTGAGGCTGTTTTCATTAGAGGAAAGAAGATTGAGAGGTGACTTAATTGAGACATATAAGATAATCAGAGGGTTCTATAGAGTGGACAGGGAGGGCCTTTTTTCTTGGATGGTGATGACTAGCACACGGGGACATAGCTTTAAATTGAGGGATGATAGATATAGGACAGATGTCAGAGGTAGTTTCTTTGCTCAGAGAGTAGTGGGGGTGTGGAATGCACTGACTGTAATAGTAGTAGACATACCAACTTTAAGGGCATTTAAATGTGATTGGATAAATATGTGGATGAAAATGGAATAGTGTAGGTTAGATGGGCTTCAGATTGGTTCCACAGGTTGACACAACATCGAGGGCCGAAGGGTCTGTACTGCGCTTCAATGTTCTATGTTCTATGTAGCCCAGAAGGAAAATCTAGCAAAACTACATATTGGTCTGACCCACCCTATGGATTTCAAAATGGATGACCAGTGTGACCAGTTACAACATTACTAATAATTTTTACTGGGTTTTCTTCCTGGGGAGGCCTCACTGACAGGCTTTACCACTGAGATAAGGATCGTTTTTTAGAATAATCTGATAGTTTTAAGATCATTATTAATGAATCTAGCATTTTTGACCAATTCTTCTTCTAGTCCTTAGATGGGTGAAGGGTTTTTTTCTCATTTGGTGATGGCTATCATGAGGGGAAATAGCTTTAAAATGAGGGATGAGATATAGGGGAGATGACAGACATAGTTTCATTACTCAGAGAGTAGTGGGGGTGTGGAATGCACTGTCTGCAACAGTAGTAGACTCGCCAACCTTAAGGGCATTTCAATGGTCATTGGATAAACATATGGATGAAAATGGAATAGTGTAGGGTAGATAGGCTGAGGATTGGTTCCACAGGTCAGCGCAACATTGAGGACCAAAGGACCTGTATGGCGTTGTAATGTTCTTTCTTCTATAATGTTCTAGTTACCAAAGAGTGCAGCCTGAGTAAAAATCTGCCTGTTGGATTCTTTTGGTGTTGTACCACAAGGCTCCAGCTGATCTGGAAATTCGTCTGCTCTTACCACCTGGTCGAGGTGAATTGTGAGGAAGTTCCTCATCCTGCTGGGGGTGAATTGCGGGGGGATCCTCAGCCTGTTGGAGGTGAATTGTGAGGAGTCCCTCAGCCTGTTGGAGGTGAATTGTGAGGGAGTTTCTCAGGCTGTTGGGGGTGAATTGTGAGGGGGATCCTCAGCCTGTTGGAGGTGAATTGTGAGGAGTCCCTCAGCCTGTTGGGGATGAATTGTGAGGAGTCCCTCAGCCTGTTGGGGGTGAATTGTGAGGGGGATCCTCAGCCTGTTGGAGGTGAATTGTGAGGAGTCCCTCAGCCTGTTGGGGATGAATTGTGAGGAGTCCCTCAGCCTGTTGGGGGTGAATTGTGAGGGGGATCCTAGGCCTTCTTGGCCACATTGTGAAACCCATTTCTTGGTCCTCAAGTAGGGGAGTGGTTTTGTTTCACAGATAGCAACCTCACACATTGCTCTATGAGGCCTCCAGGAGACAGCACAGTCTTATGAGGCCTCCAGGTTTATAAATTAATTGAAATGATGTTTTTCCCTGCAGCAGTGGTGATTTGAACCATTGGAGCATGAGGCCTGGCCTCTGAGTTATGAACTCATCCAAACTTGATTGAGTTTTTTGAAGAAGTAACAAAGAGGATTGACGAGGACAGTGCAGTAGATGTGATCTATATGGACTTCAGTAAGGCATTCGACAAGGTTCCCCATGGGAGACTGATTAGCAAGGTTAGATCTTATGGAATATAGGGAGAACTAACCATTTGGATACAGAACTGACTTAAAGGTAGAAGACAGAGGGTGGTGGTGGTGAAGGATTGTTTTTCAGACTAGGGGTTGTGACCAGTGGAGTGTCACAAGGATCGGTGCTGGGTCCTCTACTTTTCTCATTTATATAAATGATTTGGATATAAGCATAAGAGGTACAGTTAGTAAATTTGCAGATGACACCAAAATTGGAGGTGTAGTGGACAGTGAAGAGGGTTACCTCTGATTACAACAGGATCTGGACCAGATAGGCCAATGGGCTGAGAAGTGGAAGATGGAGTTTAATTCAGATAAATGTGAGGTGCTGCATTTTGGGAAAGCAAATCTTAGCAGGACTTATACAATTAATGGTAAGGTCCTAGGGAGTGTTGCTGAACAAAGAGACCTTGGAGTGCAAGTTCATAGCTCCTTGAAAGTGGAGTTGCAGATAGATAGGATAGTGAAGAAGGCGTTTGGTATGCTTTCCTTTATTGGTCAGAGTATTGAGTACAGGAATGGGGACGTCATGTTGTGGCTGTATAGGACATTAGTTAGGCCACTGTTGGAAGATTGCATGCAATTCTGCTCTCCTTCCTATTGGGAAGACGTTGTGAAACTTGAAAGGGTTCAGAAAAGATATACAAGGATGTTGCCAGGGTTGGAGGAATTGATTTATAAGGAGAGGGTGAACAGGCTGGGGCTGTTTTCCCTGGAGCGTTGGAGGCAGAGGGGTGACCTTATAGAGGTTTACAAAATCATGAGGGGCATGGATACAATGAATAGACAAAGTCTTTTCCCTGGGATTGGGGAGTCCAGAACTAGAGGGCATAGGTTTAGGGTGAGAGGGGAAAGATATAAAAGAGATCTATGGGGCAACTTTTTCACACAAGAGGGTGGTACGTGTATGGAATGAGCTGCCAGAGGATGTGGTGGAGGCTGGTACTATTGTAACATTTAAAAGGCATCTGGATGGGTATATGAATAGGAAGGGTTTGGAGGGATATGGGCCGGGTGCTGGCAGGTGGGACTAGATTGGGTTGGGTATCTGGTCGGCATGGACAGGTTGGACCGAAGGGTCTGTTTCCATGCTGTACATCTCTATGACTCTGTGACTCAGTCATGATTTGAACTTGCCACCATGCCCTGACCTAGCAAAGTCAGGAAGCAGACCAGCTCAGCCTCAACTGGCCCTGAGAAGCAGTTATCCAGACACAGCACTAATAGTTCATTGATCCCACCAAGCACTGATCAGAACCTATCTCTTGAATGATACTGGCTCGACTCATTTTGCACACCTTCAAATCGATGTCCAGTGTGACCAGGTAGTCATTTGGAGATGCCGGTGTTGGACCGGGGTGTACAAAGTTAAAAATCACCCAACACCAGGTTATAGTCCAACAGGTTTATTTGGAAGTACTAGCTTTCAGATCACCACTCCACAACCACCTGATGAAGGAGCGGTGCTCCAAAAGCTAGTGTTTCCAAATAAACCTGTTGGACTATAACCTGGTGTTGTTTAACAGTGCGACCTGTACATTCAGTTCCTCGTATGAGTATTGTTTCTAAGCCAACTTTCCTCTCTGAGCAGCTGTTGGTGGCAATGAGGAGTACATCGTTAAACTTAAATGTCAAAGGCAGCTCATTGAAGCTGTTACCAGCTGGTTTACTCTCTCCAGGTATGTTCACATCCCACAACACTGGGAGATTTCCTCAACCTACTCAGGCCTTGAGAATCCCTACTGGGCTGTTCCAGGAATCACTTCCAATGCTTACATTGCAGTATTACCTTATTTTGGAAATATTTTATTAACTCTCAGTTATGAGTGTCATACTCCTGCTACTGGAGTGTGATGCATAAGAGTCACATGTTAAGGCAATGAGTTATGGAAAACAATCAATCTAATCAGACATCATTCCAAACTTATCTTAGAACACACAGGCTAATTGCACTAACAAAACAATCAGCAAAGACTACAATTTTGATTCTGAAAGATATAATATCTAAAACTAATTTTGAACAGCTAGAATTAAATCCAAACATGTACTAAAAAGTCCTTTATTCTAAAAGTCTTTTCTGCAAAATACTTACCTCATCCTATTCTAAAAGGCATTAAGGTGGACAAGTCCCCAGGACTGGATGGGATCTATCCCAGGTCACTGAGGGAAGTGCTGAAAATGTGTTGCTGGAAAAGCGCAGCAGGTCAGGCAGCATCCAAAGAGCAGGAGAGTCGACGTTTTGGGCATGAGCCCTTCTTCAGGATTCCTGAAGAAGGGCTCATGCCTGAAACGTCGATTCTCCTGCTCTTTGGATGCTGCCTGGCCTGCTGCACTTTTCCAGCAACACATTTTCAGGTCTGATCTCCAGCATCTGCAGTCCTCACTTTCTCCACTGAGGGAAGTGAGCTGGGACTTTAACAAATATCTTTGCAGCATCCTTGAACATGGGTGAGGTCCCGGAGGACTGGAGAATTGCTAATGTTGTCCCCTTATTTAAGAAGAGTAGCAGGGATAATCCAGGGAATTACAGTCCTGTGAGCCTGACGTCAGAGGTAGGCAAGCTGTTGGGCAAGATACTAAACGATAGGCTATATACCCATTGGGAAGAAAATGGGCTTATCAGTGATAGGCAGCATGGTTTTATACAGGGAAGGTCATGTCTTACCAACCTAATAGAATTCTTTGAAGAGGTGACAAAGTTGATTGATGAGGGAAGGGATGAACACGCTATATATATGGACTTATTAGGAAGACAATATAGACAATAAACAATAACTGCAAGAGTAGGCCATTCGGCCCTTCAAGCCAGCACCACCATTCATTAGGATCATCCACAATCAGTATCTTATTCCTGCCTTATCCCCATAACCCTTGATTCCACTATCTTTAAGAGCTCTATCCATCTCTTTCTTGAACGTATCCAGGGACTTGGCCTCCACTGCCTTCCGGGGCAGAGCATCCAATATATCCAACACTCCCTGGGTGAAGAAGTTTCTCCCCAACTCTGTTCTAAATGGCCTACCCTTTATCTTTAAACTGTATCCTCTGGTTCTGGACTCACTCGTCAGCGGAAACATGCTTCCTGCCTCCAGAGTGTCCAATCCTTTAATAATGTTATACCTCTCAGTCAAATCCCCTCTCATCCTTCTAAACTCAAGTGTATACAACTGAAAATGTGTTGCTGGTTAAAGCACAGCAGGTTAGGCAGCATCTCAGGAATAGGGAATTTGACGTTTCGAGCATAAGCCCTTCATCAGGAATGAGAGAGAGTAGCCAAGCAGGCTAAGATAAAAGGTAGGGAGGAGGGACTTGGGGGAGGGGCGATGGAGGTGGGATAGGTGGAAGGAGGTCAAGGTGAGGGTGATAGGCCCGAGTGGGGTGGGGGTGGAGAGGTCAGTAAGGAGATTGCAGGTTAGGAGGGCGGTGCTGAGTTGAGGGAACCGACTGAGACAAGGTGGGGGGAGGGGAAATGAGGAAACTGGAGAAATCTGAATTCATACCTTGTGGTTGGAGGGTTCCCAGGCGGAAGATGAGGCGCTCCTCCTCCAGCCGTCGTGTTGTTATGTTCTGCCGGTGGAGGAGTCCAAGGACCTGCATGTCCTCGGTGGAGTGGGAGAGAGAGTTAAAGTGTTGAGCCACGGGGTGATTGGGTTGGTTGGTCCGGGCGTCCCAGAGGTGTTCTCTGAAGCGTTCCGCAAGTAAGCGGCCTGTCTCCCCAATATAGAGGAGGCCACATCGGGTGCAGCGGATGCAATAGATGATGTGTGTGGAGGTACAGGTGAACTTGTGGATATGGAAGGATCCCTTGGGGCCTTGGAGGGAAGTGAGTGTGGAGGTGTGGGCACAAGTTTTACATTTCCTGCGGTTGCAGGGGAAGGTGCAGGGGGTGGAGGTTGGGTTGGTGGGGGGTGTGGATCTGACGAGGGAGTCACGAAGGGAATGGTCCTTGCGGAACGCTGATAGGGGAGGGGAGGGAAATATATCCTTGGTGGTGGGGTCCGTTTGGAGGTGGCGGAAATGACGGCGGATGATACGTTGTATGCGGAGGTTGGTGGGGTGGTAGGTGAGAACCAGTGAGGTTCTGTCTTAGTGGCGGTTGGAGGAGCGGGGCTCAAGGGCGGAGGAGCGGGAAGTGGAGGAGATGCGGTGGAGGGCATCGTCGATCACGTCTGGGGGGAATCTGCGGTCCTTGAAGAAGGAGGCCATCTGGGCTGTGCGGTGTTGGAACTGGTCCTCCTGGGAGCAGATACAGCGTGCCCAGTCACTCCAATCTTTCAACATATGATAGTCCTGAGAATATGCTGCATTCCCTCAATAGCCAGAATGTCCTTGCTCAAATTTGGAGACCAAAACTGTACACAATACCCAGGTGCGGTCTCACCAGAGCCTGTAGAGCTGCAGAAGGACCTCTTTGCTCCTATACTCAATTCCTCTTGTTATGAAGACCAGCATGCCATTAGCTTTCTTCGCTGCCTGCTGTACCTGCATGCCTGCTTTCATTGACTGATGTACAAGAACACCTAGATCTCATTGTACTTCCCCTTTATCTAACCTGACTCCATTTAGATAGTAATCTGCCTTCCTGATAATGCCACCAAAGTGGATAACCACACATTTATCACATTAAACTGCATCTGCCATGCATCCGTCCACTCACTTAGCCTGTCTAAGTTACCCTGTATTCTCATAACATCCTCCTCACATTTCACCCTGCCACCCAGCTTTGTGTCATCAGCAAATTTGCTAATGTTACTTTTAATGCCTTCATTCTATATCATTGATTTTCCAGGAATCATTGGTGTTTGGTAAGTTGTTTGATAAGGTTCTCTGTGGTAGGCTGATGGAGAGGGGAAGTGGCACGGGGTGCAGGGTGTTCTAGCTGGATAGAGAACTGGCTGTGCAACAGGAGACCGAGAGTAGTAGTGGAAGGGAGTTTCTCAAAATGGTGACCTATGACCAGTGGTGTCCCACAAGGATCCGTGCTGGGACCACTGTTGTTTGTGATCTACATAAACAATCTGGAGCAAGGTGTAGTTTGCCTTATTAGTGGGTTTGCAGATGACACTAAGATTGGTGGAATAGCACATAGAGAAGGGGACTGTCAGAGAATACAGCAGAATATAAATACATTGGAGAGTTGGGAAGAGAAATGGCAGATGGAGTTCAATCCAGACAAATGCAAGGTGATGCATTTTGGGAGATGCAATACCAGAACAAAGTACACGGTAAATGAAAAAGTCCTGGGGAAAATTGATGTACAGAGAGAGTACCTGAGTTTTCAGGTCCATTGTTCCCTGAAAGGTGACAACGCAGGTCAATAGAGTGGTCAAGAAGGCATACGGCATGCTTTCCTTCAACCGACAGGGTATTGAGTACATGATAAAAGCAAATTACTGCAGATGCTGGAATCTGAAACCAAAAGAGAAGATACTGGAAAATCTCAGCAAGCCTGGCAGCATCTGTAAAGAGAGAGAAGAGCTGATGTTTCAAGTCTAACTGACCCTAACATCACCCATGACCAGCAGTGATGGAAATGTCAGGATGTCTGTTGATCACTCAGATCCAGGGAGTGGAGTGACATTCCGCACAGAACAAGCACTGAACTGAAATTCATCACAGGCTCCATTGAATATGAAGAAAGCAGTGTTAGTATGACCAAGTCCACAGCAAAACACCTAGTTTTGGGTTCTGCCAGGACCACTCAGCTCCTGACCTCATTACAGCCTTGGTTCAAATACAGACAAAAAGGTGGGATGCCAGTTGTGAAGGTGAGAGTGACAGCCTTTGACATCAAGGCTGCATTTGACCAACTGTAGTATCAAGGAACCTGAGAAAAACAAGAATCAATGGGTATCAGAGGCAGCCTCCGTTGGTTGGACTCTCACCTGGAACAGAGGGAGAGGATTTGTTGGAAGTTAATCATCCCAGCTCCAGGACATCTCTGCAGGAGTTCCTTAGGGTAGTGTCCTAGGCTCAACTATCTTCATCAATGACTTCCCTCCATCATAAGGTCAGAAGTGGGGATGTTCGTCAATGATTGCACAGTGCTCAGCATCATACATGACTCCTCAGATACTGAAGCAGTCCAAGCTCAAATGCAACAAGATCTGTACAAGGTCCAGGCTTGAGCTGACAGGTGACATATATTCACGCCACATATATGCCAGGTAATGACCATCTCCAATAGGAGGCAATCCAACCACCGTCCTTGACGTTTAATGGTATTATCATCACAGAATCCCACACTATCAATATACTGAGCTTACCACTGACCAGAAATGGAACTGGACTCACAGATAAACACAGTGGCTACAAGAGCAATTGAGAATACTGCAGCAAGTAATTCACCTCCTGTCTCCATAAATGCTGTCCACCATCTACAAGGCACAAGTCAGGAGTGTGATGGAATATCCACACTTGCCTGGATGGGTGCAGCATCAACAGCACTCAGGAAGCTTGACAGCATCCAGCATGGGGCAGTCAGTTGATTGGCACCACATCTACAAACATCCACTCCCTTCACCACTGACGCTCCGTGGCAGCAATGTTTACCATCTTCAAGGCACACTGCAGAAAGTCAAAAAAGATCCTCAATCACATCCATATAGAAGGATGAGGGCAGCAGATACATGGGAACAACTCCCCCTGCAAGTTTCCCTCCAAGACACTCACCATCCTGACTTTGAAGCATATCCCTGTTCCTTCAGTGACACTGGGTCAAAATCCTGGAATTCCCTCCCGGTTGGCATTGTGGGTCAACCTATAGCAGCAGTTCACCATCACCTTCTCAAGGGCAGTTAGGGGCAGGCAACAAATGGTGGTGATGCCTGTGCCCAACATATAAATAAAACAAAAGCTGGGAGGTGGAGCAGAGGCAGTGAAGAGGATATATTCTGGACCATGTACTCTGCCAGGTTGACAGTCAGTGTTGAAACTGTGGGAGGATTGGAAACAGAAGTTGTAAAGAGTGAGGACCAGTTCAGTCAGTTGAAGGAGGGTGTCAGTGGAAGGGTACTGGTTGGAAGAAGGGGAGGGCTTGGAGGCCTTCGTGATGTGGGATGGAAGTGTATAGGGACTGGATGTCCATCGTGAAGCTAAGGCGTTGGGGGCCAGGGAAGCGAAAACCATGGAGGAAGTGGAGGGTATGAGTGGTGTCCTGAATGTAGGTGGGGAGTTCTTGGACTAAGGGGGACAAGACCGGGTCGAGGTATGCAGAGATGAGTTCGGTGGGGCAGGAGCAGGCTGAGACAATGGGTCAGCCGGGGCAGTCGGTTTTGTGGATTTTCGGCAGGAGGTAGAAACGGGCGGTGCGGGGTTGTGGGACTATGAGGTTGGAAGCAGTGGATGGGAGATCCCCTGAGGTGATGAGGTTATGTATGGTCTGGGAGTTGATGGTTTGGTGGTGGGAGGTGGGGTCATGGTCAAGGGGGCAGTAGAAGGAGGTGTCCGCGAGTTGGCGTCTAGCTTCAGTGGTGTAAAACTCGGTGCGCCAAACTACTACCACGCCTCCCTTGTCTGCCGATTTGATTGTGAGGTTGGGGTTGGAGTGGAGGGATTGGAGGGCTGCACGTTGAGAGGGTGATGGGGGGGACAGGTTGAGGCGGTCAATATCGCGGCAGCAGTTGGATATGAAGAGATCGAGGCCGGGTAATAGGCCAGCACGAGGTGTCCAGGTGGATGGGCTGTGTTGGAGGCGGGAGAAGGGATCATCAGAGGGTGGGTGAGAGTTCTGATTGAAGAAGTAGGCACGGAAGCAAAGGCAGCAGACGAAATGCTCGATGTCGAGCCACGTGTTGAACGCATTGATCCGGGAGCATAGGGGGATGAAAGTGAGGCCTCAGAGAGGCGGAGGTCTGGAGGGATGGTGAAAATACGTTAGGGCTGGAAGCTAGGACTTGGTGTGGGGCTGGAGCTGAGAGTGGGGGCGGAGTTAGTCATGGGGGCAGAGATCGATGTGGGAGTGGTATAGCATGCAGTGTGGTCCTTGAGCAGGTGAGTGACGTCACTGGGGACGGAAGTGGCTGCGGCGACAGCAGCTCCGGGGGGGGGAATGTGGCGCTCTGGGCAGAAACAGCTCTGGTCCCGGTGGCCGTGGATCCCGCGCGGCTGCATATCTGTTGGTGATGGTCTTCCTGGCGATCGTGGAAGCGGTTGTTTGGGCGGCGATCACGGAGGCTGCATGGTCGGTGGCAGCTGTTGTCTCATACCACGGCCCTGATCAGAGATCCTTGTAGCTGGACTGGCCTGCCTGCTCACCTTCTGTTGAGTTGGCATCCATACCATCCCTCAGCTCTGGTTGCAGCCCACACATGCCCAGTGAAGCACCAGGCACTGACTCCAACTGTTTCTCCATGCCATGGGAGTATGTACAGGGTCAGGATCAGAATGGGTGGCTACAAGTGTCAAGTTGAATGGCAGGGGAGAGAGACTGATGCTGCTCTCTGTATAGGCTACTGCAACTGGGAAGGGTATCTGTGATCAGAAAATCAACATGGGAATATCAGTGTGAAGGCAGTGGGTGCTCAGTGGGCGTGCAGTGGGTGAAAAATAGGGAGAAAGATGTCCATGGCCGTACCATTTGAATTTGCTCCCCACATTGGGCAGCAGGATGAGGGAGAGCCGTGAGTTGAGGTGAGGTGGAACATGCAACAGTAGTCAGTGGCCCCCATGATGCAGACAGCAATCTCCTCTGTGAGATGTCAGCTCCCTCACCCACCCTCTCCCAATCCCCACCGGCTGCTTTGTTGCCTTCTTGATTGTGCCACCTTGAACTGCAAGAGAGGGCAGACTGTAAGCAAACATGTTGCCAAGTGTTTAGGTGATGCACCTATCCCAGTTGAAGAGCTGGAGCTAAGAGGAAGCTGTGGGATCAGGGTGTGAGCACTGGCGCCCTTGTGAGGGTGAGATCAAGAATTTGGATGTGGTTTCGGAGCCCCAAAAGGGGTGCAGCTGGGTGAGTGATGTGGACTTGGCATAGTGTGTAACCTGAGAGATTGGTGGTGCAGAGTACGGGAGATGCCAGGAGAAGGCACGTTCATTGGCCTTGAACACTGTGTGAGGTTAATAGGCTCTTTTGTGGTTCTGATGCCAGCTCCTTAGGGCCTAAGTTTAGGAATGGAGGTCTCCTGCACCACCCCAACCCCTTCTTCCCCAACTCCCTGCCCTAAGAAACCATGCTGTGTCTTCTCCTGTCCACATCCATCGAACCTACTCTCTATCACGATGCTCCTCTTCCATTCTTAAAACTGCAACCATATTACTCAGGGCAGCATCCCTGGAAGAGGGCAGATTGCCTTTAAGAAGAGTAGTCTGGCTGTAATGGGTGGTCCCACCAGCCGACTGCCTCCCAGCTTCCTGCTGAACACAGAGGCAGACTCTCAACTCGACATGACAATCACAGTAATAAGATGGAAACATGGAGATTACAGCATTGGAACAACAGCCCCCTTGGCCTGAAATTGCCAAGCTGAAACCTGATATGTGCACACTACTTCCTTTGGCCTATTGTTACTTCCTTAATCTTATTATCTACCTTTTTAAATTTTTCTGGTCCTGACGTTGCCACATATGCACGGCCTGACCACTGTGCTCTGTCAATTCAAGCCAGCTTTTCATTTTGCACAGTTCGATTGGGACTTCTTAACCATTTGAAACCTCAAAGTGCAAAGTGGTAAAATACTTTGGACGATAAAGAGCTTTTAAACTCACTTGAACTCCATGATGACTTCAGCAGAAAGAAAATACCTCTGCATCAAGCTCAGACTATCTATTTCATCTTATCTCTCCTCCAGTGCTTCACCCAGTCAAGCAGCTTGCCTTCACCTTCACCCATGTTGTTGCTGCTTCGACAGTACCATAGGCAGGCTGTGGTATCATGCTCATGTTACTGTCTGGTAACCCAGAGCCCCAGCCTGATGTCCTGGGAACATGGGTTTGGATCCCATCACAATAGATCCGGTCCAAGATGGCAGCGTCGAGCCAGTGGCAAATGATAGTGCCTGAGGATAGGGGACTCTGTTGGGTCCGGCACTGTCAGTGGTGAAGTGGCGGTGGAAGGGCATCACGGCAACGTCGATGAGATGAGCCCGGCAACAAGAGACGCAACTTTGACATTGGTTGGTTGGACACAGATGGTGGCAAGGCGATGGAGGGGAGAATCAGCCCAGCGGCAAAGATGGTGCCTGAGGCTCAGCAATGTCAATGTTGTTTGGGTCTGGTGCAGATGGTGGTGAAGTGGTGAAGGAGGGATGGTGGTGCAGGCGTTGCTAACAGCGAATGAGCCAGCTCAGGACTGATGGACTCTCTTCAAGCTATATCTTTCTTTTTAACCTAATTCTTGCATTTTGCAAAATGGCCCTGTTTCATGCTGATGCAGGAAAGCTTTTCACTGAATTTTATTGTATTCTTACATGACAATAAAATCAAAACCAAAATCATATCAGATAACAACTTGAATTCAATAGAATCTAAAACTAACCTAATAATAGCCGTCGTAACTAATGTCAATGATTATACAACTCATCTCTTTTATTTAGGTCCTTTGGGGAGGAAATTTGCAGTCTTTACTTGGTTTGGTCAACATGTAACTCCAGATCCATGGCAATGTGGTTGACTCTAAAATGGTCCAGCAAGTATTAGCGTATTAGCACCAATAAAGTAGGCTTTCTGAATGATGCCTTTGTCCACGCAAAAATATGGAGCCAATACCTGCTTTACTATGACTCCTTATATTTTTTATTCATATGTTTTATTCACATTGAGTCTCAGCCTAGCACGCTCCCAGCCTCACTGTTTCAAACAAATAATGCCTTTCAGCCCTAAAACTTCTCTGATCTTATCCTTTGCTGCACCATTGGCAAATTTATACTCAGCTTTCTAGACACCTGGTTTCTCCATCTCGTTTAAGATCCAGATGAAACCCAACAAGCAAATCGAGCTTTATATCATTAGAATTATTACAACTGGATTTTATTGCCACATGTACTCGAGTGCAGGGATACAGGAGTACAGAGTAAAGTGTCACCATTCACGGTGTTGTCTTACATACAAGGTACCTAGGTACAAAATCTTAGTTAAAAAGTAGAAAAAAAAGTTAAAAGTTCCCCACACTGAGCTCGATCTCTCTATCCCCACACTGAGCTCGATCTCCCTCACCCGCACTTGGCTTGATCTCTCTCTCCCCTCACTGGGCTGGATCTCTCTCCCCCCACACTGGGCTCGAACTCTTTCCCTCCGCACTGGGCTTGATCTCTCTCCCCCCACACTGGGCTCGATCTCTCTCCCCCCGCACTGGGCTCGATCTCTCTCCCCCCGCACTGGGCTCGATCTCTCTCCCCTCACACAGGGCTTGATCTCTCTCCCCTCACTTGGCTCGATCTCTCTCTCCCCGCACACTGGGCTCGATCTCTCTCCCTCCCTCACTGAGCTTGATCTCTCCCTCCCCGCACTGGGCTCAATCTCTCTCCCTCCCTCATTGGGCTCGATCTCTCTCTCTCCTTCACTGGGCTTGATCTCTCTCCCCCCACACTTGGCTTGATCTCTCTCTCCCCCCACACTTGGCTCGATCTCTCTCTCCCCGCACACTGGGCTCGATCTCTCTCTCCCCGCACACTGGGCTCAATCTCTCTCCCTCCCCACACTGGGCTCGATCTCTCTCCCTCCCTCATTGGGCTCGATCTCTCTCCCTCTCTCACTGGGCTCGACCTCTCTCCCTCCCTCACTGGGCTCGATCTCTCTTCCCCCGCACTGGTCTCGATCTCTTTCTCCCCTCACACAGGGCTTGATCTCTCTCCCCCCCTGCACTGGGCTCAATCCCTGTCCCCCACACTATCAGTGATATTAGGAATGGTGAAGTCAATGGTCTCCCCTCCATCGTTTTGTATATCGATTTCTCGAGAAATGCATTTTTATGTGAGGATTATATTTAAAGACATAGTGTTTGATTCTATTTCTCCAGTGGAGTGGGAATTGTATGCATTTCAATTCTCTTTTTTGTACAACGGTGAATAATTTATATGTCTTCGACATGGGTTTCAGGACCAAATTCTAGGCTCAAAAGCATGTCTTTTTTTGGCAATGTATTGCCAGTAATGGCAAGGCTATTTCAAATTGAGATGGCTCCAGTGTCGAGCTGTTGTCTTCACAGGGTGAGCAGAGTGTGATCCAGCGTTATAAAGCAAGGTGCCCTGTGCAGCCAGAGCACCTGATCACGGAAAATGTTTCCTGAAGCTGAACAATAAAAGATCAGGTAGAGTGCAGGAGAGAGATCGAGCCCAGTGCAGGGAGAGAGAGATCGAACCAAGTGTGGAGAGACAGAGGGATCGAACCAAGTGTGGAGAGAGAGAGAGAGATCGATCCCAGTGCAGGGAGAGAGTGATCAAGCCCAGCGTGGGGAGAGAGAGATTGAGCCCATTAAGAGGGGAGAGAGATCGAGCCCAATGCAGGAACAAAGAGATCGAACCAAGTGTGGGGAGATAGCGTGAGCGAAACTAGTGCGGGGAGAGAGAGAAATTGAGCCCAGTGCGGGGGAGAGAGAGATTGAGCCCAGTGTGGGGGGAGAGAGATCGAGCCCAGTGTGGGGAGAGAGAGAGATTGAGCCCAGTGCGGGGGGAGAGAGATCGAGCCCAGTGTGGGGAGAGAGAGATCGAGCCCAGTGAGGGGAGACAGAGATTGAGCCCAGTGTGGGGAGAGAGAGAGATTGAGCCCAGTGCAGGGGGAGAGAGATCGAGCCCAGTGCGGGGAGAGAAAGTTCTTTGCAGGGCCCAGGAATTTTAAAATTTGGATTCTGAAAGTTCTATTTGTGATATCATAATTCCACAGATTATAGACATTTATTCCTTGTGATTGACACCATTTAGTAAACTTACATTATCCTGAGCACTTGTAAGGATTCTATTGTAACTAGCTAATAGTGGCATTGGGTAGCATCACTGGACAAGTGATGCATAGGCCCTGTTTCATGCTCTGTAGCCTGGGTTTAAATCCCATCTTTGAATCTTGTAAAATTTGATGAATAACATCTGGAATACAAAGGGAATGTCAGTAATGGTGACCTTGAGGCTATCTTGTTTGTTGTAAAAGTCCGTCTGGCACACTGACACCTTTTAGGGAAGCAAATCTGCCATCCTTACCCATTCTGGCCTACATGTGATTCCAGACCAAAGTAATACAATGTAAAATGGTGTAACAACTCAGTGTAAGGGCACTTAGGAATGTTCAATGACCTGTAGCCTTGCCAACATCACCCACATCTCATGAATGCATAGAGAATAAAAAATGTTAAATTGAAAGCTCGATTGTTGAGTGCAGACATCGAAAGCACATGGGTGAGGTGCAGATCAAACTGGGAGCACCACAGTAAGGGAAAATGTAACTACAAAGAGTATACAGGGAGCATTCTTGTACAACCCCATGTAATAGAAAATTCCTGCTTTAGAAACAGCACTTAAAGTGTTGGTGATGTAATCACATTACAGCCATCACATGTTTTAGAAGTTTGTGCGTTAGAAACAGTGTCCCCAATTCGTCAATCGTGTTACAATGAATTTGCACTAACGAAGTGCATGTTATAGCAGAATGACCTGTACTCAGTTCGTAGAACCAGTAAGACGTGATGGGCCAAATGGCCTCCTTCTACAAATGAGAACTCTGTGAGATTGTTGGGTATATTTGTATGTTGAAGGTGTTCACATCAAGTCAATGCAGCAAGAAGCAAGTTGCCAATGGAACAGGAGTTAGATCTGCAAAACACTTCTCCTGTCTACACAACTGTCCTGTGCAATTCCTCACTGCGAGTGTGGAGAAACTACTAGGCAACCACTTCAGAAATGTTATTATGCAACTCTGGAGCAGGTGGGACTTGAACTGAGACCTCCTGAATCAAAGGTAAGGCCACTGCCACCACACCACAAACACACTCCTGAAAATGTGGAATTCCTGAATGGAGACCTTGCACTGCCAATTCAGGTCCTCGGATCAGAGTCTCCAATCTCTGATTATAAAAGAGCACTAGCTACCAGCACGCGCATTACTCCGATGAGATAATTGACTTCTAGTGCTTTGCCTGTAATTGTCCTCTATTGTTTTAATCTGAACCAAAATCAATAGCAATCAGAGGTTCCAGCTTTTTGAATGCTGTATTAATTAGCAATCTTGAGTGCTGGCACTTGTTTCGAAATTGAATACCAATTTGACATATTGATAGAAATGTACCGAGGACACATTTTAATGCTGGGTTTACTTATGTGATTTGCTTTTGTTTTATGTCCTTTTCTCCTGTCACCGTGAAGAAGCTTTTCTCACCACTTACTCAGAGTTGATAACCTAAATTCACCAACATACGTTCCACATCGATATGAGGAGAGCTGCAAACATAGCTCCAAAGCTGATCTTAGGGTTCCGAAGACTAGCCACTTTGAAATAAAAATGTAAACTCTGTTTCTCTCTCCATAAATGGAGACAGATCTGCCCAGTTGCTCCAGCACTTTCTGTTGGAACTATCCTAAGCAGACTGTTGCTCCTGCTGGAGCACTATCATTTATGATGTGGAGGTGCCAATGTTGGGCTGGGGTGGACAAATCAGAAGGCACATGACACTCTTATAGTCCAATGGGTTTATTTGACATCACAAACTTTCAGAGCACTGCTCCTTCATCAGGTAAAGTCACTTCATCTGACAAAGGAGCAGAAAATCCTGTGATTTCAAATAATCCTCTTGGACTATAACCTGGTGTCGTGTGACTTCTGACTATCATTTATGATAAAGAGGACCTTGGGGTTTCACCCCACAGCCCTAATTCTCGATGGATTCTCCTTGTTGTAATGATTATGGGCTGATGTTACTGCACAAGACTCTATCTGAAGCCTTCATCATTTTAAACCTCCTGGCTACGATTTCCTCTTTGTTTTCTCTACGCTAAAGGAATCAACCTCAACTTTTTTCACCAGTTCCCAGAACTACAATCTCTTGGTTCTGCAACCATCTGTTCTGGAATCATCTCCAGAACCTTCGTGCCTTTCCTAAAATTCTTGCCAAGATTTAGATGTGGTACTCCATCTGGGTCTGACCTAATGTTGCAAACTCAGAAATTGTTGGAGAAACTCAGCAGATCAAGCAGCATCTGTGGAGAGAGAAACAGAGTCAATGTTTAAATCTGAAATAAATATTTTTCAGAACTGTGCTTAAATTTGGTTTTGTGTAACTTCCTGCTATTTTGTCATAAAGTCCAGGTTTCATAAGCCACAACCTTTGAAGATTTGTGGCTGCAAGCACTCCTTATTGGTATAATCCTTGATTATATTTTCATTGTATTTTCTTCTGCTACACTCCTTTGATTCTAAAATATTAATATCAGATTAAAAGAAAAAAAAATGTGGCAAAGATCAGTGTTAAACCAAAGGATTGGGAAAGCTTTTAAAGCCAATAAAAGATAACTAAAAGAAAAAGTAAGAAAATAAACTTTGAGGAATCATTAAAAATTAATATAAAAATGGACAGTAAGAGCTTCTTTAGTTAAATGAAATAAAGAGACAGGCCAAAGTGAACATAGACCACCTAGAGAATGAGGTTGGGGACATAATAATGGGGAACAAGGAAATGGCAGAATAATTGAATAAATATATGAAGACTTGAATAAATAACCCAAAGAGCTGTAAATCTGTGGAATACTGTGCTATAAAGGGCTGTCAAGGCTGTGTCATCAAGTACAAGGCTGAGATAGACAGATTTTCAATCAGGAAGGGAATCAAGATTATGGTGTAAAGCAGGTCAGGTAAGCTGAGGACCATCAGATTAGCCCTGACTTCATTGAATGATGGAGCAGACTCAGTGGGCTGAATGGCCTACTTCTGCACCTACAGCTTATGGCCTTAAGGTCAATACTGATGCCATCAACCATGACTTCAGTGGGAATCATGGGTCTTTGAGAATCCATCCATTTTTGACCAGACTGTATCGGAACCTGCAATGAGAATAGGCTACATGAGCCCCAAGACAGCTTCACAATGCACCAAGCTTATAGCTGAACGCTCATATCGACTCCACTTTCCCCTTGGCCCGCAATCCCCTGATTCTCCTCATGTCCAAAATCTTGCTCCAGAACCTTTGGGCCAGAAAATATCAAAGTTTCACAGTTCTCAAAATGAAGCAATTTCTCTTCACCTTGCTGCTCAGTCCCTTACACTGAGTGATATGGTTTTGCTTCCAGCAGGATATTGTATCTGATATGCCATTACTAATGTAATCCCTCATAACACGACAGGGATATTGATATTATGGTACTGAAGAATCCAACACGTGTTTATTACAGCTGACTATGATACACAAACATTCCATTACAATTAAGCAGCATGCTTCCAGAGAGGTTTCATGTTTTAAGTGATTTTGGGGTAAGATGGAGATGAAGCTACAAGGTCACTAACAGGATGCAATAATTTTCAAGTGAAATGCAGGAGGTTCAGAGAGGAATGGAGGCAACTCCTTTCTACCCAGAGTATTGGTGGGGATGGGGGAATGGGGGCAGTGATCTGGAATGCACTGTGTGGGAGGGCACTTGAGGCAGGAAACCTCAGAACTTTTAAAAATTACTTGGATGAGCACTTGAAATGTCATAACATTCAGTACGATGGGCCTGAAGTGTGGGACTGGTGTAGGTAGTAGGCAAGTTTGGCAGTATAGACTTAACAGGTCAAAGGTTCTCTTCTGTACTGTGTTATTCTACGCACTTATGATTCTAAAATGAGACCTTTATATCTGAGGGCATATACTATGTGACAGTGTTGATGTCGTGAGCATGTCTTTGAAAGGGACACTGTTATCCTGACTGTGAGACATCACACAACACTGAGAATCTGTTCTCTCCAGTTTTAGGCAGTGTAGCTGGGGCAATAATTTCTAATCACTAACCAGAAAAAGCACTCAAAGCAATTTTGTTGTATCTCTGGTGAGTCTTGCTGAGACAAATTCTTTGATATGTTTAAACAAGAACTAGTTTACATATGAAGCAATTAAGCTCAGCTGTGCGGCAGTCTGACTATCTCCGACGGAGCTGTACTGATTTGCTCTCTAATGTGATCTCTCATTTCGTCACAGCGGGATATGTCACATTTGTTTCAGACATTAACCCTTTCAAAGGAAAGCAAAATAATGTGGATGCTGGAAATGTGAAAAAACACAGAGAACGCTGGAGAAATTCAGCAGGTCTGGCAGCACCTCATAGACTCATAGGTTCTTATAGCATGGAGGCAGGCCCTTCAGACTCTATCTGGTCCATAGAACATAAAACATTGAGAGCCAATGTGGGACCCATCTGAAGCCTATCAATCCTACACTATTCCATTTTCATCCGTTTGTTTATCCAATGACCATTTAAGTCGGTGAGTCTACAAATGTTGCAGGCAGTGCATTCCACGCCCCTACTACTCTCTGAGTAAAGAAACTACCTCTGACATCTGTCCTGTATCTACCACCTCTCAATTTAAAGCTATGTCTCCCCATGCGAGCCATCACCATTAGAGAAAAAAAACTCCCACTGTCCACTCTATCTAACCCTCTGATTGCCTTATATGTCTCAATCAAGTTACTTCTCAACCTGCTTCCCTCTAATGAAAACAGCCTCAAGTCCTTCAGCCTTTCCTCATAAGACCTTCCCACCATACCAGGCAACATCCTAGTAAATCTCCTTTGAACCTTTTCCAAAGCTTCCACATCCTTCCTATAATGCAGTGACCAGAACTGCACACATTACTCCGAGTGTGGCCGCACAAGAGTTTTGTACACTGCAGCATGACCTCATGGTTCCAAGACTCGATCCCTCTACTAATAAAAGCTGACACACTGTATGCCTTCTTAACAGCCCTATCAACCTGGGTGGCAACTTTCAGGGATCTATGTACATGGACACCGAGACCTTTCTGCTCATTTACTTTACCAAGAATCTTACCATTAGCCCAGTATTCTTTTTCCCTGTTGCTCCTTTCAAAGTGAATCACCTCACACTTTTCCACATTAAACTCCATTTGCCATCTCTCAGCCCAGCTCTGCAGCTTATCTGTGTCCCTGTGTAACCTGCAACATCCTTCCGCATTGTCCACAACTCCACTGACCTTAATGTCATCCGTAAATTTTACTAAACCATCCTTCTATGCCCTCATCCAGGTAATTTATGAAAATAAACAGCTGAGGACCCAAAACAGATCCTTGTGATACACCATGGATAGCTAAACTCCAGGATGAACATTTCCCATCAACCACACCCTCTGTTTTCTTTCAGCTAGCCAATTTATGATCCAAACTGCTAAATCACCCTCAATCCCATGTCTCTATATTTTCTGCAATAGCCCACTGTGGAGAACTTTATCAAACATCTTACTGAAATCCAAATACACCACATCAACCACTTTACTCTCATCCACCTGTATGGTCACTTTCTCGAAAACTCAGTAAGGTTTGTGAAGCACAACCTACCCTTCACAAAGCCGTGCTGACTATCCCTAATCAACTTATTCCTCTCTAGATGGTAATGAATCCTATCTCTTATAACCTTTTCCAACACTTTAACCACAACCGAAGTAAGGCTCACTGGTCTATCATTACCAGGGTTGTCTCTACTCCCCTTCTTGAACAAGGGGACAACATTTGCTTTCCTCCAATCTTCTGGCACCACTCCTGTAGATAATGACAACATAAAGATCAAATATAAAGGCTCTGCAATCTCCTCCCTAGTTTCCCAGAGAATCCTAGGATAAATCCCATCTGGCCTAGGGGACTCATCTATTTTCAATCTTTCCAGAATTGCTAACACCTCCTCCTTATGAACTCAATCCTGTCTAGTCGAGTAGTCTGTATCTCAGTATTCTCCTTGACATCATTGTCTTTTTCCAATGTGAATACTGACAAAACATAGTCATTTGGCACTTCCCCTATCTTCTCTGATGCTACGCACAGCTTCCCACTGCTGTTCTTGACTGGCCCTAATCTTAGTCCACTCATTCTTTTATTCCTGATATACCTATGTCTTTAGTGTTTTCCTTGATCCTATCTGCCAATGAATTCTCATGTCCCCTCCTGGCTCTTCTTAGCTCTCTCTTTAGGTCTTTCCTGGCTAACTTGTAACTCTTAATTGCCCTAACTGAGTCTTCAGTTTCACTTCACTCCTTAAGGCCCTACCATTCCTACCATGAAATTCCTACCTTGATTTAACTTTCCAAAATACAAGATCTCAAACTTACCTACGTTAAACTCCATTTACCATTTCTCATCCCACAAACCCCAGCTGTTCAAAGTCCTGCTGCAATTTATGACAACATTTCTCACTGTCCACAATACTACCTATTTTAGTATCATCTGCAAACTTACTAATCATGCCTTATATGTTCTCGTCCAAATCATTGATGTAGATAACAAACAATGACAGGCCCATTACTGACCCCTGAGGCACTCCACTAGTCATAGACCCCCAGTCCGCCAAGCATCCTTTCACTATTTTCCTCTGCTTCCTACCATCAAGACAATTGTGTATCCAATTTGTCAGCTTCCCTGGATTCCATGTGATCTAACCTTCCAAAGCAGCCTACCATGTGGAACCTTATCAAAGGCCTTACTGAAATCCATACAGACAATGTCTACCACCCTGTCCTCGTCAACCTTCCCGGTCACTTTATCAAAGAACTCTAACAAATTTGTGAGGCATGATCTCCCACACACAAAGCCATGTTGGTTATTCCTAATCAAACTCTATCTTTCCAAATGCATGTATATCTTATCCCTTAGAATCTTCTCAAGAAACTTATCTACCACAGATATTAGGCTTACTGGTCTACAGTTCCCAGGTTTTTCTTTGCAGCCCTTCTTGAATAAGGGCACAACATTTGCTCCCCTCCAGTCTTCCGAGACCTCACCCATGGCTAACAATGATGCAAAAATATCAGACAGGGCCCCCACAGTTTCTTCTCTAGCTGCAGAGTTCTTGGATATATCTGGTCAGGACCAAAAGATTTATCCACCTTCGTACATTTTAATACATTCAACATCTTCTCTACTATGATATGGACTGTCCCCAAGATAACACCACTAACTTCCCGAAGTTTCCAAGTCTTCATGTCTTTTTCCACAGTAAACGCAGAGGAGAATTATTCATTGAGGAACTTACCCATCTCCTGTGGTTCTACATATACATGTCCACTTTTGGTCCTTGAGGAGACCCTATTCTCTCTCTAGTTATTCTTTTTCCTTTAATGTATTTAAAGAACCCCTTTGGATTCACCCTAATCTTCTCAGCCAAGGCTAGATCATGCCCCCTTTTCACCCTCCTAATTTCCTTCTTCAGTAAACTCCTGTATCTCCTATATACCCCCAGGGATTTCCTTGATCCCAGCTGCCTACTTCATTTTTCTGGTCAAAACCTCAACATCTCTTCTCATCCAGGGTTCCTGATATCTGCTAACCTTGCCCTGCATCCTCACAGGAACATATATAGACCTTGAACTCTAGCTATCTCCCTTTTAAAGGCCTCCCACTTGCCAGAGGTCCCCTTGCCTGAAAACTACTCCAATCAAACCCTGAAGCTCCTGTCCAATTCAATCAAAATTCACCTTGCCCCAATTTAGAGCGTGAACCTATGGAACAGTTTTGTTTTTCTCCTAAACTATTTTGAAATTAATAGAACTATGGTCACTGGTCCCAAAGTACTTTCCCATTGTCACCTTTGTCACCTGTCCTTCCCTATTTCCCAACAGTAGGTCGAGGTTTGGCCCTTCCTGAGTCGAACTCTCTGTGTACTGCTTGAGGAACCTTCCCTGAACATACTTAGCAAACTCCACCACATCTAAGCCCTTAACATTATGGCAGTCCCAGTCTATGTTAGGAAAATTAAAATCCCCTACTATGCCAACCTTATTGCTCCTGTAAATTTCCCAAATCTCCGTGCATATTTGTTCCTCTAATTCCCATTGACTATTTGGGGGCCTAAAGTACAACCCCAATAACATCACCACCCCCTTCTTATTTCTTAGCTCCACCCACAATGCCTCAGTGGATGATCCTTCATTTATTTCATTTCTGATTTCTGCTGTGATACTCATCTTATTCAAAAATGTAACTCCCCCTCCTGTCTTTTCATTAACTCTGTCCCCCCTAAAGCATCTGTCCCCTGGCATATTAACTTCCAGTCCTGTCCCTCCCTTAACCATGTTCCTCCCTTAGCCTTAATATCCCATTCCTCCATACCTCTCCACACCCTGAGTTGATCAGCCTTAGCCTTACCTCTTGCATTGAAATAGGTGCAATTTAATCCAACAGACAATCCTTGCTCCCTGTCATGTTCCAGCTTGACCTGTTTCTTTAACTTAATATTTCTGACTACTACATCTCTCCTTCCAGCCTTGCACTTGTCTCCCTGCTGTTGAGGATCCCATCCCTCTGCTGATCTAGTTTAAATCCTTCCTTATAGCACGAGCAAACTTGACCACCAAGATATTTGTCCCTGTCCAGTTCAGGTGCAACATGTCCTTCATAAGTAGGTCACCTCTGCCCCCAAAACGATCTCAATGATCTAAAAATCTGAATGCTGGCCCCTGCACCAATTGTTTAGCCACGCATTTATCTGTCATATCCTCCTGTTCTTACCCTCACAAGCACATCTGTGGAGACAGAAGCAAAACCCTGAAGAAGAGTTACATCACACTCAAAGCGTTAACTCTGGAGAACTCTTATGCAGAAACTCAGCAGGTGGAGACAGAAATGGAGTTGACTTTTTGAGTCTGATATGACTCTTCTTCAGCATTATGTTTCTCTTTCCACAGATGCTGCCAGACCTACTGAGTTTCTCCAGGATTCACTGCGGTTGGATCATTAATCCTTTCATTGCACATTTTACATGTTTCAACGAGATCACCTCTCTACAAAGCCTTGAAATGAGGATCGGAATGTCAACGTGTGTGCACAGGAAACAAACTTTGGCAATATCCAGGACCCGGCATTTTTCAGCGTGGTATAATTCCAGTAATAGCCACACTGAGCTGACAATTAATGGAATAGCATTCTTAAATAGTCATTGTATGGTCCCAGGAACGGATGGGTTCATTCACATTGGGCTTCTCAAATGGAGAATTCTGCTCTTGGTGTTGTCCTTTGGGAGATTTTATATTGATATTGACTCTGATAAGCTCAGCCTCAATCCATGTCTGTTTTAGCATGCTTGCTGATCTTACATATAACATATAACATTGTGGCACTCTGAAATGACATGAAGTCTACAGCTTACAGTAAAACATATTGACTGGGAGAGCTATAGCTCGAGTTCATTAGATGGGTCGGTGTTTGTACAATGTGTGCAGGAGGGTTTCCTGACACAATATGTCGACAGGCCAACAAGAGGGGAGGCTATATTGGATTTGGTTCTAGGTAATGAACCAGGCCAGGTGTTAGACTTGGAGGTAGGTGAGCACTTCGGGGACAGTGACCACAACTCGGTGACTTTTACTTTAGTGATGGAGAGGGATAATCGTGCGCCGCAGGGCAAGAGCTATAGCTGGGGGCAGGGAAATTATGATGCTGTGAGGCATGACTTAGGATGTGTGGATTGGAAAAACAGGCTTCAAGAGAAGAACACTAATGAGATGTGGGGATTGTTCAAGGAGCAGCTACTGCGTGTCCTCGATAGGTATGTACCAGTCAGGCATGGTGTAAAGGGCCTTGTGAGGCAGCCGTGGTTTAGTAAGGAATTGGAGTCCCTTGTGAAAGGGAAGAAGGCGGCATATGTAAAGATGAGGCGTGAAGGTTCAGTAGGGGCGATTGAGAGTTATAAGGTAGCCAGGAAGGAGCTAAAGAGGGAGCTAAGAGAAGCGAGAAGGGGACATGAAAAGTCTTTAGCTGGTAGGATTAGGGAAAACCCAAAGGCTTTCTATAGGTATGTCAAGAATAAAAGGATGACTAGGGTAGGTATCGGTCCAGTCAAGGATAGTAGTGGGAAGTTGTGTGTGGAGGCGGAGGAGATTGGAGAGACATTAAATCAGTACTTTTCATCAGTATTCACTCAGGAACAGGACACTGTTGCTGATGTGAATATGGAATCACAAATAATTAGAATGGATGCCCTGGAAATATGCAGGGAAGAGGTTTTGGGAATATTGGAAAGGATGAATATAGATAAGTCTCCTGGGCCTGATGGCATTTACCCCAGGATCCTATGGGAAGCTAGGGAGGAGATAGCAGAGCCATTGGCCTGGATTTTTATGTCGTCATTGTCAACAGGAATAGTACCAGAGGACTGGAGGATAGCGAATGTGGTCCCATTGTTCAAGAAAGGGAGTAGGGATAGCCCTAGTAACTATAGGCCAGTGAGTCTGACTTCAGTGGTGGGCAAAGTCTTAGAGAGAATGGTAAGGGATAAGATTTATGAACATCTGGGTAGGAATAACGTCATCAGGGATAGCCAGCATGGTTTTGTGAAGGGCAGGTCGTGCCTCACAAACCTTATTGAGTTCTTTGAGAAGGTGACTAAGGAAGTGGATGAGGGTAAAGCAGTAGATGTTGTGTATATGGATTTTAGTAAGGCGTTCGATAAGGTTCCCCATGGTAGGCTAATGCTAAAACTTCGGAGGTATGGCATTGAGGATACATTAGAGGTTTGGATTAGGAATTGGCTGGCTGGAAGGAGACAGAGGGTAGTAGTTGATGGATTATGTTCATCTTGGAGCGCAGTTACTAGCGGTGTACCTCAAGGATCTGTTTTGGGACCCTTGCTTTTTGTTATCTTTATAAATGATCTAGAGGAAGGACTTGAAAGCTGGGTAAGCAAGTTTGCGGATGACACAAAAGTCGGTGGAGTTGTGGATAGTGAGGAAGGAAGTGGTAGGTTACAGCGGGATATAGATAAGTTGCAGAGCTGGGCGGAAATGTGGCAAATGGAATTCAATGTAGCTAAGTGCGAAGTCGTTCACTTTGGTAGGAATAACAAGATGATGGATTACTGGGCTAATGGTAGGCTACTTGGTAGTGTGGATGAGCAGAGGGATCTTGGTGTCCATGTACACAGATCTCTGAAAGTTGCCACCCAGGTAAATAGTGCTGTGAGGAAGGCATATGGTGTACTGGGCTTTATTGGCAGAGGAATTGAGTTCCGGAGTCCTGAGGTCATGTTGCAGTTGTATAAGACTCTGGTGCGGCCTCATCTGCAGTATTGTGTGCAGTTTTGGTCGCCATACTATAGGAAGGATGTGGAAGCTTTAGAACGAGTGCAGAGGAGGTTTACCAGGATGTTGCCTGGAATGGTAAGAAAATCTTATGAGGAAAGGCTGAGGCACTTGGGGCTGTTCTCATTGGAGAAGAGAAGGTTTAGGGGAGATCTGATAGAAGTGTATAAGATGATTAGGGGTTTAGATAGGGTAGATACTAAGAACCTTTTACCGCTAATGGAGTCAGGTGTTACTAGGGGACATAGCTTTAAATTAAGGGGTGGTAGGTATAGGACAGATGTTAGGGGTAGATTCTTCACACAGCGGGTTGTGAGTTCATGGAATGCCCTGCCCGTATCAGTGGTGAACTCTCCTTCTTTATGGTCATTTAAGCGGGCATTGGATAGGCATTTGGAAGTTATTGGGCTAGTATAGGTTAGGTAGGATTCGGTCGGCGCAACATCGAGGGCCGAAGGGCCTGTACTGCGCTGTATCCTTCTATGTTCTATGTTCTATGTTCTATGAGTGTGTCAGTTACATAGAATACACTGCTGTAGAAGAGGGGCTCTCCCTCATAATTGTCTTCCTGGAGTGAGCAAGGATGACACAGTGACTATGAGGAATTGATGTTGTTCTCTGCCTCAGACCTGGATGATGCTTCACTTGAAAGTACTGGGCTGTGCCACCAAATACCCAATCACTGCTCGGAAACTAACACTTTCCTTATTTTGGTGATGCTGCGAAAAGAAGGAATGTTACCTATTTCTTTTCAATGGTCACTTTTGCAGGTGCCACATGAAAGAGGGAAAAAGCAAATAAACACAGGATTGAACAGGTGAGATTTCTGAGCCAAGGTAAACGGTCCTGGCATGCACAAACTCTGCCAATGACAACACTTTCCCTTTGAAAATTGAGTTCTGGATAATGGCCTGAAAATCAGCAATGTTTGTTCTGGCTTTGCTCCAGACGCTTATAGTTGATTACAATGTGAAGGAAACATGGAATGAATGCGAACAAAATAATTTGTAACACTTTATATTACCAGTGCAACCTGAGTGTCATTAGAATGTCATTGCAGACATACCCTTCTGTCAAGTCTCTCTAACAGAAAGGCAAGAATTTGCAGGACAGATTGAACAAACCACAGAGTGGTGATATGAAAGACGTCTTTCAAATAATTAATTGGGTAAAGATGGGGAAGATACTTCTGCTCGCTGGAGTGATAGGCAACAGAATTCACGTCGAAGGGTATAAAAATACATCACTCATTTATAAATCCCAAAATGCATTCAGTGGGACAAAAGAATGTAATACACGGAGGTAGAAATTGCCCTGAAGAACAAGTAAAACTTCGGACAATTAAAGGAAGTTAGCTCTGGAGGTAATTGCAAAACTGATTTTACATGATCTGTGGGGAAATAAATGATACGTGGTCTTTTTTATCTGATCCAAAGACATATAGGTTAGATGGATTGGCCATGCCAAATTGCCCACTGTGTCCAGGGATGTTGAATCTCGATGGATTAGCCATCGCAAATGCGGGGTTATGTGGACAGGGTGGGGCTGTCAGTCTGGGTGAGATATTCTTCAAAGCAATGGCCTGTTTCTGCACTGTAGGGACTCTATGTTTTGGCGTTTTCTTATGATCTTGCCTTCTCATTTTGAAAGGAAGTGGGCAATCCCTGTGGTGAACATTGATCTGGAAGCAATACAATAAGGAGAGTTTAAACTTTCTTTTCAAAATGTCTGTGGAATCTGAAATTATTTGAACCAAACTTTTAAAAGTCTGTCTGATTTGTAAATTGATCAATCATAAAAGTACAAAACAATAGATTGTGTGACCTGGTGATCATTAACCTGTAATGCTATGTAGCTGACAGGTATGAAGGAGGTGTGCAGACAAAGAAGTCTCACCCGATGTAGGGGCAGCTTGTGATTTTAGGTAAACCTGTTGGACTATATCCTCTTTGGTGTCACTTCTGATTTTGTCCATTCCAGTCCAACACCAGGATATCTCATGCCACATTTGTGTGGGTAATGATGTGAATGCTTGTGGTACTATCAATTGTGCCTTTGTTACATTGACTCAATTATTCTGCAGCTTGTAACTACTTTAGCCACGAGTTCTGCTGACTTCATGTGCCCCACTTGTCTGTCTTTCACTCTCCTTAGCATCTACTAAAGCTCATCTACAACAGCTCTGTGACATCCATCATCCAGCAATGCTCACATTGACCCATTTACAAAAGATCTGCAGATTTTCAGTTTGGATAAATTGCTCAAAAGTACTGGTATTTTCTTTTCTGATAGTCACTTTTTAGAGCTCTTCTTTTGCAGTTATCAGTTTCTGTTAATTTGTCTTCTGCTCAGTACATGGAGTTGTTGCATGTCATAGTATTTACAATTCAAAAACCTGTGTTTGCTTTCACAGATCTATACTTATTGTCAAGAGTTCTGAGGCAGATGAGTAAATGGGTGGAGTCGAGAGTGTATTGCTGGAAAAGCACAGCAGGTTAAGCAGCATCCAAGGAGCAGGAGAATCGATGATTTGGGCATAAGCGCTTCATCAGGAATGATGCCTGAAATGTCGATTTTCCAGCTCCTCAGATGCTGCCTGACCTGCTGTGGCTTTTCCAGCAATACACTCTCAAATCTAATCTCCAGCATCTGCAGTCCTCACTTTCTCTGAGTAAGTGGATGGAGTGTAACATCTTATGAGGTTTTTCTTTGTTACAAGCTCGGACTTTCTTGTTGCTAACACATCCTTCATCCTCACAAAATTATGATGTAGCGGTGCTGGTGTTAGATTGAGGTGGGCAAAGTCAGAAGTCACATGACACCCAACAGGTTTATTTGGAAGTGCGAGCTTTCAGAGCAATTAAACTTATCTGATGAAGGGGCAGCACTCCAAAAAAACTTTCAAACAAACCTGTTGGGTGTCATGTGACTTCTGACTTTCACAAAATTACTTCCAGCTATCTCTAACCTTTTTCTAGTTTCAGCATCACAACTGCCATCCATTGATACTATTTGTTCCAAATAAACCAATGTATCTGCTTTTGTTTCATTGGGCATTCTTACAATCTGGACACCACTAGCTAAATCAACATTCATTGCCCATCTTTATTTGTCTAGAAACCAGTTAGAAGTCAACCCCATAGCTGTGGGCCTGGAACTATCTGTGGGTCAGACTCGGTAAGGAAGACAGTTTCCTTCCCTAAAGGACATTAGTGAACTAGATGAGCTTTCCCCCAACAATTCGCAATGGTTGCATGGTCAGCATTAATTCCAAATTTGAATTTTGCCATCTTCAATGATGGGGATTCAAATATCAATCCGCAGAACATTACCCAGCTCTCTGGATTAATAGTCTAGTGATTAATAGCCATCACCTTGTCCAATAGCAATAAGCCATCACCTTGTCCAATTTGGCACCAGCCACTTCAACCTTCACTCTAGTTTTTTCCAATGTATTTCTTCTAGCTACCATTGTTTGTGTCTTTTTGGTGTTCAGTCTGTATTCTAAACTTTTAGATTTTACTTGACCTACAATATTTTTGTAGGTTATCTTTAGGTTCCTGCTTTGTGTATTGCAAGTCTGCTATGTTCTTGCCTGTATTTTCTACTTTCTGAAGTAATTTAATTATCTGAATATTTATACTGTGTAGAGATTGAACAATAAGTTGATTGGAAAATACTTTCAGATTGAATAAATGGTGACAGATCCCATTTAACTTGAAATTTACTTTCGGATTTTAATTGCCTGTTAAATCATAAACAATTTGTGTTGGTCTGATTCATCTTAAAGTAAAAGAGAAGTGCTGGTAATGTCTTAATTTGAGGGTCATATATTAAGTTTGGATCTTTTAGTCTGCCTTTCCCAATAGGGATTGTAGCAATACCTCATTGATGAGCTTAAAGGAGAAATCACATAACTTTCTAAAGTAGTGTATTGCAATGTCATCGCAAGATTTCCAATCTACCTTCAACAAAACAAAACAGTTTATATTCATGAAGTCTTGTTGGCCATGAAAGATGTGTCTTGTGGCCTGGTCAAGAACATTGATTGATGTCCAGTAAGACATCACAGAAGAATCTTGTGGTCAGCCATCCTACAAAAAGGAATGCCAAACCATTGCCGTCCTTTACCAGGAAGCATGGAATGGCCTATCTGTGGGCTAACCTCCAGAAATGAGTATGGGAAAAAAAAATAGACCACTTAAATTTTTATTAGTTTTGTCAACATGATTTAACTATAGGCAGACAAGGTGAGATAACTCCGTTCATGAAAAAAACTTTTTATCCTGCATTTCTGACAAGTTTCTCTTATTCACAGTCAATTAATTAATCTCTGTGCTTGAAGCGTGGTTGGTACATGCACTCGCCACTTGAACATTCAAATATATTTTTTGCCCCTTTCTGCACTTAGTTATGTTGCTGACAGGAGCTTGATGTATCAAACGCAAATAAAATTACACTAATGACGTTGGAGAGAGAATATTTGTTTGAAAAAAGAATTTGTGTGGGCAGAGAACAAAGACCAAAACAAACTGATGTTGACAACATGTGTGAACAAGGCAAGTGATGAATTTTAATTTGATTTAACTCATTGTGCTGTTTGCAGGAGAAGAATATCTAAATTAATGTAATACATTCAGTTCGGAGAATCAGAAAACAGGCAATATAGACCAGGAGTCAAACTTCTTCACCTCAAAGGGCTGAAGAAGCAGTCTGTAGCTTTTGGAATCAAAGATGTCTTTGACCAAGCTTTCTTCATCTGTCAACACTGGGCTATAAATATGCTAAGGGAAGCATGATATACAATTCTAAGCATCTGAATTTGAAAATCATTTCTTGCAATAAAAGTCTGTTCTTCATTGGGATCTCATTTGCTGCTGTGAATGTTGCATTGTGTGTTTCAGTGGGGGTAAACTGAATTGGCCAAATGGCCTCTACACCTGTGGTTTTCTTTGTGATTGAGATTTATCGGTTCATACAATGGAGAAAAGGCCCTTTGGCCCATTGACTCTGCATTGACATATCTACAACTACCAGTGCACTAATCCCAATTTCTTGCAGTTGTCCCATATCCTTGAATGTATTTGAAGTGCTCTTTCTAATGTTTTTTAAAGTTTCCAGCATCCCAGGCAGTGCATTCCAGATTTCCACCACCCATTGAGTGGAAAGGATTTTTTTTCCCAAATTCCCTCTGAATCTCCTGCCCCTTACTCTAAAACTATGCCCCCTCCTGCTTCACCCCTCAACTAAGGGGAACAGCTGTTCTTTATTCATCTTGTCCATACCTTTCATAATCTTATACATCTCAATCATGCCCTCCCTCAGTCTTCTCTGCTCTAAAGAAAACAATCCAAGCCTATCTAGCCTCTCCTTGTAGTTCAATTTCTCCATCCTAGGCAACATCCTGGAGCAACTCCTCTGCACTCCCTTGATATAGATGATGAATGCTTTGATCATTAAAGATCACCATTGTTCACACCATTTACTTACAAAGAAATAGTATAGGAATAGTAAAAGAAAAAGTGACACTAGCCTATTAACATATTCAAGGCCCTATGTTTAAATCCAATGATTTTTTGCAATGTAACAAAATACTTGCAGATAATATTAATCAACTTGTTCAGAGATGATACTGCACTCCTCTGGATTGGCTGGAACTTGAACTGAGGCCTCCTAGCTCAGAGTCAGAAACCCTACCACTGAAAAACAAGCGTCTTTAACAAAAGCATTGATATAATATATTTAATGCAGTAACATATTGTAAGGCAGTTTACAGGGTTGCTCCAAGCTAGTTACCCAAGAGGCCAGAATTAGTTAAGCGAAAGATTACAGGCCTGGAGAACAGAGCATTTTCTTAAGAGTGAAAATTAGTAACATGGGAAAAAGGTTAGAGAATGGCAGGTGGTGACAAAGAGAAAATAAATAGGAACACGCCAACAATCAAGACTCAATGTTACAAAGATATGAAGAAAGATAAAACTAAAGGCTCTGTAACTGAATACGTGCAACATTCAAAACAAAGTAATTGAATTGATAGCACACAATTGAAGTAAATAAATATGATTTGATAGCCATTACGGAGGCATGGCGTCAGGGTGACAAAGATTAGTGCCTGCATAATTTGGGGTATATGATCTTCAGTAAGAATAGGAAACTAGGTCAAAATGGAGGGAAAGCATTGGTAATAATGGATGGCATTTGTGCAATAGTTAGAGATGACCTTGATTCAGGAGATGTAGAATCAGCTTGGACAGAGATAAGGAGTTATAACAGAAAGTAATCACTCTTGAGAGTGGTGTACAAGCCCATTAATAGTAACCTCATTGTGGGACAAAGGATGCAAGAAGGAATATTGGATGCTTGTGTTAAAGGGATGACAATAGAGGTGACATTAATCTACTCATAATTGGAAAAATCCATTTGGCAGCAGCCTGGATGAAGATTTCATAGAATGGTTTCAGTCTAGTTTCTTAGAACACAAGATTTTGGAATTAACAATACAGCAAGCTATATTTGACTGGGAATTGTATAATGTTACAAGATTAAGTAAAGATTCCAGAGTTGAAACATCCCTTGGCAGCGGCGATCACAACAGGATTGAATTTTACATCCAGTTGGAAGGGAGAAAATTGATTCAAAGTGTTGGCATTTTAAACTTAAATAAGGAGCAATGTGGACATGAAGGCTCAGCTAGCTCAAGTGACCTGGCATACTGGTTAAGGGATTGATTAATAAGACACAGTGGTAGACATTTCAGGACTCTCAAAATATGTACATTCCTATTATAAAGATAAATTCTAAAGAAAGGTAAGGAAAGCATCAAACTTGAGCAAAAAGAATGTAACTTTGAATGACAAGTCAGATGATTGGTCAGAATATGAAGAAAGGCAGAGAATAACTAACATTAGAATATGAGGGGGAGCTAGCTAGGAATGTAAAATTGAGTTTTTACGTGTATTTAAAAAGAAAATGTAAGTGATATGAATGTTCATCCACACAGAGAGAAAAGGAAGTATTAATAGTAGATAATAAGGTACTGATAGATAAACTACTGGATGTATTAGAATTTTTTTTTCACGATTCCCTATATTCAGGAAAGATTGTATCGGACTGATGAGTGGGAAATATACACCTAGTATTCTAGAAGAGAAGAAAGCCATGATAGTTTGACATCTACTTTGGGGAAGGTGGTAGAATTGACCATGGAAGAGATTAGAGCTATCTACTTAGAAAAACATAAGCTAATTAAGAAAAGTCGGCAGAGGAAAAATCATCTTTCACCAACTTATTGGAATTGTTTGAAGGAGTAACGTGCTGTGGATAAACGGGATCCTGTAGACATTTTGTAGTTTGATTTCCAGAGGACATTTGATAAGGTCAAAACATATTGTGGAAAATAAAAGCTTAGGATGTAAGAGGTAACAAATTAGCATAGATAAGATTATATCTCCAGTGTTTGTGTTGTTTTGGTCTCCTTATTTCAGGAAGGATATAACTGTGTTTAAGACGGCTCAGAAGAAGTTTACTAGTTTGATACCTGGAATAAGTAGGTTGTGTTATGTGGTAGGTAAGTTACTTGAGAAGATTCTGAGATAAGATATACATGCATTTGGAACGACAGAGTTTGATTAGGAATAGTCAGTATGGCTTTGTTCATGGGAGATCATGCCTCACAAATTTGCTAGAGTTCTTTGATGAAGTGATCAGAAAGTTGATGATGGCAGGACAGTAGATTTAGTCTATTTGGATTTGAGTAAAGTCTTTGATAAGGTTCTATGTGATAGGCTGCTCTGGAAGGCTAGATCACATGGAATCCAAGGGAGCTGGAAAACTGGATACAGTATTGACTTGATGGTAGGAAGCAGAAGATAATAGTGGAAGGATGCTTGTCAGACTGGAGACCTTTGACTAAAGGTGTGCATCAAGGGTCAGTGCTGGGTCCATTGCTGTTTGTTATCGACATCAATGATTTGGATGAGAATGTACAAGGCATGCTTAGTAAATTTGCAGATGACACTAAAATAGGTGATATTATGGACAGTAAGGAAGGTTATCAGAATTTGCAGCAGGATCTTGATCAGCTGGGGAAGTGGGCTGACAAATCGCAAGTGGAGTTTAATATTGAAAAGTGTGAGGTCTTGCATTTTAGTAAGTCAAATCAAGGCAAGGTGAATGGTAAGCCTTATGGAATGTAGTGAAACTGAGGGACCTTGGAGTTCATCAGTCTGGGCATTGAGTATAGAAGTTGGGAATTTATGTTGCAGTTATACAGGATGTTGGTGAGGCTGTCCTTGGAATATTGTGTTTAATTTTGGTCACCTTGTTATAGGAAGGATTCTATTAAACTGGAAAGAGTGCAGAAGAAATTTACAAGGAGGTTGCCAGGACTTAAGGGTCTGAGTTATAGGGAGAGATTAGACAAGCTAGGACTTTTTTCTGGAGGAGCCTTCCACATCCATCAAAGTTTTACATGCACATCCACTAATATCATTTATTGTATCTGTTGCACCCGATGTGGTCTCCTCTACATTGGGGAGACTGGATGCCTCCTAACAGAGCGCTTTAGGGAATATCTCTGGGACACCTGCACTAATAAACCCTATGACCCAATGTTCTCACCGCCCTGCGGCCCAACATTTCAACTCCCCACCCACTCTGCCGAGGACATGGAGGTCCTGGGCCTCCTTCACCACCGCTCCCTCACCACCAGACACCTGGAGGATGAACGCCTCATCTTCCAACTCGGAACACTTCAATTCCAGGGCATCAATGTGGACTTCAACAGTTTCCTCATTTCCCTTTCCCCCGCCTCACCCTAGTTCCAAACTTCCAGCTCAGCACTGTCCCCATGACTTGTCCTACCTGCCTATCTTCTTTTCCACCTATCCACTCCACCCTCCTCCCTGACCTATCACCTTCATCCCCTCCCCCACTCACCTATTGTACTCTATGCTACTTTCTTCCCACCCCCACCCTCCCCTAGCTTATCTCTCAACACTTCAGGCTCTCTGCCTTTATTCCTGATGAAGGGCTTTTGCCCGAAACGTCGATTTTACTGCTCCTTGGATGCTGCCTGAACTGCTGTGGTCTTCCAGCACCACTGATCCAGGAAAGGATGTGGGCCAAGTGCAGGGAAATGGGGCTACCATGGATGGACATTTTGGTTGGCATGGACCAGCTTGGGCTGAAGGGCCTGTCTCCGTGCTGTAGGACTCTGTGACTGGATGATAAGTTAAACTGATTAAGCTAAAGAGTGAGGGGCAAGTTGAGTTTTGTGTGTGGTCCTCAATGGTCTTGACAAGATAAACGTGTGAGTTAATAAAGAAAAACATATTTAAGAAGCATTTAGACAGGAATGCGAACAGGCAGAGAATGGAGGGGTAGAGATAATGTGCAGGTAAATGAGATTAGTTTAGAATAGCATCATGGTTGGCACAAACATGATGGGCAGAAGGGCCTGTTCTTGTGTTGTACTATTCTATGTTCTATGATCTTATTGAATGGTGGAGCAGCTCTGAGAGACTCATTGGTCTATTTCTGCTCCTATTTCATATCTTCCCACATTTGTAACAGGAACAGAGTCAGGCATTATGCTAGAGGTGGGTATAGGCGGTCATAATGAAGACAGGATGTGCAATCAGAAGCTAATCTCGGGATTAAGAGGACTTTGAGGTGACAAACAGACATTTGCTGTCTTGCTCAATACACACTGATTGGTGGTCCAATCAGCACAATGCTTTGAACAATTATTTTTCACATCATGTTGATAGGATGAAAGTATCTTTTTTGTAATAACCGAGAAGTTTCAAATTGTCATGTGTTTTATTTGCCTTGCCCCAATCTTCAATAGTTACAACACCACTAAATAAAACAATCTATAATTCAACATTAATTTTGTCTTGAATTAGCAGTATCACTCAGTGATCACAAACATTACAGTTAAGGGGCACAGGAATGTCACATTAGTGCTGTAATTTTTTTAAAACTGGTTTATGTCTAAGTAATATTATTGAGAGAGAGTTGTCCGCTGCTTTTCTTGATCTAATCCATGCTGTACATTGTCTGGGAATGTAGGATGCTCATAAATGATTTCAAATGTGGAATGAAAATCTATTTTCCATCCGTGATACAGCTAACCTTAATGATAGTGAACAAAAGACTCTTTTCCTGAGAAGATCAATACCCAAGCTTCTATTGCAGTCTTTTAATATTCCATTAATAACTCTTTTTTGCCGTACATTCAATGTTCTTTCTCTGTAAAATGTGACAATAGTGTAGCAGCTACAATAAAATAGCTGCAAGAATATGAGAAAAGGCAGAGTCGAGAGAAAGTGCCGTTCATCCCATCAAACTCAATTCTCCAGCCTACAAATCAATTAACTCTTTCACAAGTTCCTCAAGAGAGGGCAATGGCACCCTTGCCCATTTTCTAGCAGCCCAGGCTAAATCTGGTATTTGATTAGATTAGATTACATTAGATTACTTACAGTGTGGAAACAGGCCCTTCAGCCCAACAAGTCCACACCGATCCGCCGAAGCACATCCACCCAGACCCATTCCCCTACATTTACCCCTGCACCTAACACTACGGGCAATTTAGCAATACCCCTGCTCATTTTTGGAATGTGGGAGGAAACCGGAGCACCCGGAGGAAACCCACACAGACACGGGGAGAATGCGCAAACTCCACTTATTCAGTCGCCTGAGGAGGGAATTGAACCCGGGTCTCTGGCGCTGTGAAGCAGCAACATGATAGCTGTTGACACTTAAATGGAGTTAATTAATAAATCTGGAATTAAAAGCTACGGGCACAGTTTAATGACTTGTGTGACTCCCACTCCACCGTGGGACATGTCAGTAGGGAAGTCTGATTTGCAGCCTGTTAAAAAAAAATCAGAGTGATTTGGTTTGGCATGCGGTCACTTGTAAACTTTTAACACCTACAACAACCACCCTACTGCAACCCTCAAACTGCAAGGAGGAAAGAGTTTTGCTTTAGATATGGGTAAGAGTCACCATAAATTTAATATGGAAACCTATCTGATTCACGAATGCCATGCTATACACTTTATTCTAGGTCTATAGCAATGTGGTTGACTCTTAACGATCCTTTTACATGACCTAGCAGGGCAGTCAATTGTATCAAGCTGCTGCAGAAATTCATAACAAAGTAAAATAAAATGAACCAGCTGGCATCAGAATCCACACTGATCAACCCTGTAAAGTCTTTTTGACTAATTTGGACTTGTGCCAAAACCAGGAGATGAGTCAGGCTGACAGTCACCCAAATTGCTACAGTGAGGAAGCCTATCAAGTCCACCCCAACCCCTCTAAAGAGCATTCCACCCAGATCTACCCCTCCCTACCTTATCCCTGCATTTCCCATGGCTAATTCACTAAGCCTGCACATCCCCAAACACTAGGAGAAAGTGAGGATTGCAGATGCCGGAGATCAGAGCTTAAAAATGTGATGCTGGAAAAGCGCAGCACCAAAGGAACAGGAGAATCGACATTTCGGGCATAAGCCTGACCTGCTGCGCTATTCCAGCAACACATTTTTAAACACATTCCTGAACACTACTGGCAATTTAGCATGGCCAATGTACTTAACCTGCACATTGTTGGATTGTGAAAGGAAACTGGAGCACCCAGACACGGAGAATATGCAAACTCCACATAGACTGTCCCCCGAGGAATTGAACCCTGATTTTGATAAGAATCAATACTACACACAAGGGATAACTTCTGTTGTCCAACAATTGATTATGACCTGGTACACACTGCCTGACACCTTGGGGAAGAAGGTACAAGTGAGATGCTCACAGAAGAATTGAATAAGCTCTGGAAAAGGAAAGAAAAGTACTGTTGTGTGAAAAGGTCAGGAAATAGGACTGGCTAGATTACTCTAGTAGAGGGCAGGCAGAGGCAAAATGGAATGAATGGCCTTGATTGTTTTTGCAACTACTCGGCATTTCTGATTCAAATCTAGTGGTCATTCCTCCTAATCTGGGCTGATTGCTGTTTAGATTACTTACAGTGTGGAAACAGGCCCTTCGGCCCAACAAGTCCACACTGACCCGCCGAAGCGCACCCACCCAGACCCATACCCCTACATCTAACACTACGGGCAATTTAGCATGGCAATTCACCTAACCTGCACGTTTTTGGAGTGTGGGAGGAAACCGGAGCACCTGGAGGAAACCCACGCAGACACGGGGAGAAAGTGCAAACTCGACACAGTCAGTCACCTGAGGCGGGAATTGAACCCAGGTCTCTGGCGCTGTGAGGTAACAGTGCTAACCACTGTGCCATCGTGCCACCCCACTGTGTTCTCAGTGCCTGAGCTCAGTGTCAAGGAATTTCTGTCATACTGCCCTTTCTACAAGCTTTTGAACGATGTCCTGTCCAGCAGCACAATGGACCCCATCCCTAAAAATATTGATAGGCTTCAGCCATATAAATACTCAGGCTATAAGAGTAGCTCTGAGGTTGGGAATGCTGCAGACATTATCAGATGCCCCTAAGTCTGTCCACTATCTATGAGGCACAATTCAGCTCTGTGATCCTCACTGCCTGGATGAATGTAGCTCTAACAACAATCAAAAAGCTCAACACTATCCAGGGCAAAGCAGCTTGTTTGGCTCCACATCCCTTCAAACCTGATGTACAATACAGAAGTATTTAACATCAACAGGATGCACGGCAATAAACTCCCTTGACAGTATCTTTCAAACCTGAAACCTCTCCTATCGAGAAGGACAAGAGCAGCAGATACATGGGAGAATCACCAACACAAAGTTCCCCTCTAATCTAAGTTAAAAATCACACAACACCTGGTGATAGTCCAACAGGTTTAATTGGAAGCACTAGCTTTCAGACCGCTGCTCCTTCATCAGTGGTTGTGGAGGACACGATTGTAAGGCACAGAATTTGCAGTTACTAGCGGTGTTCCACAAGGATCTGTGTTGGGACCAATGCTGTTTGTCTTTTTTATAAATGACCTGGAGGAGGGGCTTGAAGGCTGGGTGAGCAAGTTTGCGGATGACACGAAAGTGGATGGAGTTGTGGACAGCGAAGAAGGATGTGGCAGGTTACAGCGGGATATAGATAAGTCGCAGAGCTGGGCAGAAAGGTGGCAAATGGAGTTCAATGTAGCTAAGTGTAAAGTCATTCACTTTGGTAGGAGTAACAAGAAGATGGATTACTGGGCTAATGGTAGGCTACTTGGTAGTGTGGATGAGCAGAGGGATCTTGGTGTCCATGTACACAGATCTCTGAAAGTTGCCACCCAGATAAATAGTGCTGTGAAGAAGGCATATGGTGTACTGGGCTTTATTGGTAGAGGAATTGAGTTCCGGAGTCCTGAGGTCATGTTGCAGTTGTATAAGACTCTGGTGCGGCCTCATCTGGAGTATTGTGTGCAGTTTTGGTCGCCATACTATAGGAAGGATGTGGAGGCATTGGAACGAGTGCAGAGGAGGTTTACCAGGATGTTGCCTGGCATGGTAGGAAGATCATATGAGGAAAGGCTGAGGCACTTGGGGCTGTTCTCATTGGAGAAGGTTTAGGGGAGATTTGATAGAGGTGTACAAGATGTTTAGGGGTTTAGATAGGGTTGGCAGTGAGAACCTTTTTCCGCTAATGGAGTCAGCTGTTACTAGGGGACACAGCTTTAAATTAAGGGGTGGTAGGTATAGGACAGATGTTAGGGGTAGATTCTTTACTCAGCGGGTTGTGAGTTCATGGAATGCCCTGCCAGTAACAGTGGTGGACTCTCCCTCTTTATGGTCATTTAAGCGGTCATTGGATAAGCATATGGAGGTTATTGGGCTAGTGTAGGTTAGGTAGGCTTTGGTCGGCGTAACATCGAGGGCCGAAGGGCCTGTACTGCGCCTGTATTTTTCTATGTTCTATGTTCTAATTTATAGCAAAAGTTTACAGTGTGATGTAACTGAAATTATACATTGAAAAATACCTTGATAGTTTGTTAAGTCTCTCATCTATTAGAATGATCAAGATATTTTCACTTCTTTCAAATGTAAATCACAAAACATTTTTTACAAGTTACATCCTCAGGTTAACTGTAACAATTGGTGTCAGGCCAGATAAGATATTGATGGTGTTAGCCCCCTGTGTTCTGTTGTCTGTGCTATAATGTTTAGACTGATTCTAATCTAAAAAAATGAGTTAACGGAACCTTACATGGATTCATGTAGTTTTTGAACAAAGTACAATGTAACTCTGCAAGTATAAATTCACCCTATAAACATATATGTGTATATGTGCATGTGGGTCTTTTGTATGTCTGGGGTGGGGGTTTGTGAGTGTCTGTGAGAGAGAGTGTATATGTGTGTGTGTGTGAGTGTAAAGGAGTCTAAATCTATGAGAGGGTGCGTGTGTGAGTTTGGGAGTGTGTGTGTCCGCAGGAGTTTGTGTGAGTGTCTGTGTGCGTGTCTGTGTATAGGTGTGCGTGTATGTGTATGTGTGCATGTGTGTCTGGGGTGGGAGGCTATGAGTGTCTGTGAGAGAGAATGTATATGTGTGTGTGTGAGTGTAAAGGGGTCTAAGTCAGTGAGAGGATGCATGTGTGAGTTTGAGAATGTTCTGTGTGCATGTCTGTGTATATTGGAGTGCATGCATGTGTGCGTGTGTGTCTGTGTTTGTGTGTAGGAGTGTCTCTGTGTGTGTGTAGTGCAATGGTGGTCACCTGTAATGTGACATGAACCCAAGGTCCCGGTTGAGGTCCTCCGGTATGGAACTTAGCTATCAGCCTCTGCTCGGCCACTTTTCGCTGTTGCCTGTCCCGAAGACCGCCTTGGAGGATGGTCACCCGAAGGTCCGAGGTCGAATGTCCTGGACCACTGAAGTGATCCCCAACTGGGAGGGAACACTCCTGCCTGTTGATTGTTGTGCGGTGCCCATTCATCCATTGCTGTAGCCTCTGCTCGGTTTCCCCAATGTACCATGCCTCAGGGCATCCTTGCAGCGTATAAGATAGACAACATTGGCTGAGTCACATGAGTACCTGCCACTTACATGGTGGGAGGTGTCCCCACATGTAATGGTGGTATCCATGTCCACACTCTGACACGTCTTGCAGCGCCTACTGTGACAGAGTTCTATGCAGTTGTCCTGAAAGCCGGGCAGTTTGCTAGAAACAATGATCTGTTTTAGGTTTGGTGGTTGTTTAAAGGTGAGCAGTGGAGGTTTGGGGAAGGTCTTGGCGAGATGCTCATCCCCATTGATGATGTGTTGTGTGATTTTAACTTTGTAGACCCCAGTCCAACACCAGCATCTACAAATCATGACTCCAAATCTAACCTACTCACCATCCTGACCTGGAAATATATTGCCATCACTTTTCTTTTACTCGATCAAAATCCTAGAACTTTCTGCCTATCAGTATGACAGTAGAACTGCAGCAGATCTCTAACACTCCACAGACTGCAACAGATCAGCAAAGTGCAATTATAGATGCTGGCTTAGCCAGGGTTACCCACATCCCACAAATTTTTAACAAAAGCTTTATAAGCATCTAGTAAATTTCCCATTCCTTACAAGTTATAGTTACAGGTATTTGGAAATATACTGCTTCAATCACAGTGCATTTCAGGTTCCACAGAAGCTTGTGCATGAATTGCAAATCTTATCATGAATCCTCTTTATTTCACTAGCATGCACACAGACACCCACCCACCCACCCAGGCATACTCAGACACACACATACACACACACACACCCAGGCACACTCAGACACACACACACACACCCAGGCACACTCAGACACACACACACACACACACAGAGACACGCTCAGACACACACATACACCCACACAGGCACACTCAGACACACACACACACACGCACAGACACGCTCAGACACACACACAAACACCCATACACATGCACACATGCATACACACACCCACACAGGCCCAGTCTGACACACACACACACACACACAGAGACACACTCAGACACACACATAGACCTACACAGTCACACTCAGACACACACACACACACACACACACACACACACACACATACACCCACACAGGCACATTCAGACACACACACACACACACACACACACACACACAGGCACACTCTGACACACCCACACAGACACGCTCAGACACACACATACACCCACACAGGCACACTCAGACACACACACACACACACACAGACATGCTCAAACACACACCCATACCCACTCTCACACAGGCACACTCAGACACACACATATACCCACACACGCACACTCAAACATACATACAAACAGGCACACTCAGACACACACACACACACACACACACAGACACACACAGACACACAGACACACTCACACAAACACCCACACCCACACAGGCACACTCAGACACACACACACACTTAGACACACATACACACACACACAGTTAGACACACATACACACACACACACACGCACACTCAGAAACACACATATTCCCACATTGGCGCATTCAGACGCACACACACATACACACAGGCACACTCAAACACAGAAACAGACACATGCAGGCACATTCAATCACAGACACACACACACACACACACACACACACACACTCAGACACAGACATACGCACGCACACAGGCATAGATACTCAAACACACACCTACAGACCCATACATATCCATATGCCTACACAAAAATATATACATACACAGAAACACTTACACTGACAGAAACACCTAATTCCAACTCCCACCACACACACATGCATTCCTGCACATAGAATTCACAGATAAAAATGCACACATGCACAAAAACATCTAAATACATACACATGCAAAAGCACACGCACACAAACAAAAACTGTACAGATGCACACAAATATGCAAACACACATAATTTCCCAAAGTTAAAAACACACAGAGAAGTTAACTATTGGAATTGATCATTCTAGCACTGAGTGAAAATGTGAATGCCATGAGATGTGTATAGAAGGAAGGTCTTATCTCAGGGAATCTTCTTGTTGGAATATCTGACATTGATTAACTAACATTATGGAAATTCAATGGCTGTTATTACAGAAATGTGATTTTTTTGAGTGCTTATGATGTGACCATTATTATTTCTGGCTGTATATTCCCAGCTGAATCAATAAGTAAAATGCCAGTTGATAACTGAAATAATTAGTTAAGCAATCTGACACCAAATCGATTGTTTTGGTAGTTTTGAATTTCAAACAATATGACACAATTCATTGCTCAGCTTTCTCCAATTTGCACTTTCGTCACTATAATTATCAATGCCAAGTTAAATTATGCAGCTTAAAAGATGGGGGAGCTTTGGTTGCAAATGAGTTACACATGTAACTAAAATGCTCGTCACCTCAATCTTTAACTTTCACCCACAAAATTGGTCACACTGTTTCCCTCAAACACTGGAGTCCTCCAGTGACACGTGCTGGGGTGTTCCTCAATAAAGCAATCAGACTTGAAGAAAGAAATAAAGTCATTTCTCTGGCTTTTACCAGCCATTCTTTGAGCATTTTAAGAAGCATTCTGTATAGTCAGACATGTTGCCTCGGTCTTTTAATTTATTTTGTGACCTAAGACCTAACCTTGTTGTAGGATAAGCTTTGGAAAGTAGTTTGCATGAAAAAGACTTCCACAGACTCAGGCCCTTGGAGAAAAAAAAAGCTCATCGCCATTTGAAATTTTAACTTCTTTGTTTTTAAACTATTTCCGCTATTTTCTCTGCCACAGGAAAGAGGCCGAGGCCAAAACATTAAATGTTTGCAAGAAAAAGTCAAATATAGTTCTCAGGCTTAAAGGGTTTAAAGGGTATGGGGAGAAAGCAGGAAGAGGGGACTGGATGATCATATTGAATGGTGGACCAGGCTCAAAGACACCCCTAATTAACATGAGGATAAATTAGCCAATGATTTTTCAGCAGATGCCTGACAGGATCAGGGCCTTCCATTTCACATCCGACCAGCAGCAGCTGGATATTAGTGACTGATTAGCAGGGACCAGGCATTAATAATTGGGCATTACTGACCGATCAGCAGCTCAGTGGCTTTATGGTTGGCATGGAGGCAAGCACTGCTGCCTCACAGCTTCAGGGACCTGGGTTTGATTCCGGACTTGTGTGACTATCTGCATTGAGTTTGCACATTCTCCCCGTATCTCTGTGGGCTTCAACTGGGTGTTCTGGTTTCCTTCCACACTCCAATGATATACAGTTTAGGTGGGTTGACCATGGTAATTTACCCCATAGTGTTCAAGGATGTGCAGATTAAGAGGGATAGCCATGGTAAATATGAGATCATGGGGATAGGTTAGGACGCTCTTCAGAGGATTTATTTTAGTACTGTAGTGATTTTATAATTCGATGATAAAAGTGACTAGGCATCAGTGCTGATAATTAGTAACTGGGCATAGTGATTGGCATCAAGAGTCATGCATCAATGACTAGACATCAGTGACTTGACATTAGTGATTGGACCTTAGCAACTGGGCATCACAAGAGACAAGGCAATAAGTGCCATGCTGTTATTTTCATTACCTTGCCATGTTGTTGCAAAACAATCAGAGTTCTATAATTTTTACTGTGCATTCAGGAGTGATTGTGCGCCCAGCCTATCTCTGAGCAAGATATCTCTTTCACTGTGACTGCTGCTGCCTGAGTGACAAGGAATCATGACAGAAAGATATGACATTTGTCATAGACATAACTCACTGATTCTTGACAAATGCACAGCATGTGGTGCGCTCTGTCCCTTGATGACAATGAAGTTTGCAATTATCAACTTCAGGAGCTTTAACAAAATCATTTCCATCACTTACACTGATTGGGTCACAATACACAGGGATCACTTTCATAAATAGAGACTTCCCAACATGTCTGGACAGCAGTCTTGGTGATTATTGAGATTGTGACTGTCAGAGAGGGGGCTATGCTGCTATCCTTTAATTTAGTGCCTGATGCAGCTTTCAATTAGAGATTAGGAATAAACTGGTGCCTTCAGGAGAGAACTCTGTTCCAGCAGGCTCTCCATTTAAGTGAGTTTGTGGCCACTCACTTTTTGCATTAAATGCATGACAGAAACTAAGACACTGAGATTGATCATTATGATGTAACAGTATCAGGGAATAGTTGCACACTTGGCTACCAGCGTTCCTCTCTTCAGTATAAATCCTTGTTGCAGTCTGATTTAAAGGATCACGTGAATCAATAACTATCAGCCTCACTGATTACAATTAATTAGGAATATGAAGTGCCTGTGGCATGACTCAGTGGAAAAGAAACTGTTCAGTTAGGCAGAATCTCATTATGTTTCTGAGAGCGCAAAACTTTGGATATAAAACAAGTACCATATTCTCTTTAATAGAAGGAGAGTTGAAGGATATTTTCAGAATGGGTACAGGCCTTTCTTATTTAGGAAATGAACTTGCATGTAAAATGAGAGTCTGAAGTTCTTGGTTCGAAGAAAATGATATCATTCAGAGCACAGAACTGGAATATAGCTTAGAAGTGACTCACACTCTTAGAAATTTGTTGTCAGGCATTCATCAGGACAATTGCAAGAATGCCAGTTGTGAAACTGTCACGACACTTTAAGCTCACGGGAGAAAGTGTGTTGAAAGTATGCTTCCTTAACTACGACATTAACCTGTCCTGCCACCTTCAGGGATCTGTGGAGAAACACCCCAAGATCACTCTGTTCCTCTGAGCTTCCTGGTGACCTGCCATTCATTGAGTACTCCCTCATCTTGTTACTTCTTTCAAAGTATATCTCCTCACACTTATCAGGCTTAACTTCCATCTGCAACTGATTTAGTTACCTGACCAATCCATTTTTATCTTACTCGAAACTAAGGCCTTCTTTCTCACTGTCAAGCACCCAGCCTGTTTGTGTTTCGAATTCCCCATTTTCATCTACCCCTGATAATCCATGATTCCCAGCCTAACAAGAATTGACCAACCTCTCTTCAAAATGCTCACTGACCCCACCTTCACTGGCTTCCGAGGCAGAGAGTTCCCAAGGTGCATAACTCTTCAGCCTGGCCCTAAAAAGGTGACTTCCCGTTTTGAAAGAAGTGCTATTTAGTCTGGACTCACACAAAGGATCTTCTTCTGATCTCCAGTGGAAATCAACTCTGTCCATTCAACATATTCACATCAAAAGAACCCGATCTGCAGTTCCCTGGCCAAAATCTACAAGATGAAAATGGCAACATGCCTCTTTTTTCTGCCATGTATTAAATTCATTGGGGTGTTATAAAGTAACTGTTTCCACTTTTGACTTAGACGCCAGCTTCCTTAAATACCTCTCCTGGTGTCCAAATTCACTCTTTTTAATCCGATTGTAGCCAAAGCATTTTCCTACCTTTACACCTTTGTCTCTGAAGTCCAGACTATCTCTACATTTGGATTTCCAGTTCTTTCCCATCTATGCACTGACTCTTGATGACATGCACAGTAATGGGGTTAGCTTCTACATGTGTACCATCAAACTCAATTCTATCTCACCACCACCTCGCAACCTTTCCACTCTCAGAGCTACCAGAGTGTTATTTCAACAAACTGTCTTTAATGAGCTGCAATGCCCTCCAACACAGCCTAGGGTCCTATCGCCATGTCCATGCCATTGTTACATTTCCCATCCCTCGGCCTACTCTTACCTCTGGTTGAAGGAGACTGATTAGATTACTTACAGTGTGGAAACAGGCCCTTCAGCCCAATAAGTCTACACTGACCCGCCGAAGCACAACCCACCCATTCCCCTACATTTACCCCTTTACCTAACACTATGGGAAATTTAGCATGGCCAATTCATCTGGCCTGCACATCTTCGGATTGTGGGAGGAAACTGAAGCACCCAGAGGAAACCCATGCAGACATGGGGAGAATGTGCAAACTCCACTGACACTCAGTTAGTCGCCTGAATCGGGAATTGAACCCGGGTCTCTGGCGCCCACTGCTTTGTTCACCCACTTTGAGTTGAGGTTCCCATCCCATATTCTCTCCGACACAAAGCCTCGTCTACTTCCAACTCCCAAGTATTGCCCTGTTTCTACCTTTACTACAACTAATGATAGTCTTATCCACATCTCTGTCACCTCGAGACTTGACTATTATTTTCTTGGCTATCCTCTCTCTGAAGATCTATTGTCTGCAACTTAACCTGCAAAGAATTGCCCTGTTGTTACTGACATCAGGTTTTCCAATGGCCTGAATTTACAAATATCATTCTCATTTTTAAATCCTTATTGATTAGAGTCATAGAGATGTGCAGCACAGAATCAGATCCTTCAGTCCAACTCGTCCATCCTGACCAAATATCCTAACCTAATCTAGTCCCATTTGTCAATCACTCAGACCATATCCTTCTAAACCCTTCCTGTTCATTTACCTATCCAGATGCCTTTTAAATACTGCAGTTGTACCAGCCTCACCACTTCCTCTGACAGCTCATTCCATACACACAACACCCTCTGCATGAAAACATTGCCCCTTAAGTGCCTTTTAAATCTTTCCCCTCTCATCCTAAATTTATGCCGTCTAGTTCTGAATTCCCCCAGCCCAGGGAAAATACTTTGTCTATTTATCCTATCCATGCTCTTCATGATTTTATAAACCTCTACAGCGTCACTCCTCACTTCTGATGCTCCAGGGAAAACAGCCCCAACCTATTCATCCTCTCCTAGTAGTTCAAATCCTCCAACCCTGGCAACATCCTTGTAAATCTTTTCTAAACGATTTCAAGTTGCACAACATCCTTCCTATAAGAGGAAGACCAGAATTGCACACAATATTCCAAAAGTGGCCTAGATCTTACTCTTCCATATATTTGTCATCTTCTGCAGCCCCACAATCCACTGTTCCTTCGATTTCAGCCCCTTGTGATTCTCCTTGTCTGTATCTATCACAAACAGCCAGGCTCATGGCACCTCTAGTGTATAGACTTCAGGAACTTGGAGCAACCTTGTGATGATATCACAGAGCTGCACATCACCAAGTATAAATAGCAGTGTTGAAAATGTGTTGCTGGAATAGCGCAGCAGGTCAGGCAGCATCCAAGGAGCAGGAGAATCGACATTTCGGGCATGAGCCCTTCTTCAGGAATGAGGAAAGTGTGCCAAGCAGGCTAAGATAAAAGGTAGGGAGGAGAGACTTGGGGGACAGTGTAACAGGAAACTGTACGACAAAAGACCATCTGGACTTCATAGAATCCCTACAGTGTGGAAACAAGCCATTCGGCCCTACAAGTCCACACTGACCCTCCGAAAAGTAACCCACCCAGACTCATTTGCCCCTAACAAATGCACTTAATGTACACATCCCTGAACACTATGGCCTTCACTCCTGATGAAGGGCTTTTGCCCGAAACGTCGATTTTCCTGCTCCTCGGATGCTGCCTGACCTGCTGTGCTTTTCCAGCACCACTCTGATCTAGACTCTGATTTCTAACAGCTGCCGTCCTCATTTTTGCCTGCAAGTCAGCATGGCCAAAAGACTCTAACCTGAACATCTTTGGATTTTGGGAGGAAACCCATGCAGACACATTGAAATGTGCAAACTCCACACAGTCGTCCGAGGCTGGAATCAAAGCCGGGTCCCTGGCATTGTGAGGCAGCAGTGCTAACCACTAAGCGACTGTGCCACCCTCCTTTCAACTTCTCTAACTCTAATCAGTCCATCATTTTTATTAAACTTTCTGTTCTCTCTCCTCATTGTGTCTATTTGGCTTTAACATGAAACATTTTGGACAGTTATCTCTCATAAAGGTGGTGTTATGTCTTATCCAGAACTCCTCAACTTCGATATAAATAGTAAGACCATAACCTATCTGTAGGCTGCCAATCCCTACCTTAATACGGACAAAAATACCTTGAACAATGTGACATTAAACAAAAGCTTTTGTTTACTTTTATGAAGAGGAACCATGCTTGAAAAAAATGCTTTCAGCTCTGTTATTACTGTGATTTCAAATGATGAGTCCATTCTGACCTGTGTTGACAGTTACTTTGGCCTCTATATGAACTGACAGTCCATTACAATCTGCAAAACAGCATTTACTGCTGCACTTTCCTATTGATAACCTTCTCTTCCAGAGGGGTTAGGAACAACACATCAGCTGCAATTACATGAATTATTTGAGTAAGCACTGTACTTAAAAGAAAAACTGGAAGTCAAAAGTTACACTGACTGGGTCATGGGGACTTTGAGCACATCCGAATGAACTTTTCAATAATATGAAGGGAATCGACAAAATTGTTCTGAGGAAATTGCCCAATTTCATGAAGAGGATCAAATATCAGTGGAGAAAGCAGCAATTAGGACATTTGAAATCAGCAGGATCAAGAAGTCCATTTTCTCCTGAAAAAGTACCAGATAAATGCTACCAAGGACATTACGAGTGAGTTAATTAGATAATTGGGTGTTTCTGGGGAAGTGATGGATTGGGGAATAATAGTGCAGGTGTAGGTCAGTGAAAATGATTTGTCAAAGGATGTGTTTGTTGGGCCTCATGTCTGAATACAGTCACAACACAACAGGGTAGAGCACCAGGCAGCCAATACTGTAGAAAGAACTGCTCATAAAAAAATGTCAGCTTTCTGTAACACACTAAGCAATCTGCACAGATGAGAAAACAACATTGGATATCAATTGGAATTGCACTGAATTTGCAAAACAGAAACAGGTCATTTGGCCTAACTGGTCTGTTATGCTCCACACAAATCCAGGAATTGTCCATTCAGCATCACCTCTCCAGCCACCTTTGGTCTGGGTGGAGTTTGCACATACTCCCTGTTTCTGGATGGGTTTCCTCCAGGTGCTCCGGTTTCCTCCTACAGTACAAAGATGTGCAGATCAGGTGAATTGGCCATTATGTCCAGATATGTGTGGGCTAGATGGATCGGCCATGGGAAATGAAGGGTTACAGGGATAGGGAAGGAGAGTGCGTCTGGGTGGGATGCTCTTTGGAGGATCAGTGTGGATTCAATGTGCTAAATGGCCTGCTTCCATACCTAGGGATTCTATGATTCTATGAGCATCCAATAACAGTGGGATGCTTACAGATCTTCAAGGAAATTATTTATGGTGTTTACTGAGTTGTTCAGAGTTGAATGGGGAAGCTAAGTGTAGAGACAGGATCTTCAGGTTGCTATTGAAGAAAAATACTGACTTCCATACAGCAGTGCTGAATTATAGATCAACCCCACAACAATGTGGTTTGGCACGCTCAGTGATCCTGATGGGGAAGAAGCTGAAAACTGTCCATCCCAGCAAAGATGTTGGCTCCACATTTAGGAAAAAGTTAATAGGGATCTTCACAGAAAGGTACAGTTGTCCAAGGTGCTGCAGACCAGGAGAGATCCAATATCATCTGAACTGCCAAAGACACTGGTTAGACCACAGCTGGAGGATTGTGTACAACTGAGGTTGTCTCCCTTGAAGAGAAGAAGGCTGTGAAGAGACTTCAGCAAGGTTTTCAAAGTCACAACCGGGTTGGATAGAGGAGACAGGGAGAAACTTTTTCACACTCATAAAAGAAGAAAGAACTAGAGAGTATAGATTTAAAGTGATATGTAAGGGGTGATATGATTTTTTTTCATACAAGGGGTGGAGGCAGATTCAATCAAAGCATTCAAGAGGGAATTGGATGACAATTTGGATAGAAATGGTGTTCAGGGATATCAGGGGAAGGCAGGAGACTGGCACTAGGTGAACAAACCAGTTCAGGTTGAATGGTGTCCTTCTACATCATAACAATCCATGTGATCCTATGAGTTTCACAACATCATTTCAACAGTAGAATCTTTGATCTAGAGTTAATAGGAAGACTATAATCAGCAATAGCAACCTTACAGTTCAACGCTGATTTAACAATTTTTAAAGTCATTCTGTACAATGCTCCCAATATGAGTGATTCTGCACAAATCTCCCCAAAAATTTAATTCTGAATTGAAGGTCACAAATTCATATGGGTATGATACAGCTCACTCACACAGATCGCAGCATTTATGGTGACACCAACCTTATCAAAATCACAAGATACAATCGACAGATCAAGGGGATTTGAGTCACAAATCGTTAGAATGCAGCTACAGCAAGTGGTTAAGATGACTTCAGGGCATTGGTAAGACCATACCTCAAGTTCTGTGTGTAATTTTGGTCTCCTTATGCAAAGAAAGACATAAAATCTTGTGGTGTTGGTTCAGAATAGTTTAACTAGATTGCTAATTGGAAAGTGTTGCTTGACTTCTGAGGACAAGCTGGGGTTGATTTCATGAGAGTTTCGAGGACTGAGAAGTGACTTGTCTGAGGTTTATGAGATCCTGAAAAGTTTTGAAAAGGTAGACATGAAAAGGATGTTACCTCCTATGGCTAAAGGGCACTATCGGCCACCCTTTCAGGACAGAGATAGGGAGTATTGTCTTTGTCTAAGAGAGTGACTTTGAAACTCAAAAGGCAGAGGAGGCACAGTCATTGAATCTGTCAAGGTATCAGAAGATGGATTTATTATTAGGCAAGGGAATCAAAGGTTATTGGGGTAGATGGGAACGTGGAGTCCAGAGCATGCACAGATCAGCCATGATCTTATTCAATGGCAGAGCAGGCTTGAAGGGCTGAATGGTCTACTTCTGCTCCTAATTCATATGTTTATCAGCTCACATGTTCATATGCTTGTAATGTGACGTAGCTATTAAATGCTATCTGATTCTGGTTATCAAGATTGAGCTAACTTCTGCCGAAGACTTCATAGGACATCCTTCTCAATTTTATTTCAGTAACTTAGAGAATACAGGAAGAAGAATTGGTGGCAGTGAATCCACCCATGCCTCTCAGATGGTTCTGGTGGGTGGTCGTGACATTATAAGTTATAGGTATCTTTCTACCAGCAGATGGTTCAAATGGCTGTGCATTTACTTTGTTAAACCATTTTGAATTGTTGTTTGATAGAATTGCAATGTTAAAATTATGGTATACTGGGGGAGTGTGGATAGAAGCTGATGCTTCCAAGAACTAAAGAGGTCAGGGTGCAAGCCCAAAGGGACAGCAGTTGATTTAGAATGGACAAGAGACAAACCCTCTTTCATAGAGTTATGAGCCATATCCAACATGAGACAGAAGCTATTGATTGGCTTGGTAATGAATGAAAAGGGGTTGAAGAGGATGAATGTTGGTGGAGTTATTGATCCTTGTGGAGGGAAATGCTGCCATTCAATGATTATACCAATTGATTTGCTTCTGTGTTGGAACTTGAATGTATTTTGTTTGTCAGGAAAAAGTTAAATTTTAACAATGCTCCAGTAATATGCAGGTCTTATTTAAAACAAATACAGAGAGTACAGGAGAAATGCAGCAGGTCTGGCAGCATCCAAGGACAGAGAAATTGAGTTAACATTTTGAGTCCAGTATGACTCTTCCTCAGAACTGCGTAGATTTCATTTAACTGCTTCTGTCTTTTGTTGTGCTGTGGATGAAAGTAATTTGAATCATATAGACTCCTCAGGAATAGAGGAAAATCACAAATAGAAGCAGGAGGAGGCCATTCAGTCCATTTACTCTGTACCACCATTCAAATGAATTAAAACTGACAATTTACCTCCACAGCATTTTGCCCCACTGTCCCTATATCTTTCGATGTTATCAGTAACTTGAAATCTATCAGTCTCTACGTTGAACACATTCAACAATTGAGCTTCTATAGCCCTCTGCATTAGTGAATCTCAAAGATTCACCAATCTGAGTGATGAGGTTCAAAGAATCATAGAGATGTACAGCACAGAAACAGACCCTTCAATCCAGCTCATCCATGCCGACCAGATATCCTACATTAATCTAGTCCTATATGCCAGCACTTGGTCCATATCACTCTAAACCTTTCCTATTCATATACCTATCTAGATGCCTTTTAAGTGTTGTAATTGTACCAACCTCCACTACTTCCTCTGGCAGCTCATTCCACGGACGCACCACCCTCTGCATGAAAAAATCGCCCCTATTTATATCCTTTCCCTCTCACTCTAAACCTATGCCCTCTAGTTCTGGACTGCCCCTATTTATCCTATCCCTGCCATTCATGATTTTATAAACCTCTATAAGGTCACCCCTCAGCCTCTGACGCTCCAGGAAAAACAACCCCAGCCTATTCAGCCTCTCCCTATAGCTCAAATCCTCCAACCTTGACAATTCATGTAAATCTTTTCTGAACCCTTTCAAATTTCACAACATCTTTCCTATTGGAGGGAGACCAGAATTGCACACAATATTCCAAAAGTGGCCTAACCAATGTTCTGTACAGCCGCAACATGACCTCCCAACTCCTATACTCAATGCTCTGACCAATAAAGGAAAGCATACCAAACATCTTTTTCACTACTCTATCTATCTGCTTATCTACTTTCAAGGAACTATGAATCTGTGCTTGAAGGGTTCCTTCTCATCTCAGCCCCAAAAGCCCTGTCCCTTATTCTGCGATTGTTTCTCTTGGTCCCAGACCATCTCACCCAACACCGAGGAGGAGTAATATCTCATCAGGATTTAGGCGAAGTCTTGCAGATTTTCTCAAAGTCCATTTTATTTTCCTTCCCCACAATTTTCCCAGATCTTTTTATATTCATCTTGGGGTGAGGAGAGAGAAAGAGAGAGAGAGAGAAAGAGAGAGAGAGCACATTGGTATCCACCTAAGACCACTCAGTACAGGCAAAAGACCAAGCACACCTCATTAGTGATAAGCAAAGCTGTAGTATTTGACTAGGATTAGTATCTGAATTAAGCACTGATATTATCTGATTTGGAAGAAAATGAGCTGAACGAAATGGAATGGTAGAGTGCATTAGAACTCTATTATAAAGCAAAGCATTCTCACCTCAGGAGACCTGTGTTCTAATTCAACCCTGAAAAAAAGATGATGAAGGTTACTCTCTAATGGCTGGTAAAGGTTATATTTGAAATGAGTTCTATCAGTCTTTGCTCAGCTCTTCATTGACATGATACCAGAACATGAAACCAACTCAAATGTGGTATTTAACAAATCAATTTTTGTACGGTATTTGTGAGATAATTTCAAGACTTGAAATCAATCCACTTGGCAGTTTTAATTGTAAGATATCCACAGGAGAAAGTGTGGTGATGAGAAATGTCTTTTCCCCTTACTTTAATTCTAGAAATTTGAGAAGAGAATTTTGAGAAAGGCTGTAGCTGCATTCAGGGATTATTTGCAATGCGGCATTGCTATTTAAGGGTTAGCACCAATGACCTGTCCTGCCAACACTGTGATATTCAACAAGTCAAATAAGTACGAGTTAATGGTAAGAACTGTGCATTTTTTGAACTGGCAGATACATTAATTGGCACGCTACTTTCAAAAATCCAGGACTGTCATCTGACTTGTCAAACTAGTGCTCTTTTTTGAGTAAGGTCATCTCTTCCAAACATCCTCCAGCTATCGCCAAAGCCACCATCTGGATCTGTTCTCCCAGGCGAGTACCCTATTTCCATAAGTACATCTGTATTTTTGATTCCACAAATATGCAGTAAGTATGATGTAGACTTGGTTTCTCGTTGGGAATCATTGGGACTCCTTTATCTGTCAGTAATGAATTCAAATGACAACAAGTCATGAGCATATAGAACAGAGACCTTAGAACTGTACCTTCAGTTCTGTCCCTTCAGCCCACAATGTTGTGCCGAACTTGATACCAAATTAAACTAATCCTTTCTGTATGCTCATGATCAACATCCCCCCCAGTAGGAGGAGGAGGGAACGTACTGCCAGGGTTTGTGGTGGAGGAAGATAAATTTGGGTCTGTAAGGGACTTTTAGACAAACACTGTCTGTGTAAAACAATAGCCCCTCCCATCTCCTGAGTTTTCCCCCTTCACCTTAAATGCATGCTCCCTAATTTTACACATTTAATGATGCTGAAGATGTCTGGAATGTTCGATTGATCTTCACCCGAAACACAATTCCTTCATTCAATGGGGAGAAATCCTCTGCCTGATGTCGGGCGATGACTCATCACATAGTACGAACCCTTCTTCCTTACTTGAGTTCACCCACTGTAGAGAACCAATGCCGGGTGGGGAACCCAATTAATCATATGTACGAAACATCTTGGTTCATCCATTGTTTCCCAGCTGAATGCTTGACATGTTGAGAGAATGACTTCACTGCTGTGGCAATTTTTCACTTTGTTGAAGAAGAGATTTCCTGCACAACAAAAGAAGAGAGCCAAGTTGTCACGAGGTGTGGATGAGTGATCAGGCAAAGCCATTTGGCAAGCACAAAGCCGGAGGCTAGGTGTGTCGGAGATTGCCAGCAGAGACCGTCAATGATTGATGAAGCGACCGTTAATTTTCTTTCTTCTGCAGATGAACAAATGAACAAGCTTGAACTAATGATGCCTGTCTGCTCATCATGCGACACCCGGAGAGGGTGACCTCAAGAAGCAGAAGGTGTTTTCTTAGTGAAGTAAATTGATATGATAATATCTGAAATCTTGTTGTGGTGATCAAGATGGGGACAGAAAAGTAGATCAAGCTGTAGTGAAGCCCCCTCGCAGGAATTCGGGCATTAGGGAGCTGACACACGGGAGCATAATTTGGGTGCACAGTTTCACATAAATTTATTTGAAATCTTCCTTTTTCTGGCTAAAATCTCTGAACAATTGTGATCAAAATGGGCTTTCTGTAATAACACGATTGCTTAGCAACAAACTTACAGAGAGGTTTTCTAACATTTATTCATGGATTTGGATAATGTTAGCTCAGCCAAATATAATGTTCATTACCAAAATACTGTCTCAATCTTAATAGCCCGCATAGGAGTAACACTGACTAAATGCCAGTCACCCTGATTACAACCTGGAGTCAGTGCCTGACCCAAATTGAGAACTATCACCAGTTCAGAATGAGGAAGTGGGCACTGTGTCAGCATCTCCTGTTGGAGGTCAGCTGCTATGATTGATATCATTTCTATCTTATGGACAAGAAGAGGGGTGGAAGGACCCCATGGAATGTTGAATCCAATGTCTTGGAGCTTTCCTTGATTAATATTCTGTGGGAGCATAAATTTTCTGGGTAGTTTTATTCACTTAAAAGATAAGCTCCAACAACATAATGGAATCTCATCAAAACTGGTGACTAGGTTAGGAACTTTTCCTTTGTGTTATTTGTGTCGGTTTAGCTTGGTTGGCTGCATGGCTGGTTTGCAGAGGACAACAATGTGGATTCAATTCCCTCATTGACTGAGATTACCATGAAGAATTCTCCTTCTCAATCTCTAATCTTGCCTGAAGCATAATGACCCTCAGGTTAAATCTCCACTAGTCACTCTCTTTAATATGAGAGCAGCCCTATTGTCTGGTAGGAATGTAGTGCATTTACATTGCATTGCAAGATTTATGAGATGTATCAGAATTCTGCAGAGAAAGGGTTAGACTGAATTTTAGCTTCATGGGGATGCCGTTGGGATGCTCATGGCTTTATTGGAGTCAGAGGTCGTGAATCAGAGGGGAAACCTACTGAGATGTCCAAAGTATTTGCTATTTTCTAGAGTTCTAGGCTACGGGTAGAGATGTTCAAATATTGGTATCATCCAGGATATTGTTCCAGCCCCAAGATCCATGTAAAACGGTGGGTTAGTGACTTACTGAGTTACAATTTCTCTAGAAAGGGGTATCAAGTAAATGTTGGGATACCTGCTTCTTTGATCACAGAGGCTCTTCCAATAATTTACATTCAAATGCTACTATAGCTTACATTTATCTCACAATTTGCAGTTGGAAATGCGCTTTGTGGTAAATAGCCCCCATATGTCATGGTGTCCACCAGGTAAAAGATCATCTTTAACTAAAAACACCTTCACCCAGGGTATCTGTGAGAAAGGTTAGATGCTGTACACCTCATATTTTTTCATTCAAAACAGCCTCTTGACGACTAGGAAGGGACCACCATGGCAGAGAATAATAATGAGCACTTACACAAGAACAAGGAGCATTGCTTTGAAACATACTTATTCTAGATGACTTTTCAGTGAATACCACCATTTTGAGAAGAGCCTGAACTGAACAATAAGTAAATGTGTCCAAACCATCTTCACCTATACTTCTGCTACAAGAGACTTGAGTGTTTGTGTACAAGAATTATGGAAAGTTAGAATGTAGACACAGCAAGCAAATGGCATGATGGCCTTTATTGCAAGAGGATATATGTAAGGACCTGCTAAAATTGTACATGAGCTTAGTGAAATCACACCTGGAGTACTGTTGTAGTTGTGAGCTCTACATTTACAAAAGGCTGTCCTTGCATTAGATGGAGTTCGGCAGAGGGTCTTCAGATCGGTCCCTGGGATGACAAGCGTTTCCCTAAGATGAAAGGCTGAGAGTAAATTGCTTCACTTGAAGGGTTATGAGTCTTTGTTACTCTCTTCCCAGAGGGTTGTGGAATCTACCTCATTGAAATTTTTAAGGACAGGATTGAGGCACTTTTGATTTCTCAGAAAATGAAGAGACCTTAGGAAAATGGAGCCAAAACTCAAGATCAGCTACTCTCCAAAAACTGGTGAATCATGTCAAGTAGTATATCCCAATGAGCACTAATTGTATTCATCAATCCATCTGCATGCATTGACAAAAGTCATAACACAGTGTGCAACACTAGATGTAATTCTACAGTTGGATAATAATTTCCTTGATAAGTCTGAATGTGGGAAGAATTATGCTGAGAAACAATTTAAGACCATCAGTCAGGTTGGCAGCATGGTGAACTTGCCTGTACTGAAAGTCTGTGTTCCCTCGAGGCCATGCAACTGTTTGCTGCCATCTTTCTCAGCATTCCCTTCGAGTTTCAGAAATTGCTGCATAACATGGAGCTCAGAGCTCCATTTAGAAAATAAAACTGTGATTAGAGGAACTAGCTGAAAGTTACGTTTATGAATGCACTTTGTAAAATGGAAGGACACTTCCCAGACTGCACCTCATCTCTTTAAAATCCAAGTAGCCATTCGCTGATGCATTTCCCTGGCTTTAGCCAATCAAAGTCAAGATCAGAGTGGTGCTGGAAAAGCACAGCAGGTCAGGCAGCATCCCTCCTGATGAAGGGCTTTTGCTCGAAATGTCGATTTTCCTGCTCCTCGGATGCTGCCTGACCTGCTGTGCTTTTCCAGTACCACTCTGATCTTGATTCTAATCTCCAGCATCTGCAGTATCCACTTCTGCCTAGTTGATCTTAACCAATCAGAGTCAACCTGCCTTGGTTAAAATTTAGGTAAAAACAATGACTGCAGATGCTGGAAACCAGAGTCTAGATTAGAGAGGTGATGGAAAAGCACAGCACTTCAGGCAGCATCCAAGGAGCAGTAAAATTGACGTTTCAGACAAAAGCCCTTCATCAAGAATACTGCTCTTGGTTAAAATTTAGACAAAGATGGTCAGTTGACTGTCTATCATCATTAACCAATGTATACTTCAGGGCTATGACTTATCAATTAGAGTCCACTTGACAACCAATCAGCACTCTTCTTTCCAAGATAGTGTAAATGGTATATCCGTTTACTTTGGTATTTCTTGCAAATTGCCCTGAGGAATGCAAGATGAAGGATTTGACAAAATGTATTTTTTTGTAAAATATTCACCTCATACAGTACTAAACAACTATTTGGATTTCAACATTGGCAAATTTGGAATCACTTGTGAGTATAGAATCAGGTATTTTTTAAAAATGTGAACAACATCGAGGGCCAAAGAGCCTGTATTGCGCTGTAATGTTCTATGTTCTATAGCCAGAAATACTGAGGCCTAAAGATACCTGGGGGTTTATTAAAATGTCATGATCAGAAAATAATAAATAAGTTGAATTGTCTCTTTCTGTGATGTATCACTGTACAGTTCTTTCATCTTAACCTGATTTTAAAATGTGGGCGGCACAGTGGCGCAGTGGTTAGCACTGCTGCCTCACAGTGCCAGAGACCCGGGTTCAATTCTCGCCTCAGACAACTGTCTGTGTGGAGTTTGCACATTCGCCTCATGTCTACGTGGGTTGCTCCGGTTTCCTCCCGCAGTCCAAAAATGTGTAGGTTAGGTGAATTGGCCAGGCTAAATTGCCTGTAGTGTTAGGTAAAGGGGAATGGATCTGGGTAGGTTGCTCTTCAGAGGGTCAGTGTGGACTTGTTGGGCCGAAGGGCCTGTTTCTACATTATAAGTAATCTAAATCTAAAATTTACCTGGGACATGTGAAGGAAGAACAGTGTGGGACTGCTTTCAGAATTCCTGGATGAAATGTGCTTTGAACAAGCAGCAATACAAACATTCCTTTCTTCAATGCAGCAGGCACTGATAACAAATTGTTACTGAAATGAAGTAGAACAGGGCAGTCCTGAACAACCACACCACAACACTTAGACAGCTCAGATAAAGACTTCCACCTTTAAAGAGTAAAATGTTCAGCACATCTTTGCCAACCACACAAGTAAGGAAAGCTTGCACAATTCCTAAATGTGCAGCTTCACAACACCTGAAAATGGCATTGTTTATTTTGGGAATCTAGTTCGGTTCAGTCTCTGCTATTGGTAGCAGTCCATCTCAGATAGAGTCACAATTACAGAGTTAGTACAGTTCAGGAGGAGACCATTCGTCCCATTGAATTCATGCTGGAGGGGGACAAACCTGTCAATCCCATTTCCCACTCTATCCTCATATGGCTGCTTGCCTGAAAAGCATCATCTGGAAAGATGTTTTATGAGCCATGCCATTTCCACCAATTAAATCCTTTGGGCATTGTTGAAGGATAGTAATATCTTTGTCTAAACCAGCAACTTCTGGAAAATTCACTCAATCTGGAACGTATAATCCTCATTTCTCAAGAGTTCCAATGTTCACACATGATGTACTGCCTGACTAGTGTAACCACTATTCATAAAGAACTCCACTGTTTGTACACCTGGTGTGCTATATAAAGTCAAATCCTCTGAGATGCAATGAGAAAGCAGATCAGTTCTGCACTGCTATGCTGAGGTGAAATGTGTTTGTATCTGTCATCTACCAGGCACCTGAAACAAACAGTCATGCCAGTTTCTCATTTGTCATAAGAAAGCCAACTGCATGAGTAATATGTTTCAGGAACTTATCACGTAGATTTTGCCTTCTCACAACTGCTGTTCCACATGACAGAGGCGCCCCTTACTGGGTTGACCAAAGAAAGAAAGTCCGTGGTTTACGGCAATGAAAATGGTCTGGTAAATGTGACCTGGGCAGCATTGCAACCACTTCACCAGTTAGTAGACTTCACCAGTTTCCTCATTTCCCCTCCACCCACCTTACCCCAGTTCCAACATTCCAGCTCAGCACTGTCCCCATGACCTGTCCTACCTGCCAATCTCCCTTCCCACCTATCCACTCCATCCTCCTCTCTGACCTATCACCTCCATCTCCACCCCCATTCACCCATTGTACTCTTTGCTACCTTCTCCCCAGACCCCTCCCCCACCACCCCCTCCGCCCCAACCACCCACTTGTCTCTCCACCCTGGAGGCTCCCTGCCTCCATTCCTGATGAAGGGCTTTTGCCCGAAACGTCAATTTTCCTGCTCCTCGGATGCTGCCTGACCTGCTGTGCTTTTCCAGCACCACTCTGATCTAGACTCTGGTTTCCAGCATCTGCAATCCTCACTTTTACCTAGCATTGCAACCACCACAAGAACAAATAAAAATAGTCTATACTCTCAAACATAGTGCCCTGTTGAATCATAGACTCCCTACAATGTGGAAGCAGGCCACTGAGTCCACAATGACCCTGCGAAGGTCATCCTACCCAGACCCACCTCCCACCCTCTCTCTGTAACCCTGCATTTTTCATGGCTAGCTCAGCTAGATTCCACATCCCTGGACACTACAGACAATTTAGCAGGGCCAATCCACCCTAACCTGCACACCTTTGGATTGTGAGAGGAAACCAGATCACCCAGAGGAAACCCACGCAGACACGGGGCAAACGTGCACAAGTTGCACAGACAATCACCTGAGGTTGGAATTGAACTTGGGTCCCTGTCCTACTCCTCGGATGCTGCCTGAACTGCTGTGCTCTTCCAGCACCACTGATCCAGAATCTGGTTTCCAGCATCTGCAGTCATTGTTTTTACCTCATTGTCACTGAGGTAGTAATTCTAACCTCTGAGCCATCCTGTTGAAGTGCAGTCAGTTCTAAGCAATTTCCGCACAGCCCCCACCCCCACGATGAGGAAAGTGAACAAGAAATTCATTAAACTTCTCATGGACCTCTGGAGGCTGGTTTGATAGCACTGGAAGAATTCTGGGATCATGCTTCCTGCACACTAATTAATAAGAAATTTGCCCTCAACTGATCAGCTTCATGACCCAGATCACATTTGAACAAAAGCTGCTGAGTGAGCTTCAAAGGTATCTATAGGCCCGGGGACATTTTCCCAGAATGATGTAGGAGCTCAGAACACCAGGCAGTAAGGTCAGCATAACAGCCAGCATCGTGATGAAAGAAATGCAAAAGATATCTGCTTAGCACAGAAGTTACAGCAGTTTGACCTTCCAGGGAAATCTTCTCTCAAGCTGACAACAGCTTGTCAGCATCCATCAAAGAGTTAACTGTTTATCAACCAGAGTCCATCACAGATTCACATCAGGAAATCCAACGTTGAATATCAGGACATTTGATTCTAAATTAATTATGAATAAACTAGTAAATTTCTATAGATAACTCAAACTCACACTGTGAGAAAGAAAAGATGGATTCTATATTGTCTTTCATGGCCTCAAGATATCACAAAAGCATTTAACAATTAACAAAGCACATTTTAAAATTAGTCTCTAATGGAAAGTTGGAAATGCAGCAGACAATTCACAACAAATGGCAAGGTTCCACAAGCAGCAAAATAATAATGACCAGATAATCTTCTTTAGCAATGTAGGTTGAGAGATAAATATCTGTTATATCCACTTGAGAGGCCAGACTGGCTTTTAGCTCAATGCTTCATTTAACAATGCAGCAGTCCATCAGTATTGTACTGGAGCATAAGCTGAGATTTTGTGCTCAGGTCTGTGGAGTGGAACTTGAACTCATGTTCTGACTGAAAGGAGAGACTGATTTCCAAAGAAGCACAACAGCCTTCCATTCAGTTGTCCAAACAGACGTACTCTGAAACCATCTAGACATGCACGATTAAATCAGAAATCTGACAGTCTGGACTAAATCTTACATTTTGTTTGCAAAGTGTAAATTACATCGAGATTTTCGAGGGATTCCTGTCACATACAAAAGTGTTAGGGTGTGTGAGATGGTCAGTAATATCTGAAGCAAGATGTGCGCAGTGTACATGGTGGCAATGCATTAAAATAGTCAAGGATCCTTACGGTGTAGAAAGAGGCTGTTTAGCCAATCACACAAGCATCTCACTCAGACTCCCACAAGCAATCCATTTAACCTGCACACTTCTGGACTCTGGGAGGAAACCTACACAAACATTGGGCAAGGATGTAAACTCCACACCGTCACCCAAGGTTAGGACTGAACCTAGGTCCCTAGCCCTGTGAGGTAGCAGTGCTATTCACTGCACCACCATGACATCACAGCCTGTGGAACATGCCCTGAGATGCTATTTGGTCTGAAGCAACATCAAAGTCCTTCAGATGGGACAATGAGCTATTGTTACCAGGTACTCACTCTGAGTGCTATGTCGAAAATTCTTGACGTTTACCTTGTTGTGTTTGGAAAGACAGGGAGCTGAATTTTAATGCAATGAGTTGGACTTTTAACAAGGTGTTTAACAAACAACAATCCCTATTAACTGGCAAATCACTGCTTCTTAGTGAGAAATTTACCACACCACTTGTGAAAAGTATTTGTTTATGAAGCTCCCCTGTTCACATTCTGGATCCATCTTGCCCTCACCCCTTCCCAGGCATTGGCACACCCTTGACACATAGTGACCTCTTGACATCTCCCTCACCTTCTCCAGTGTCGTTATTTACCTTTACCAACAGCTTCCTTAAATTTTCAAGTCATCCAGCATTTACGTTCTCTTCTGTCCTTTTTCTCTTATTCCTTGAAATCTTTTCCTCTTTAAAGTCCATTTATTCTTAAGATGTGCCCTACCCAATCTCTGTGTCTGTACCTGAATGTGCACAATAGATTCCTATGTTCATTTATGTTCCACCACCCTTCATGGAATCATGGAGTCATGGAGATATACAGCACTGAAACAGACCTTTCAGGCAAATTCATCCATGTCGACCAGATATCCTGAACCAATGTAGCCCCATTTGCCAGCACTTGGCTCATATCTCTCTGACCCCTTCCTATTCATATACCTATCCATTTGCCTTTTGAATGTTGTAATTGTACCAGCCTCCACCACTTCCTCTGGCAGCTCATTCCATACACTCCTGTGATACTTCCCCACTTACCCTTGGATCCCCCCAAGGGGAAAGACTTTGTCAATTTATCCTATCCCTCATGATTTTATAAATCTTTATAAGGTCATCCCTTAGCCTCTGATGCTCCAGAGAAAACAGCTTCAACTTATTCTGCCTCTTCCTATAGCTCAAACCCTCCAAGCCTGGCAACACCCATGTTACATTCTCTGTCCAACAGATCCTTCCCACTTCACACACGTATTTTAAAGATTTGTAGCAAGTTGCTCATGCTTTTCTATTCAGGCTATGTCACGTATCCATAAAATACAACATTCCAAAGCCAGCTCTATAAAAGTCATTTTTCCAATTGTTTGTTCAGTTTTCTGGTTGGTAACAGTCTCTTCTTCCCAAACACAGCCTTTCCCATTGCTTTCCATGTTGTCACACCTTTGATGAATCTTGTATCTGCAGATATTATGCCTCTTACATATATGATTCTTACACCTGCTTTAATTCTTCTACTTCAATGAATAATTCTTGGTGATCTGGGGATTTAATTTATCATTGTCCTTTAAGGAAGAAAACTGCCATCCTTACCCGGCCTGGCCTACATGCAATTCTCGATCCATAGCAATGTAATTGACTCTCAACTGCCCACTGGCTTTAACCAATGATGCCCACATCCCATTAATGAACAAAAAAGAAAAAGAAATTACAAAAAACTTCCATTCTATTCTTCAGTATTGGTATTCTTCAATTTTCCCTTTCCTTCCATCTTTACAGCATTCTTGCCTTGGTCCGTTTCCTGATTTTTGGCTCCTTCCTGTGTTGGATCATCTGGAAACCTAACCATTGTCTTCATTCACCACCATCTGAACTATAGATTCTGTGTCTGCAAATGCCTCTTTGATCTTTTTTCAACCGAGGCATTGAAGAGGACTGATGTTAAACTAACTCCTCCTCCAATTACATTTGGTTCCAACTCCCAAATGTCCAGTCCTCCTGTTGCTGTTTATCACAGATTCTCATGAACTGTTTCTCTAGTCTACTCCAACATCTTTCTGTCAAGAACTTAGGGAAAACCAGGGAATACTAGGGAAACCCAGGAGGTCTGGCAGCGTCTGTGGAGAGAGAAGAACAGAGTTAGTATTTCAAGCAAATCTTCTTCAGAATCTTCATGAGCTTAATTCGGTCAACATAATCCAAAGTGTTTTTTTTAATCAATCATTTAGTTCTTGTCCAAACTTGAACTTGCATTTATTTATTAATCATAAAATGCTGATTACTTCACATGTCCCCCTCCTATCTTGGAATCCAAACTGTCCATCTCTGAGCCAGTTATGATTTGGAGATTCCAGTGTTGGACTGGGGTGTACAACGTTAAAAATCATGCAACACCAGGTCATAGTCCAACAGGTAGTCTCTGAGGTAGTTCAGGGAGAAAGTGAGGACTGCAGATGCTGGAGATCAGAGCTGAAGAAGGGCCCGAAACGTCGATTCTCCTGCTCCTTGGATGCTGCCTGACCTGCTGCACTTCTGAGGTAGTTCACTTTGTTATGGTTCTCAGCATGACCTTTGATGCATGAGCAAAGCCAGATGAATTATATGAAAGTCAGTTTCAGCATGCCTTTGGTTTCTTTCTTCAAGTGCTCATTATAGTCTGCATGAAGTTCTGCAGTCATTTTCTTGGAAGTAAGCATCTTTGCATAGCTTTGCAAACATTGATGTTAAGTTCAAACCCATTTTTTAATCAACTCTATAGGTATTATATCAACGTTAGTCACATTTACACTGTTTATCTCATTTCTTGTTGGTCCAATGAAATTGATGTCAGCTTTGCAGTCTATTTGTAGCTCAATCTTTCAGGGTTTCATTTTGTGCCTACAGTTCTTCAGTATGCTCCTTCTATCTTTCTTTTCAAAATTATTAAGACAGCGGCAGAGTAAGTGGGCTAAGTCAGGGGTTCAGTCACTCATTCGGCTTTCTTTCTCGTTTTTTTCTTTTTTCTTTTTCTTTTTTCCTTGTTCTGTATTTTCTTCTCTTTTGGGTCTGGAGAGTGGCAGATAAGGAAAGAGGTCTCTGGCGATGGTGGCAACACTGAAACAAGATGGACACAGCTCCAACCCCGTCTGGGGTCTCCCAGCGAGTGAGGAGCATATCCCGGGCTGACTCCCCTGGTCTGACTCACAGGCTAGGTTGAGGCTCCATATCGCCAGCTGGGCCTGGGCTTTTGAAGGAGGAGAGATGGTTGTCTTGGCACAATGTGGTGATCTTGTCCCGGTGTAAAGGTGTCTTCACTGCAAGAAGGTCTTGTTTTCAGCCTCACGGTGTTCCAGTGTTCTGGCAGGTGGTCTCATCCAGGAATAGTGGTCTTGATCTGGTGGAGCCTTCTGGCCCAGCATTCCAGCAGCCCAGCACAGAAGTATTCTTGTGCAGGAATGGTGGTGTCATCCCAGAATGGCTGTCTCATCCCAGAATGGCGGTCTCATCCCAGAATGGCGGTCTTATCTCAGCTGGGTCTTCATGGTATTCCATCGTTCCTTACTCGGTTTGCCCAGAGACCAGGAGCCATTTACTGAACTGTGATGAACTTAGTCTTAATTTTATTTTTGTTACTATTATTACGTATGATTTCTATCATCAATGTAGGCGCTGTGGTGGGGCAACTTATAAAACTTTTCATTGTATTTTTGGTATAAAAGTAAATGTGACAATAAATTTCTGTTTTATTCTCTTCTATTATTCTTTAATCAAGCTTTGCTAATGATCATTGATCATTTTTCTACCGACACATTAAAGAGGTCTGATTTTTTAGCTCTATATTGATGATCTTCTCACTCGTTTTGAGTTGAGTGTTGTTACATTCCTTTATTTCTGGAATGCATAAATCTACACTTCCTACTCAATCCAATTCTTCAGGAATGTCACACTGCCATTTTGCCCATTGTCCTTGTGTCTCTTAACTCAGTGTTGGAGTGTTTATTTCACCTCACCTTCATCAGCATTAAAATGTTTCCATTTGCTTACTCTTTCCATCTTTTACAACATACAGTCAGAACTCCTGGTTTCTTCATCCTTTTTCCTCTTCACAAACCTGGTGCTGTTTTCCCTTCCTTCATTGATCTTTAATCTGTTCCATTGCTCAGTTGTGTTGGTGGCATTCTCATCTTTTCTAGCTAGTGCCCCTCATTCACAAAGTCATCATTGACTTCTTCCAACCTGACTCGAGTTGCACTGCCACCTTTGTTCTCTTCAGCCAATTTCACAAAGATATGATCTGCATTGGCTCCTGCTGAAGCTTTGAGTTTGTGAACACCAGTGAATAATGCCAGGAAATGGCTCAATCTGAATAAATGCCAACAGGCATGTTGAAGGACCAGTTACATGCAGCAAGGGAGGAAATGAGGCCTCCAAAATCACAATGCTTCAATCTTCAGCTATACAAGATAATGCCAAAAGATTGGAAAGTATGAACAGTGAACAGGAAAGAGAGAACATAAAAAGTGAAAAATGGAAAGGGAGAATTTAAATACCTTGGGATATCTGAATAAAAGCAAAATACTGCAGATACTGAAAATCTGAAACAAATACAGAGAATGCTGGAGAAACTCAAAACTGAAGCAGAATCATGCCTGACTCAAAATGCTAACTCTGTTTCTCTCTCCACAGATGCTGCAAGCCTGCTTAGTGTCTCCAGTGCTCTCTGGGTTATATGAAGTAGAACGAACAGGAGAAAACAATGCTGAGTGATGAAGTGCTGAAAATGTGTTGCTGGTTAAAGCGCAGCAGGTCAGGCAGCATCCAAGGAACAGGAAATTCGACGTTTTGGGCACAAGCCCTTCATCAGGAATGAGGAAAGTGTGTCCAGCAGGCTAAGATAAAAAGACCTCTACTGTTCTTCATCTCAAACTTGCAAAGGACCTCTACTGTTCTTCATCCACAGAAGAATCAAAAAATTTAACCTACACTGAGTGATGAAGTGGCAAGTGTCAAACAAACATGTGTGCTGTGAAATTTGAGTCAGACAAACTGATGCTAATGAAACCGAAGTGGAAACCAATGGCCATTAAGATCAGTCAGGTCTATATTCCCACAAGCCAAGCATCCCGGTGAGGAATTTGATGAAAAATAGAGTGGGAAGAGTGACATGATTGTTACGGGAGATTGGAACCCGTTTTGTTGTAGAAAGAGGGAAAACAAAGATATAGGACAGTGTGGTCTTGAAAAAGAAAAAAAAAGTGACATCAAAAATTGTAAACTTTCATAGAGAAACAGAACTTATGATAAGAAATCTCTGATTTAGGCTCTATAAAGGAAATTGATATATGGTAAATACTTGGCAATACAGGAAGATTTTAATGGACCTTTACAATGGTTGAGCAAATATGTTAATACAAATGTTAAGGACACGTAAACTCAGTCTGAAGCCAGCGCAGTTGGTTAGTGCTTTGTGATTTATTTTTGGTCCTATACATGCTAAAATTGACATCATTAAATATTCTGGTTGATTCTCTCTGAAGTCAGATAAACATATAAAAGAAGGCATATCACATAAAGATCTTGTTGCTAATCTATTTGGCAAAGTGCTGGCCGGCTGTAGAATTAAGAACCTCCTCAGAGAAAGATGGAGCAGCTGCCCTGACATCCATCTGGCTGTGCAATGGACAATGCAGTCATTCTCATCGCTAGCCTTGTATGTTTTGGCAAACTCAGACCGACAATATCATAACCGTCAAATAGCCAAACAAAACCGAAAAAGTCTTGCTCATTTCTCACATTCCTTACAGTTCATTAAGTTTTAATGATACATTTCAAAGCTCTGTTTGACTGTACCTAGAATCAGATGAATGTAATCATTCTAATCCCAGGTACAGCATGCACCAGAAGCATTCTATCTTTACGTCATCTCATCAAAAGAAAGAAAAATGGAAAATTAAGTAGAATGACTCACTTCAGAGCATTTTTCCTCTCATTTGTTGAATGGCTTCCTTCTGAGCTGTGAAAATCTATAATTTCATCATTTTGTTTCATTGAAGTTGTAAGTCTTTTAATTATCTTACTTGTTTACATCACTTCATCTAATTTTCACTTTTTGTTTGAACTATCTTACATTTTTTGATGTGTTGGTGATGAACTTCTTCTCTGTTCTCAATGCATCAGTTTTCTACAAACAGGGCATGGGTTTTAGTTCACAGGAAGATGTTGGGTGATGTCATTTCTCCTACCTGTGCCTTCATTGAATTGCCGAATGTTTCCAGCATGGTCATGATCTGCTCACTGCCCATATGGACCTTGTTCTCATGTGTCTAAGTGTATCAGCAGTTAGGTTTCTGGACTAGGTCCTTGCATTTGATGCATGTCTGGCTGGGATATATGAGGGGCTGCTGGGAACACTGGATCAGGATTTTAAGTGTGCAGATCCTGGAAATTTTGCTGGCAGATGGGATCAACATTTGTCAAATTTCTGTTTTGCCATTACACACACACACACACACACACACACACACACACACACACACACACACACACACACACACACACACACACCTTTCCATCATTTATTGTGGTCTGCATTTTAGACAGTGATTCCTAGGGACACCAGGGGTTGAGTTAGGTAATTAATCAGATGATTTGGAACCTATCAACTTCATAAAATATAAGCACTTTAAACATGATAAATCACTAGAATTTTTAAAAAAAATCCCTGATCCTGGCCTGATTTGTGTCTCCAGAGAAAGATCGCTGAGTTGCTGGACCTTCTCTCATCTGAACAGACCGGCTGCTGCAGTGGCTGCTTTTATTTAAAATGGACACCTCCTTTAAGAGGTAACTTGCATGGTTTTTTTCTTCTTTTGTCTCTTCTTTGCACAGCTGGTATTTCCTTCACTTTACACAGCGGCCCACACCTCTTGCCACCATGTTGTATGGGATGGCGTCAGCTAGCACCTGGCAGTGTCAGGATCTTCTTTCTGAGATATATACCACCAACTCTTCAATGAATGCAAAAGGGTTACTGGCATTAAGTGGTAAAAAATTAACCATAAATAAATCTTTGGCTGAAGTAGCACATACTTAAGTAACAGGAAGTAATCTATTACAGCATAGAAAGATAACAGGTGACATTAACTTGAAACTGGATAACTACATTCCCACTAAGTAAGAGATATTGGTCTGAATCTTCCTCCACATTGGCTAAATATGATTTACTTTGAGTTTTTGGAAGGATTCTTAATGCGGGGCCTTGTGAGATATCTCACCACAACTTACCAAAATCACCTCATTAACTACCTACCCAACTCCATAGATCTTTTTCATCAGCTTCCACCTCCATGTTATCATGTCTTCCTGGAACAATTCATTACTCAGTGGGTATCTGCAGAAAGACCATCATCCCTTGTTCCTGTATAATGTTTAAAAGCCTATTGTATATTTAGACAAGCACTGTCAGTCTGCACAGTTCCTGATATGTACCCTCAACATGGCAGACAGGGGAATATTGACATGCTACTTGATGGGCAGGGACTTGGAGGCCCTGCTGGATGACGTGGTACAGGCAGACGATGTCCTCTTGCCCCAAGACCAGCAATGATGGCTTTGGTACCAAACTATGACATTTTGGTGTAAAGTTGCTATCCAGGTCAGTGCTATCTGGAAGAATGCTTTTGTCCTACATCCTCTCCACATTTGTTCATTAGGGGTTTTATATTTCAATCAAGTCATTTCTAACTCTTCTAAACTCCAGTTGATACAAGCCTAGACTGCCCAACCTTTCCTCATCAAATAATTGCCTACTCTGGATATTATTTAGTCAGCCTTCACTGAATTGCTTACAATACAGCTACTTCCTTCCTAAAATTAGGTGGACAATATTCTACTCCCTACGCACTTCCAACAGTGCACTTTATTAATGAAATCTAACCTCCTACCTTTGTGTTCAATTTCCCTCACAAATAAGTGTTAACATTCTATTACCTTTCCTAATTACTATGTATTAACCTTTTGTGATTCATTAGTGAAGACACCTATAATGCTATGTATCTCAGAACTCTGTAATCTTTCACCATTTAGATAATATGCTTCTTGACAAAATGGATAATTTCACATTTTCCACATTATATTCCATTTTCCATACCTTTGCCCACTCACTTAACCTACTGGTAGCTTTTTATAACCTCTTTGTGTTCTCTTGAAAACTCACATTGCTGTCTATCTTTGTGTCATCAGAACATTTGGCAACTATTCCTGTTGCCCCTTCATCTAAGCCATTAATGTAAATTATTAACAACTGTGGCCTTGTTGCACACTATTTGCTCTATCTTTCCAATTACCTATTCCTTCTCCCTGCTCCTTTTAAGCCAGCCAACCTTCTATCCAAACCAATCTGTTATCCCCTGCAGTGAGTTTTCATTTTTTGCAATAATCTTTGACGTGACCCTAATCAAATACCTTCTGGAAAGGTAAGTACAACACAGCCACTGTTTTTTTCTTTACCCACAGTAGGTCTTACCTCCTCAAAGAACTCTAATAGATTGGTCAAACATTATTCCCCCTTCAAAAAAATGATGTTGAGTCTGTCCAATAAAGTTAACTTATCTAAATATGGCTTGTTTAATAATAGTTGATTTATTGCATCCATTGCTCCCGATGTGTTCTCCGCTACATCGGTGAGACCGAGTGCAAATTCTTGAACTGGTTCAGGGAGCATCTATGGTACGTATGCTCCAATTAACCCCACCTTCCAGTTACCAGCCATTTCAACTTCTCCTCCTACTTCCCTGATGACATGTGCATCCTAGAAATCCTCCACTTACAAAATAAGACCACACACAAACTCAAGGAAGAACAGCTCAACTTCCACCTTGGAACTTACAATCATCTGACCTTAACATAGAATTCACCAGATTTCAAATCTCCCCACACTCCCACCTCATCCCATTACCACTCCTTGCTCTCCACTCCACCCCCTTGCTCTGTCCTACCTGTCCACCTGTCTTCCTACCCATCCCCTCTACCTTTCCCATTGACCAATCACTATCACCTCCTACCTGCATTCACTTATCACCACCCCAGATACCTTTCCACCCAACCTCACCCTCCCCCTTCTATTTATTTCTCAGCTCCCTTTCCCCTCTCCAGACCTGATGAAAGGTTCCAACCAGAAACATTGACTCCTCTGATGCTGCTTGATCAACTATGGTTTTTCCAGCTCCACACTTTATCAACTCTAATAATAGCTTTGAGCATTTTCCCTTTGTTAAATGTTGGGCTAATTGGCCTCTGTTTCCTGTTTTCTGTCTACCTTCATTTTGAATAAAGAAGGATTTACTAGCGTCTAATCTAAGGGTCCCTCCCCAAAAGAAGGGAATTTGGTAAATTTAAACTATTTCATTAGCCTCTTAAGATGCCAGGGTGCAGCCAATCTAGGCCCAGGTCTTGTCAGCTTTTGCTCCAACAATTTACTCAGTACCATTTGTCTGCTGATAGAGAATGGATATTGAATGGGATATTACATGTATCTCTATTGTGACGATGAATGCAAAATACCTGTACATGTTTGTATTCGTTACCCATTGATATTTAATGGGATGTCCAATTGTTTCAGGCTAGCACCTTGGCTGCATATTTATTGCAATCCCATCAAGATTATAACATCACAATTCTGCTGCTCTGAGACTGTTGTACTGCAACTGTCCAGTTCCCCCTTAGTTCTGAGGCTGCCTTGAGTGTCCTATTATCAAAGCAATCAGAACTAATGGTTGTTTTTGGTCGAATACTCAGACAAAATAATTTAAAGGGTGTCAGGTCTCTAGAGCAATTATATTTCAAGTAATGAAAGAATGAATGGATGAATGGACAAATAAAGAAAGAGAGAGACCAAGAGAAAGAGCACTGAGTGGGGAGGAGGAAAGTGACCAGTAAGAGAGTTAAATCCTTTCAGTGAAATGACAGAACTCATTTCCTTTCGGATGCTGTTATAAACCTGCTTACTTAATTTTCCAACTTACTGTCTATTAAATTTGAGCTATTTCCTCCCTCAAAGCAGTTAAGGAGTTTCTCTCTCTTCCATTTCCTTCAACAGATGTCAGCCCATTTCCACAGAAACATATTGGAGCAATAGAAGACGTTAATTGTTAACATTCAACTAGCTGCCTTTGATTGGTTGTCCTATTTTGTTTGCACCATTCTGAGTTCATCTCATTTGTCATATTTCTGGGCAAAGGTTCTGGGAACAGGAGAAATTTGCCATTTCCTGTATTTCACACAAAGATGCACAAGTGATCTCTGCATACCTGTTTAATTCACCCAAATGTTTGTATTCATCCCACAGAAAAATGCAGTCTCCTCAAAGGCACACACCATCCTGACTTGGAAATATATCGTCGCTTCTTCAACATCACTGGGTCGAAATCTTGGAACTCCCTCTCCCTACCTTACTTCCCTATGGCAACCTGTGGTAAAGGGAGTGATTCACTCTTACCATCTCAAAAGCAGTTAAGCATTAGTGATAAATATTGATCGTGCCAGAGGTTCCAACATCCCATTTGTAAATAAAAGAACCAGAAATAATTTGCTTCAAATTCAAAATCTGCTCAGATCACTCACACAGTGGAGCAATCCAATTTTAATAAATCACGCCACAAATTTTACTCAGAGCATTCTGTAAAACACATTGTGGGAATGTTTGACGTTCGTATTCAAATGTTGATGGAATCAGCTGTGAAAATAAAAGCTGGGATCTGTGGAGACTGTGAGATTAATAATGGTCTGTTGAAATAAGTCCGAATTTGCATGAGGTCATGTTTTGACCCATCATGTCCAGCCCATTGTTACTGACAGAGGTTAGTTAGCATTGCACTCTTACACAAATCACTGGCAGAAAACTCCCTCATTCCCTGTCTCCAGTTTCTCAGAAGATTTCAATTTCCTGCCACACATTTTGGAAAAACATTATTTCATGCCAATTCTTATTAAAAAGAGACTTATATCTGTGTTTGCATTTTTCTTTGCAATCTTCTCACTTCGTGTGATTTCGGGGGATTCTGTGAATGATGAATTTTCCAGACATTTTGCTTTACGAAAATTCTATATTTTTTTCAATACTTCCTGCATTTTCCCCATTCCACCTTCTGAAAATTTCTTCATATCTATGTAGCAATTAGAAAATAGATAAAAGTCAACACTATGATTTTGGTTACTGATACAGAGCCAAGAGTAGAGAAAGTAGGCAGTGCAGTTCAATTTATTTCTACAATAAATATTATCCCATGTGGAATCAATGGAAGAATTGTAATCAAAATGTGACCCCAACATAATCACGTTCAGAGTTAAATGTGCCTCCTGGAGCAATTTGTTCATTTAGCATCATTAGCTTAGGTCAATGGTTTGATATTTTTCTGGAGGCCAAGTTATAGAAAAATATCCATAGTCCCTCATGTCCAGCCCAGATGCAGATACTGAGAGACTGGCATCATTAGTGGTGGTGTGTTACATGTCTCTCAGGGAGTCCATGTTACTATGACAACATGCACTTTAAGAAGTTGTAACCTGGAGCTGTTGATAGTAATGGTGAAGGCTCCATTTACTTTCCATCACATGGTTGACCAGGAACCGCTCACACTCCATGGGGATTGGCAAGGTTTGCTTGTTTTATGTACAGCTTCCAGGACCAGCAAGTCCTCTGGTGGGATCTGAACCCAGAGTCAAACTGGCTCAGAGGCAGGGACATTACCCACTGCACCACAAGACCACCAACAGTCACCATTCAAGGTGATAAATTAAATTATTTTAAGTGTATTTTATTTCACTCTCTTCATTCTCATAGAATCCATACAGTGTGAAAACAGACCATTAATCCAACAAGTCCACACTGACATTTAGCCCTGACCAATGCACCTAACCCACATATCCCTGAAAACTATGGGAAATTTCCAATGGCCAATTCACCTAAGCTGCACATCTTTGGATTGTGGGAGGAAACCCACACAGACACAAGGAGAATATGCAGACTCCACATGGCTGGAATCAAACCCAGGTCCCTCACTCTATGAGGCAGCAGTGCTAACCATTAAGACACCTTCACTTTACCTGCCCCCACTTTCACACACCTTCACTTCTTTGTTTTATATTCCACTTATTTTAGTCTTCCTTTTGCTTCTCACTTTCCCTTTTCTTCTCATTTCTTCTTGGTTTATTTCTGCTACATTATTTTTATGTTGGATACACAATTCTCTCCAGTCCCTATTCCATTCCTATTCAGAACTGAAGAGTCATATCAGACTTGAAACATTAACTCTGTCTCTCTATATATATATTTACTCTTAGATCTGCTGAGTTTCTTCAGCATTCTCTGTCTTTTTTCAGATTTCCAATATCCAGAGTATTTTGCTTTTATTTTGATATGAACTGAATTGCCAAAAAGGTCCAGAGAAACGAGGTAGATATTTTTCACGCAGTTAGTGGCTAGGATCTGGAATAAAATGTATGAGAGGCTAATGGAATCAGATTTAGTTGTCGCTCTCAAAAGGAAATTGTAAAGGTACCTGAAAAGAAAATGAATTTCAGGGCTGTTTGGAAAGGACAGGACAGTGTGACTTAGCCGAGATGTTCTGACATGGACATGAAAGGCTGAGTGGCCTCTACGCTGTAACAAGCCTCTGATTCAAGGGCATGTTTGGGAGAAAGTAATGAGAGACAATGAATTATTGGGGAGGTTATAAAGGTGGAAATTGAAGGATTACTGACATTTAGTTCACTAACTTTTGACAGAAGGTTTCCTAATGGACAGCACACAAGTGAATAAGAAGTCAAACGGTAGTTGAATCTGTAGCGCAGCAGTAAAGCTGCTATTCTATTAATCCTGAGACCCAAGTTAATGGTTAAGGGAAATGGGTTCAAATCCAACTAGGGAAACTGGTGGAAGTTAAAGTCAACCTAGAATTGAAAATAGGCCCATACAATAAAAATGATCAATTTACCAATCATTGCTTTTTTGTTCACGAATACGTTTTTGAGAAGGAATTCTGCTATCTTTACCTGGTGTGGTCTAAATGTGATTTCAGACTAACAGCAATTAGCTTAATTAACCCAACTGTTGTCTGAAATTCACTAGTGAGCAATTCAGTTTAAAGATAATTCGGGGTAGTCAGTGCCCTCATCCCATTAAAAAATAAATTAAGAAAGCAACTTGTCACCATGACAGAGAGAGAAAAGAAGTTCTCTGCATCTCTGAGATGAGGGATTGGCCAATTCTGACTCATTTTTTTGTTAAATACATTGCTGTGACTATTGCTTGTGACAGAGGAATCTTACAAAATGCACAGAGACTAACCAGCTCATCCTCACCCATACTTGAAAAATTGCTGCAAATTTCAAGCTACCATTCTCATCTATTTTCTCTCAGCTATAAAAAACAAGTTTCAACATTTGATGTGAAATGACTCTTGTTATGTGGAGAAATTAGCGAATGTGGGCATTTTTCTCTGCAAGTCAGAAAGGGTTAAAGAGGAGATTTAACACAGGTGTTCAAAATTTCAAAGGTTTTTGGAAAAATAAATGGGGACTAACTGACAGGAAGATTGATAACCAGAGGACACAGATTTAAGGTCATTGACAAAGAATCAGAAGGGAGATGAGACAAACAAATTGTTCTTTGTGGTGAGTTTCTGTGATCTACAAAGTACCGAAAAGGGTGGCCAAACCAGATTCACAGAAAAGGGGAATTGTATTTCTACATAAAATTTGCAGATCGATGGGGAAATGCAAGAGACTGGGACTAATTGGGTAACATTCTTTTATTCTTCAATGGCATGAGGACATCACTAGCATGAACAGTAATTATTACCAATTCGAATTTTGTCCTTAAACCAGGTGGCTTGCTAGACCAATTCAGAGGGCAGTTAAGAATCATAGAATCCCTACAGTTTGAAAAGAGGCCATGCGACCCACAGAGTCCACACCAACCCTCCATCCCACCCAGACCGAACCGCCTCGCCTATCCCTGTAACCCCACATTTCCCATGTCTAATCTACTTAGCCTGCACATCCCTGGACACTATGGACAATTTAACATGGCCGATTCACCTAAACTGTGCATCTTCGGATTACAGGAGAAAAAGGGAGCATCCAGATCAAACCCACACAGGTACAGGGAGAAAACTGGAGTATCCAGAGCAAACTCCACACAGGCAATTGTCCAAGGGTGGAGCTAAACCTGGGAAACTGGTGCTGTGAGGCAGCAGTGCTACCCACTGAACCACTGTTAAGAATCAGCCATGTTGCCATGGCCTGGAGACACATATAGATGAGGAAGGCAGTGATGGTTGGCCTAGTCACCATGACTGAGACCAGCTTTGTGTTCCAAATTGATAAACATGATTTCTGTTCATCCAGTTGCTGTCATGAGATATAACCTCATGTCTCCACAATATATTAGCTCTGGGCCTTGAGATTACTTGTCAAGTGACATTATTACCATATCACCTCCTGCAACTTTTCTAAGTTTTAGTATAAACGTGATGGGCCAAACGGCCCCTGGTGTTTTGGATGATTCTGTGATTGTCCTTCCTTTATCAGAGACAGAGCCCGACTGTGTTACCAAACCAATCAATTTACTGTTATCACGTCAGAGCCATAGAATCATGCAACATGGAAACAGACCCTTCAGTCCAACCAGTCCACACTGACTATAAGCCCAAACTAAACTAGTCCAACTTGGCTGCTCCTGGTCCATATCCCTTCAAACCTTTCCTAATCATGAACTTACACAAATGTTTTTGTTGTAACTGTCCCGACATCCATTCCTTCCTTTGGCAGTTCTTTCCACACATGTACCACTCTGTATGAAAAAGTTGTCCCTCATGTCCATTTTAAATCTTTCTCCTCTCACCTTAAGAATATTTCCCTAGCTTTGAACTCCCCCACCTCTAGGGAAAAGATCCTTTCATTCACCAGACCGTTCATGATGTTATAAACCTCAATAAGGTCAACCCTCAACCTCCTAAGCTCCAGTGAAAAAAGTCCCAACCTTTCCAGTCTATTTTTATATCTCAAACTCCATTCCATGTAACATCCTGACAAATCTTTTCTGAAACCTCTCCAGTTGCAATTAATTAAGACATCCCACTAGATGTTTACCAATTATCATTTCATCCCTCTCAAAAAAACTTTGCTGCAGTTTTTGATAAGGTGAGAATAGAAATATTCCAGCAATAAAACGTTCTTCCTTAAATTAATGCTCCTGTTACCTAAAGAAGAAATTTCTGGTCTCATTGCAAAAGCTGCAGAACCTCAGAGCAGAATCCATCTCACTCACAGTAATTACATTTGCTTGATTCAAAGGATTTCCCATTACATAATCATAGAGAGCCCCTGGCCTTGATCAGGGCCAGCTCAGGGAGTTCACTCACATCAGAAGGCAGGAAATAGCACACAAATGAAGCTCTTTAAAGGCTGTCACTGCTATTTAAAGCGACGAGTTATTTGCTGCAAGGAAACAAATTGACTGAGGCAAAGAGTAGATCTGTTCCATTTGCGAATGGTAATTCAGAACTTCTGAGGCATGGCACAGTGAAAGGAAGGCTTCCTTCTGGGAACAGAGGAATTTGCAACTTGGCCAGTGACCTAGACACATCGGGGAGAAATAATCATGAAGCATAATATTGTAGATCTCTACTGTGAAAGAGGCCATTCAGCCCATTGAGTTTGCATTGACCCACTGAGAAGCATCTCACCCAAAAACAACCCCCAACACTGTAACCCCACATTTCACATGGCTAACCCACCTAGCCTGCACATTACTAGATGCTAGGGGCAACTTAGCATGGCAAATCCACCTAACCTTCATGTCTTTGGATCATTGATACCTTTGAGCAGATTAACCTGCACAGGTAGTTCTCTGATAACACACAATTTGGCTGTAACACGATTTGTGCAGTGCAGGCCTTTGTTTATAAAGTGAACTGTTATTGGTTATTGTGCAATTCCACCCCGGCACTAAGTGTCTAGGTGAGTGGAGGGCTGGACTCCGTGTTGACATCACATGGTCAGTTGGCTCACACACTTTCTGGTAAAGAGCTCCATGAAAGGTACAGTGCTGTCCTCACTGAGTTTAGGTCCCCTGTGTTTTTGAAAGTAATGATAATGCTGTTGATGATTCTCAATCCCTGCCTAAACAGGGTTCTGCTTTGTAAATCAACAGACTCAGAAACCCCTTAAAGTATTATATTTGCTATATTATTTCAGTGAAATATATGATTTTAAAAAATGATTTGGACTGTGTTATCATTTGTGTTAGGCTAACTACTATTTTTGTTTCAATTTTTATTGGTATTTTTGAAGGTTCAACCCAACCCTGTTTTTCCCGTAGGCCCATTGTTTCTATTGCATTATTGTCTACAACATGATATTGCACGGGAATGCAACTACAGCGTTATAGGAGAACTATCTGTAATGCATTATTACAACTGGATAAGCAGGGACATATTTGACTGATCACTGTTTATCACAGATTGGCTGAATTTGAAGATTCAACCCACAGAGACCTGTTCCATTGTTCCATTCAAACGCTGTCTCTGCTATCCTACTGCCATTGGAAAAGGTTTCCTCATCATCATAGAATCCCTACAATGTGGAAGCAGGCCATTTGGCCCACTAAGTCCACACCAACCCTCCAAAGAGCATCCCACTCAGACCCACTTCTATCCCTATAACACTCCATTTCCCATCACTAACCCACCCACCTGCATATCACTAGGCAATTAGCATGGCCAATCTACCTAACCTGCACATGTTTGAACTGTGGCAGACCCAGAGAAAGTCCACGTAGACACAGGGAGAATATGTAAACTCCACACAGACTGTCACCTGAGGCTAGAATCCAACCCAGGTACCTGATGCTATGAAGCAGCAGTGCATCATGCCACCACATCATTCATGAGCCTGAATGCTGCAGGTTTACTTCCTCATGTTTAGGTTTGTACACTGAGTGGAATTAGTTGAACTCAGGAATACAGGGTCTAATATCACAGATAACACAATGGAAATGTGCAGAGAAACGTGCATGGTAGCAAACAGAAAGTTAGGAGAAAGTGAGGACTGCAGATGCTGGGGATCAGAGCTGAAAATGTGTTGCTGGAAAAGCGCAACAGGTCAGGTAGCATCCAAGGAGCAGGAGAATCGACGCTTTGGGCATGAGCCCTTCTTCAGGAATGAGGAAAGTGTGCCAAGCAGGCTAAGATAAAAGGTAGGGAGGAGGGACCTGGGGGAGGGGCGTTGGAAATGCGATAGGTGGAAGGAGGTTAATGTGAGGGTGATAGGCTGGAGTGGGGGTGGGGGCGGAGAGGTCAGGAAGAAGATTGCAGGTTAGGAGGGCGGTGCTGAGTTCAGGGGTTGGGACTGAGACAAGGCGGGGGGAGGGGAAATGAGGAAACTGGAGAAATCTGAGTTCATCCCTTGTGGTTGGAGGGTTCCTAGGTGGAAGATGAGGCGCTTCAGGAAAGCAAACGGAAAGTTACCAAGAGAGATAAACAGGCTAAAATAGGTGATGCCCAGTGGCATTAGCGCAAGACTATTAATCTTGAAACACGGCTAATGTTCTGCAGACTCATGTTCGAACCTTTCTACATAAAATTTGGAATAAGAATCAACTGATGACTATGATTTGCCAATTGTCAGAAAAACCCACCTGGCTCAGTAATGTCCTTCAGGGAAGGAAATCTGTCATCCTCACCTGGTCTGGCCTACATCTGACTCCAGACCTACATGTGACTCCAGACCTACATGTGACTCCAGATCTACAGCAATGCCTCTGAAATGGCCTCAGTTGTATCAATTTCTATAAAGTCTCAACAAAGAAATAAAAACTGGCAAATCCAGCAGAGGAAGTGACATAGGGAGGAAGTTGTTTGCATACTCCTCAACATTGATCCTGGACTCCATGAAATCTCATGACTTTGTGTTAATCATGGGCAAGGAGACTCCCTGCTGATTACCACGTACTAATGAACCTCAGCTAAAGAACCAGTATTCCTCCATATTAAACAACACTTGGAGGAAGCACTGAGGATGGCACAGGGCACAAAATATACTCTGAGTTGGAGATTTCAATATCCATCATTAAAGGTGTTCAACAGCAATACCAATCGAGTTAGTTGGTTCCTGAAGGACAGGGTCTGTTAAAAGTGGTGAAGGAACCAACAAGAGGGAATAACATTCTCAACCTTATTCTTATCAACTACCGGCTGCAGACGCATCTGTCCATGACAGTATTGGCAGGCATGACCATTACACAGACATTGTGAGTTGAAGTCCTGTCTTCACACCCTCCATCATGTTATGTGGCACTATCACCGTGCTAAATGGAACAGACTTTGAACAGATCTATCAACTCAAGACTGGACTTCCATGAGACACTGTGGACCATCAACAGCAGCAGAATTGCAAACCAGCGCAATCTGCAATCTCATAGATGGCATATCCCCCACTCAGCCATTTACCACCAAGTTGGGGGATCAACCTTGGTTCAATAATAACTAAAGGAGAGCTTGCCAGGAGCAGCACCAGGCACTCCTGAAAAGGAGTTGTCAAGCTGGTGAAGAAAAACAGGACCACGTGCATTTGAAACAGCATAAACAGTAAGTGACAAACAGAACTGAATCATTTGACAATCAACAGATTAGATCTACAACCTGCAGTCCTGCCACATCCAGTCATAAATGATGGTGGACAATTAAACAGCTCACTGGAGAAGGAGGCTCCAAAAACATCTTCAGTGATGGAAGTGCCCCAATCATCAGTGCAAAAGGTAAGACTGGGTGGATGATCCATCTCAGCCTCCCCCAGTAGTCCTCAGCATTACAGATACCAGTCTATAGTCAATTCAATTCATTCTATGTGATATCAAGAAGCGACTGGGGACATTAGAAACTGCAAAGGCTACTGGCCCTGACAATATTTCAGCAAAGTACTGAAGACTTATGCTCCAGAACTTGCTGCTCCTCTAGCCAAGCTCTTCCAGTAAAGTTGCAACACTGGCATCTACCCAGCACTACGGAAAATTGTCCCGGGGTGCTATGTACATAAAAAGCAGGATAAATCCAAACAGGTCAATTACCACTCTGTCAGTCTAGATGCAATTATCAGTAAAGTGCTGGAAATGTGTCATTAACAGTGCTATCAAGCAGCATCTGCACAGCAATAATCTGCTCAGTGAAGCCCAGTTTGGGTTCCACAGAGCCAGTTATTCCTGACCTCACTACAGCCTTGGTTCAAACATGTATAAAAGAGCTGTCAAATCCAGAGGTGAAGTGAGAGTGACAGTCCTTGACATTAAGGTCCCATTCGACCATGTATGGTATCAAGGAGCCCCACAAAACTGGAATCAAAGGGAACCGGAGCACATTCTCTGCTGGTTAGAGTCATACCTGACACAGAGGAAGATGGTTGTGGTTGTTGGGGGTCAGTCATTAGGGCTGCAGCATATCTCTGCAGGAGTTCATCAGGGTCATTTTCTAGGCCCAATCATCTTCAGCTGCTTCATCAATGATCTTCCCTCCATCATCAGGTCAGAAGTGGGAATGTTCACCAATGATTGCACAATACTCAGCACCATTCATGACTCCTCAAATACTGAGCATTCTACATTCAAATGCAACAAGATCTGGACAATATCCAGGCTTGAGCTACCAAGTGACAAGTAACATTCACGACACGCAAAAATGCAGGAAATGACCATATCCAAGAAGAGACAATCTAAACACTACCCCTTGACTTTCAATGGTGTTACCATCACGGAATCCCCCACCATCAACATCCAAACATCCTAGGTTGAAGAGAAACTCAATTGGAATCACTGGATGAACACAGTGGCTACACGAGTGGCTCAGAGATTAGGAATACTGCAGTGAGTATCTCACCTCCTGAGTCCCAAAGCCTATCCATCATCTGCAAATCATGTCAGGAGAGTGATGGAATACTTCCCACTTGCCTGGATGGGTGAGCTCCAACAACAATCAACAGGCTTGACACCAGCCAACACCATCCCATGATTGGCACCACATTCATAAGCATCCACACCCTCAATCACTGCTGCTCTGGAGCAGCAGTGTGTACTATCTACACAATGCACTGCAGAAATAAACCAAAGATTCTTAGAAAGCACCTTCCAAAACCAGAACTATTTCCATCTAGAAGGACAAGGGCAGCACATACATGGGAACACCACCACCTGCAAGTTTCCCACCAAGCTACCTACCATTCTGACTTGAAAATATATCAACATTCCTTACTGTCCTGGACTTCCCTCCCTCAGAGCTTTGTGGGTCTGCCTACAGCAGCGGTTCAAGAAGGCAGCTTTTAATCACCTTCTCAAGGGCAACTAGGAACAGGCAATAAAGGATGGACTGTGAGTGATATCCATGTTTCACAAGTGAATAAGAGAAATGAGAGTAAACAGTGAGCAGATGAGCTCCACCAGTGATACTTACCTCCTAATCTCATTAAAGTCTTGATCGAAACAAGTACAAAAGCACTGATTTCCAGAGATGAGGTATGAATAACTATCTTTGACATCCGACCTGTATTTGACTGAGTGTGGCATCTCCATTGGCTGGAAACACACCTGTCAGAATGGAAGCTTGCTGTGGTTGTCAGGAGTAAATCATCTCAGTGCCAGGGCATTTCTGCAAGAGTTCCTTAGAGTAGGTATTTCTCTAATCATACTGTTCACTGATATTGTTACACACTTCTGGTGCATCTGGGACTTGAAAGCAGACCTCCTGGCTCAGAGGTAGGAATTCTACCATTGCACTACATGAGCCCCTAGTTCCTCAGATTCCATTTATTTTTAATCAACCTTGACAAAGGATGTTATTCTATGCTTCTGGGGAAGCTGAGACTTGAATCTGAGCCTCCTGACTCAGAGACATGTGCACTACCACTGCACACACGAACCCCTCTCCAGTTCCTCACAACAGTGAAATCTTACAGCTGCTGATGAGAGTGGGAGATGATACTAGTACAGTCAGCACTGAACTGAAAAAAGAGATGATGGCAGAGAGCTGCAGAAAACCAAAATAACAACTTTATTGACTTTATTGGTCAGTACATTGAGTATAGGAGGTGGGAGATCACACTGCATTCAATTCTAGTCTTCCTGCTATAGGAAAGGTTTTGTGAATCTTGAAAGGGTTCAGAAAAGATTTACAAGAATGTTGCCAGAGTCAGAGGGTTTGAGCTACAAGGAGAGGCTGAATAGGCTGGGTCTATTTTTCCTAGAGCATCAGAGGCTGAGGGGTACAGAAGATTACAAAATCATCAGGGGCATGGATAGGCTGAATTCTCTAGGGGAAAAGATCGTTTCCCCAGGGTAGGGGAGTCCAAAATTAGAGGGCTTGGGTTAAAGGTGAGAGGGAAAGACTTAAAAGGGACCTATGCAGCAATTTTTTTCATGTTGAAGTTCATGCTTGTATGGAATGAACTGAGGTGGAGGGTCATACAATTAGATTATTTAAAAAGCATCTGGATGGGTATATGAATAGGAAGGATTTAGAGGGATATGGGTGAATGCTGGCAAATGGGACTAGATTAATATCTGGTCAGTATGGATGAGTTGGTCTGAAGGGTCTATTTCGATGCTGTACATCTCTAAGACTTTTTAAAACATTGCATTGAATTAGTGTTTATGGCTTACTACGATCTAATATCCTTCAAATTTGACTCATGCCTGAAATGGATCCCAAATGTTTGAATTTACCCTTTAATGTTTCTCTTGTATTCATTGTGAAGTTGATGACAGATATTTCATAGAGTTCCAGTATATCTCATCTCTTCAGGCACAAGTGATATTGCTTCTCATAACAGACTAAGTCATTCAATTGGTTTATTCATGAAGTAAGTTATTTATTGAAACATGCCGTATGGGTGAACCATTGAACTGTTCAACATAAAACTGTAATCTTGGAAACACTTCTCAATTGATTAATCAAACAAATCAGATTGTTTTGAATTCTTTGAATTCTTGCTACAGAACTTGATAACAAAGAAAATAAACCACCTTGTTCCTCTGCTAAAGTATAATAAACACTTTGTAGCAACTACATTAATTGTAAGCTTACAATGTCTAAATTACCTCAGAGTGCTATGAAAGATGAAGGGAACTGCCAAACATACTCTCTGTAATATTCTTAATCCCATTACAACCAGTGCTAAAATACTGAGATATATTCAAATGGCTGTGGATATGTTAATGCGTGTGGGGGAACTGGGTTCTCTGTGACCCCCTGATGAAGTTGTTCAGAATTGCCTGAAAATGAGGCAACAATGCCGTGGTGAGGCGTTACTGTGCTTCCCCTCAACCTCAACTACAGCTTGGATCATTAAAACGGATGGGAAAACCCCGGATCTGCAATGAGCCAGATGATGTTCTTGTTGGACAGTCAAATCCCAGTCTAGAACCTGGCTTGATAGATCAGATTTTCATTTGTTTTGGTTTTACCAAATTTTCTCCTGCTGAATAATCACATAAGACTAAAGATTTTGCTTTAACCAAACATTTAAGTTATTATGAAAGAAATAATGATAACATAGAATAATTCAGATTATCTACCTATGATACCAATTCAAAGGTTTCAAAAGTTAAAGTATAATCCCTTTAGCCTCAAAACACTACTTTATAAATTTTAAAGAAATGAAATAGCTTTTGTACACTACTCAAAAAGTGCCCCTGGTAATTTTCCCAAAATGCCCCATATGCAATACTACACCAAGGTCCCTGTCACCAATACCGTAGTAGGTTTAAACAACTTGTGACTCAACTTTTAGTCAGGAATTGTGGTAGAATCCATACAGTTGGAAGCAGGCCATTAAGTCCATCAAGTCCATACTGACCCTCTCAACAGCATCCCACCCAGACCCGCCCCATTATTCTATCCCTATCATCCTGCATTTCTCATGGCTAATCCACCTAACCTGCACATCTTTGGACTGTGGGAGGAAACCGATGGGTCCAGAGGAAACCCACACAGACACAGGGAGAATGTGCAAACTCCAGTCACCCGAGAGTGGAATCAAACCTAGGTCCTTGGTGCTGACCACTGAGCCACATGTTGCCCCAATAGCTTCTGCCTGGAGAAACCACATACCTATGATTCGCTCATTAAATTTTAAGTAACTCTTGAAGATTTTTAATCCCAACAGTTCTGACCTGAGACTCGTACTAACTCACCTCTCCAATATAAAATGCATTACATCGACTTTTCTTCTTCAGGCCTACTGCCCTGTGTGGCTAGCCTATTCCAAGGTCTTCACAGGGCTGTCTCATTAAAAGTCAAAATGGAAACTAAACATTTCTCTCCCACAGCTATTAATGTTTAAGCTTAAGCAAAAAACAAGTTCCTGAACTCTCTACCAAAAGCTTTGAGGCCTCATTATTTGTCAAGTTGGGACACAAGCACTCAAAATTAAACAAAGGTTCATTAGAGCGCAACCAATTCATTCTACAGACAAGCTTCTAGGACTGTTTTTAAAAGAATCCACCATGTCTACAGAAATACTTACAAGTTAATTAAGAGCTTCAAACCACAAGAAAAACATGCCAGTTACAAATTCAAAACCCAGAAACTTAACCCACACGAAATAATATTAAAATATTATTAAAGCCTTATAGTTTACACCACACCAGTCAGATCAGAGACCATGGTGAAAGAAACAGAGGTCACAGCCTGAAAATTTGAACCAACATGGTCGAAATGGAACAGCTCTCAGAATTAAAGCTATAAGCAACACTGAAATGCAAGCAGCACATAAGTTGAAAATGTATAGTTCGTAATTAACACACTTTTGAGTCTTCACACATACCTAGCCTCAACTTCATTGGAAACATCTGTTTGAAGAACAAACTATTCTTGACAAAATGGTCAACTATCAGTCATGGGAGATTTAATTGTCTTCTGGCAGAAAAAAGAAAGAAGAAGGAATCTACTGAGAGCATCCTATGTTGCATTAGAGAATTGTTTCACACTGTCAACAAGAAGAAAGTTACAGATCTTACAGAAATGTTTTCCATCTGTTATTTCTGAAGAGTATTGCGATTCATTTAGTGGGCGGCACGGTGGCACAGTGGTTAGCACTGCTGCCTCACAGCGCCTGAAGACCCGGGTTCAATTCCCGACTCAGGCGACTGACTGTGTGGAGTTCGCACGTTCTCCCCGTGTCTGCGTGGGTTTCCTCCGGGTGCTCCGGTTTCCTCCCACAGTCCAAAGATGTGCGGGTCAGGTGAATTGGCCATGCTAAATTGCCCGTAGTGTTAGGTAAGGGGTAATGTAAGGGTATGGGTGGGTTTCGCTTCGGCGGGTTGGTGTGGACTTGTTGGGCCGAAGGGCCTGTTTCCACACTGTAAGTCTAATCATTGTTTCTCAAAGCGAAATTGTCAGTGGCAGAGACAGAAATGCTGCTGAATAAATGACATCCCTCCAGTAACACGACTGGGGATGCAAAAATGTTTAGTTCAGTAGAATATCATTCAAAGAGGGTCGGACCTCATCGACACATTGAACAAAATGAAAATGAGCGGCGTACACTTCCTGGGAAACCAGAGCAATGTCCACAGACTCAGGACCCGGTCAAAACAAAGGAATTGTCAGGTCTGAACATCCAGGATCCGTAATAAAGACAATACCTGTTCAAATGAAAAACCCAATTGCCTGATCCAGAATTCTAGGTATTGCAAGGAAGCAAATGTCAACGGTGCAACTGTTTACCAGGAAGGATATTCACAAGATTAAATGTTCCTCCCCCAGCCCTGATCGTATGTAGAGCAATGCCCTGAACTGGCAGGGAAATGTTCATTTGCAAAAGAATTCAGGAGAGTAAAGGTGCTCCAGTTAAAGTAATGGACCATCTCTACTGGATTCAGAATGAATGACTGAATCCAGAACAACATTGAGGGATAAGAGATTCTCCAGCAGAGAAATGACTTATCGAGGATCAAAAGCAAGGTCAACAACCAAAGAATCACCTAGTCCAAAGAGAAAATGTGTTCTGGAAGGCCTGTGCAATCTACAGATGACCTGCATTTGTGAAGTCAGAGTCTTGGGAGCAAAGAGGTAAAATGGAGGTAATGGTTCTGAAAGAGATAATATTGTCATCGGATTAAATGCACCCAGTTAGATGACATTACAGATATTGGAAACTGATGTGCCATCTCTAGCTCCTTATTAGTTGGAGGTGAGTCTTCTGGTTAATGTTATTGTATCAATTGCTATGATGCAATTAACTACACCTTGCTAGGTAAGATATACACCTCATCTTGTTAAGAGTCTACTGTTCGTTCACAACTACAAATAACTAGCCAGGCCTTTAGAGTCAGCATTGGTGACAACAAAATATCCGAGAAAAAGCCACAAATAGTTGGTGCCCGAGATTATTGTGATAGTTGTCACACTCCATTCTTACCCATAGCTGTCTTAAGTCTCAGATAAGACCTTCATGGCCTGCAGTGAGACGTTGTTTGACTATCCCATTATCAACTCTTCAAATGCCAGAAACTTATTGCCTGGTTCTCATTTATTATAGAGTGACACAGCCCAGAAACAAGCCATTTGACCCACCAAACCTATGCTGGCTTTGTCAAGGAGTTATCAAACTAATATTATTCCTTCATCTTTCCATATAGTCCAAGATTTTTCAAAGTACTTTGGGGTGGCATGATAGCTCAGTGGTAGCACTGCTGCCTCGCAGTACTAGTAACCTGGGTTCGATCACAGCTTCAGGCAACTGGCTGTGTGAAGCTTGCACATTCGCCCCATGTCTGTGTGAGTTTCCTCCAGGTGCTTGAGTTTCCTCCCACAATCCAAAGATGTGCGGGTTAGGTGAATTGACCGTGCTAAATTGCTCAGGATGTGTAGCTTGGTGTATTAGTCAGGAGAAATGTAGAGTAATGTGGTAGGGAATGGCTTTGGGTGGGATACTCTTTAAAATGTCGGTGTGGACTTGTTGGGCCAAATAGCCTGTTTCCACACCGTATGGATTCTATTGTATATTGAAAATTACTGTGGAATCTGTTTCTGTCACCATACAAGGTAATGTATTCTGGACCATTTCAACTCACTAATGAAAAAAAACACTTCATCCCCCTGTTATCTTTTCACTATAATCTTAAATCTGAATCATCTCATTAATCACCTTCCTATTCATGGAAACAGTTCTTCATTGTCTACAAATGAAGCGGTTCATGATCAAACGCAGGAAAATGTTTAGGCTCAGCCGGACAAATGATAGTTAACATTTGCATTGCAAAACACTAGGTAGTGACCATTACCAACAAGACAGAATCTAACCATTATTCTTGATACTCAAAGGTGTTACCATCACTGAAATGGCTATTGTCAACAACATAGCATGACCATTGACCAGAAACTGAACTTTACTAGCCAAACAAATAATGCAGTTACAAGTGAAGGTCAGAGGTGAGAAATCATGCAGAAAGTAACTCACCTTCTGACTCCCCAAACCCTATCCACTATCTTCAAGGCACAAGCTAGGACTATGATGGAATACTCCCTACTTGCCTGAATGGGTGCAGCTCCACCAACATTCAAGAACCTTGAAATCACCTGGAACAGAGCAGCCCCTTTGAGTGGCACCACCTCAATATTCAGTCTCTCCACCATCAACACTCTATGGTCAATGTGTATCATCTACGACATGCACTGCAGAAATTTATCCAGGTTTTTTTAGACAGATCTTTCCAAACCCATTACCACTACAATCTAGAAGGACAAGGACAGCAGATGCATTGGAACAACAACTTCTGCAAGTTTCTCTCCAAAGCCACTCACCTCCCTGACTTGGAAAAATATTACTGTTCATTCACTGTCACTGGATCAAAATCTTGGAAGTCCCTTCCTAACAGCACCGTGGGTCAATCTTACACCAAATTAACTGGTTCAAAAGGACAGTTCACCACCACCTTCTGAATGGCAATTGGAAATGGACAATAATGGGGGGGGGGGGGGGGGGGGAGGTGTACAATAGGATTTTTTTTCAATTCCATTGAATAAGAGCTTCACTGAAAACAGCAGCATTGTCATCCATCCCTAATTACCCCTGATCTGTGCGTCTTTCAGAGGACAATTAAGAGTCAACCACATTGCTTGTTGATCACAGATAGGTCAGACCAAGTAAGGAAGGTGGAATTCCTTTCAGGATAGGGAATAGTGAACCTGAGGATAGTGAACAATGAGTGATAGCTTAGTTAGCAATACCTAAAATAGTTTTGAATTCTGGATTTAGTAATTGAATTGAACTCATGAAGCAGCATGGAGAGATTTGAATCCAAGTCACTAGGGCATTATCCCTTCCAAACTGTTAGTCTAGTGGCAGCATCCATTACAGGCAGGGTAATGCAGAAAGTGGCACTTCAGTGACTGGGTTGTCAATCAGGTTATGTCTGCTAGCTTTAGCAGCTGAACCTGCCCAAAAATCTCTCACTGAAACTAAACCGAAACCAAAGATAGCCCCAGAAATTGATAGTTAAATAAAGAATAGTAAACTTCATGCTTTACTTTTTCTCAATTTGGCTTCTGAGCCTACCTGCCAATGACAGCTCCCTTCCTGAGCTGATGTTAAGGGATGTGTTGGGAGCCTCAGGCAGGCAAAGAGAATAAAGTGAGAATGCCAGTGATGAATGTACCATGATCATGTGCATCTCTGACCTCTCCAATCCAATTATTCTGTCACTGATGGAGGTGACTTCAAGTCATTACACTGATGTCCTTTACTGCCTGAAAGCACTTGGCAAAACGTAGCAACTGTCTATGGTGCAGAACATCATTTATGTGACTGCAGATTTGAAACTCATAGTTAAAGCCACCCTGGGTGAAGTCTCACACTCAGTAGAGAACACTCTGGGGACTAGGCACTGATATTTCAATGCAGCATTGATCTGGCAGATGAGATTTGTCTGCTTTCTAATGTAAAAATATATCATAACACTATTTGAAAGTAATGTCTTTCTGGTATTCAGGTCAGTATTTAGCTTCTGCTTAACATGGCAAAAACACGTTTCTTTTGTTGTTATTTGTTCTGTGAGTTTCTCACACATATTGGGTGCTATGGCAACCACAGCCGCTGTTAAATTGTTTGATTTGCTGCATAGGACTTGCAAAGGATGTAAAAGGCACTATATAAATGCAAGCCCCTCACTGTTTGTAGCAGTGAATACAAAGTCAGAGATAATACTGTCAAGCAAGTGCCTGTCTGGGAGCCATGTTGGATTTGCTCCAGTGTAGTGTTGCCAGGATAAATAAACTGGGAAAGTACAAATGAAACTTCTTATAATTGGATGGTAACGGGTGGTTTTCACTGACAGGAAGCTTTGGGACTTAAACCAGCAGCCATCTGGAGGTTTACATCACACAACATGGCAGCCAGCTTTAACAGTGGGCTGGAATTATTCCTTTAGTCATAATGCACGAAAGAACATTCTGCTTCTGCTTCTCATTCTAAATTTCCAGCCCAGACTGATGGCATGGAAGTCTGTTCAACCTGCTTTATCATCAGGACTTCAATGTAAGCTGATATTTATAGCATTCTTATATAACCACAGACAAAAGCTCACACTAAATTTGGGTCCCCTCACAAAGAAGCCTCACCCCCTCAAAGGTGTGGGGTGGGGTGGGATAGTGGCTCAGTGGTTAGCACTGCTGCCTCACAGCGCCAGAGACCCAGGTTCAATTCCAGCCCCAGGCAACTGTGTGGAGTTTGCACATTCTCCCCATGTCTGCGTGGGTTTCCTCCGGGTACTCCAGTTTCCTCTCACAGTCCAAAGATGTGCAGTTCAGGTGAATTGGCCATGCTAAATTGCCCATAGCGTTAGGTGCATTAGTCTGTGGGAAATGGGTCTGTGGGTTGGTTACTCTTCGAGAGTCGGTGTGGACTTGTTGGACCGAAGGGCCTGTTTCCACACTGTAGGGAATCTAATCTAATCTAATCTAAATGAAGCTACAACAATGGTGGAATAAAAACTGAAAGCCTTCGAGAAGTTACAGCACAGAAAAGAGGCCATTCAGTCCATTGAGTCTGCACTGGTTCAACATACTAACCTTCAATTCTAATACCACTCTCCAGCACCTGGTCCATAACCTTGCATGTTAGAGTGCTTGAAGTGCAGGTCCAGGTTCTTGCGAAAAAAGTTTCTACCTCAACCACCAATGTGGGCAGCAAATTCCACTGCCCTCTGGCTGGAAAGTTTTACCTCAAGTCACCTTTAATCCTTCAACTAATCACCTTAAATCTGTGTCAACTGTTAACTGTTATCTGCAGTTAATGGGAACCAAGTCGTCCTTGTTCACTTTATCCATACCCCGTGCTATTTTATACACCACAACTAAGTCAGCCCTCAGCCTCCCTTTTAAAAATAAAAACAACTCTTGCCTGTTTAATCTTTCTCCAAAACTGCAATTTCCAAACCCTGCCAACATTCTGTGCTCTCTCTACAACAATCATGTACTTCTTGTGATTGTGATGTGGTGATCAGAATTGTACATAAAACTCCAGCCGTAGCCTAGCCAGTGTCTTATATAATTCCAGTTTTACTTCCCTATGTGTGTATTCAATACCTCATCCAATAATCCAAAGTAATCAATTAGAATTCTGGGCTGGATTTTCGCTGCTGGGGTAAATAATTTGAGTTGAAAAACTTCCTAACTGGGCTGTCCAACTTTGGGTTAAAAAAATTGTTCACTTGCAATTCTTGCTGGAGGGTGTAAATGTGAGAGAGACCAAACACAGAAGCAGATGCTTGTGGGACAGGTAGTGCCAAAACAGGCTGGTTAGAAGCTGTGCCTCAGTATTCCATTGGTCCTAGTCATAATAAGAAAGTTTAGAGCCTCTTGCCCTCACTCCTCATAACACCCCAAACCCTTGCCAACATTTCCATGGCTCCACCATACTCATCACGGCAACCAAAAGCTGACTCATGGCTCTTAGTCTTTCCTCATTGATACTTGACTCTCCATGCCAACTCCATAACAACTCATATCAATCCCATGCCCATTTACCTGGTATGAACTATGTACATAGTCAATGAACCACATACTACCAATGGGAAGAGAGGTCTTATAGTCCAGCGATAGCATCTTGACCTCTGAGCCAGGAGATCCCATTCAAGTCCTACCTTTTCCAGACATTTGTGAGTATGTTACTGAACAGGTTGATTAACAAATATTGTTTTAACAATGGCAAGTGTGAAACTGCTCAGGAGAAAGAAATTCCTGCTCAAAAATATTCTTTGGTGAAAAATTTGTAGCTCCTACAATCATGTTCAAGTGGCAATCAAACAAATTATTAAAATATCAACAGCATTAAGTTGCAAATAATTTATAGTGAGGCACAATTATACATTTGAGACATTGATGAAAGAGGTCACAGAAACACTTAAAGATGTCAATCGAGCAAAATCAGCAGATGATCAGATTCAGCACTGGGAATGGGGAGTTGGATCCTGGAGTTGGCTACACTATTTTTTAATGGAAATCGACCCCCCCCCCCCTCTCCACCCCACCCCCCCAACCCCCATTCCTCAAAAAATGCCTGATACCTAGTCTCAGGCTGAATGTAAAACATGTTATTGAAAGTGAAAGTGGAGAAGAAGGAAAGTTAGGCAGGTAACGATCAGATTATCCGGAGTTTGTTTTATGTTAAACATAAATAGCCGGCACAAAGTCATAACAGGCTTTAACCTTGGAGACAGACAGTGGCTCGACGTTGAAATTGGGAATTTAAAGAGAAAATATTATTGACAATGCAGAATGATGTTGGCAAAGAACCCTAAGGAGCTTCTCTCCTTCCTTCACCCATCTCCTACTTCGTGCCCTCTCCTGCCCCTGTTCCAACAAACCCCCAACAAGAACAGGGGACTCAAGGTCTGAGAGGGAAATACATTTGAAAGGTAAGTTGTGGGTTTCTCAAAATAAATTAGATTTGCTTTTGAAAGTAGAGAGAAATATTGGTGCTTCTTAGAAATAAATGTCAATAACTTTGTATCACCATCCTTTTTTGGCTGATCTAAAATACGTCCTGAGAAATTTGCCACAATGGCTGAAATCTTCAGCTATCAGCTTTGTGGGAGCGGCTATGCAGAAGGGTGGATTTTACTGCGTGTTTTCTTGCTTCCCCCCAACACAGATCTGTTACAACGTGTTAACCAAAAAGTACCCATTCTCTTGCAAAATCTTTCATAGTGTCCTTGCCAGTCCTGACTGTGCAGTGGCACTGCCAATCAATTAGTAAAGGAACAGCTTTTGTATCACTGTTACACATCCAAGGGCACCAGCCCATTATGTTCTGATCATAAATGTGGATTAAATCAGAAATATGTCCTTGAAAAAAATTCAGTACTACATCCTGTTACTTTCCCTGTGCCCTTGCAAATGACATCGTTCCCTTTGCTGCTGTCCATGCTATGACAGACAGACAATCAGAAGTTAATGATCTGATTCAAACAATGTTTCTCCCAACTCCTCAGCAGAACTGAACAGTTACACCAGTCCAAATTAAATTGACAGTTCCATCACTAATCATTGCTACCTCCCGATTGGAGAAGTTAAAGGCACAGCTTGAGGGAATAAGATATTGCACAGGCTCAGTCGATGGCTGCTGTGTCTGGAGTTCAGGCTTTCTGAAGAAAGGAATCAAAAAGCAGCATCTGTCTTGCAGAAGAACTAACACTAACAATAGGGATGGGGAAATATCATTGTGGCTGAATATCAACTAGAATGCTTCTACATTTGAATTGAAAGAGAGTATAGATAGATTGGATAACATCAGAGGGTGGCATGGTGGCTCAGTGATTAGCTTCACAGTGCCAGGCAGCTGGGTTCGATTCCAGCCTTGGGCAACAGTCTGTATGGTGTTTGTATGTTCTCCCTGTGTCTGCGGGGGTTTCCTTAAAGTGATCCAGTTTTCTCCCACACTCCGAAGATATGCAGGCTTTTTGAATCAGCCTTGGTGAATGCAGATTTACAGGCATAGGGTAGGGGACTGGGCCTGGGTTAGTACAGACTGGATAGGCTGAATGGCCTCTTTCTGCACTGTGTAGATTCTACCACAGCCTGGGCTCATTAGTAGCAAGGTAATGCTACATAAAAAACCATACAATGATCATCAACAACTGTAACCCCTACCAAAATCTAGAGCTTGCTATTGACCAGAAACTGACCTTAACCAGCCCATATAAATACTATGGCTTGAACTGCAGGTCAGAGACTAGGAATTCTGCAGTGAGCAACTCATCTCCTGAATCACAAGTCAGGAGTGTGATAGAATACTCTCCATTTGCCTAACCGGGTACATCTCCAATAACACTCAAGAAGTTCTATACCATCCAGGACAAAGAAGCCAATTTGACTGCATTAAATCCACCACTTTTAACATTCACTCCCTCAACAATCAATGGCAACTACATGTACTACCACAAGACACACAGCAACACTTCATCAAGGCTCTTTCATCAACCACACTTTACAAATGCATGACCACTACCATCTGGAAGGACTGGAGCAACAGGTACATAGGCCACCTCCAAGTAAGAGAAAGTGAGGACTCAGTTGCTGGAGATGATGTCTTGAAATGGGTAAAGGTGGATAAATCCCCAGGACCTGATCAGGTGTCCCCGAGAACTCTGTGGGAAGGTAGAGAAGTGATTGCTGGGCCTCTTGCTGAGATATTTGTCTCATCGATAGTCACAGGTGAGGTGCCGGAAGGGTGGAGGTTGGCAAACGTGGTGCCACTGTTTAAGAAGGGTGGTAAAGACAAGCCAGGGAACTATAGACCGGTGAGCCTGACATCAGTGGTGGGCATGTTGTTGGAGGGAATCCTGAGTGACAGGATGTACATGCATTTGGAAAGGTAAGGACTGAATAGGGATAGTCAACATGGCTTTGGGCATGGGAAATTATGTCTCATAAATTTGATTGAGTTTTATGAAGAAGTAACAAAGAGGATTGATGAGGGCAGATCAGTAGATGTGATCAGTATGGACTTCAGTAAGGCGTTTGACAAGATTCCGCATGGGAGACTGGTTAGCAAGGTTAGATCTCATGGAATAAAGGGAGAACTAGCCATTTGGATACAGAACTGGCTCAAAGGTAGAACACAGAGGGTGGTGGTGGAGGGTTGTTTTTCAGACTGGAGGCCTGTGACCAGTGGAGTGCCACAAGGATCGATGCTGGATCTTCTACTTTTTGCCATTTACATAAATGATTTGGATATGAGCATAAGAGGTACAGTTAGTAAGTTCGGAGATGACACCAAAATTGGAGGTGTAGTGGACAGTGAAGAGGGTTACCTCAGATTACAACAGAATCTTGATCAGATAGGCCAATGGGCTGAAAAGTGGCAGATGGACTTTAATTCAGATAAGTGCGAGGTGCTGCATTTTGGGAAAGCAAATCTTAGCAGGACTTATACACTTAATGGTAAGATCCTAGGGAGTGCTGCTGAACAAAGAGACCTTGGAGTGCAGATTCATACCACCTTGAAAGTGGAGTCACAGGTAGATAGGATAGTGAAGAAGGTGTTTGTTATGCTTTCCTTAATTGGTCATAGTATTGAGTACAGGAGTTGGGAGGTCATGTTGCAGCTGTACAGAACATTGTTTAGGCCACTGTTGGAATATTGCTTGCAATTCTGGTCTCCTTCCTATTGGAAAGATGTTGTGAAACCTGAAAGGGTTCAAAAAAGATTTACAAGGATGTTGTCAGGGTTGGAGGATTTGAGGTATAGGGAGAGGCTGAACAGGCTGGGGCTGTTTTCCCTGGAGCCTCGGAGGGTTATAAAATCATGAGGAGCATGGATAGGGTAAATAGACAGTCTTTTCCCTGGGGTCGGGGAGCCCAGAACTAGAGGACGTACGTTTAGGGTGAGAGGGGAAAGATATAAAGAGATGTAAGGGGCAACCTTTTCATGCAGAGGGTGGTATGTGTATGGAATGAGCTGCCAGAGGAAGTGGTGGAGGCTGGTACAATTGCAACAGTTAAGAGGCATTTGGATGGGTATATGAATAGGAAGGGTTTGGAGGAATATGGGCTGGGGGCTGGCAGGAGGGAGTAGATTGGGTTGGGTTATCTGGTCGGCATGGACAGGTTGAACTGAAGGGTCTGTTTCTATGCTGTGCATTTCTATGACTCTATGAGAGTTTAGAGTGCAGTTCTGGAAAGGCATAGCAGATCAGGCAGCATCCAAGGAGCAGGACTGATGAAGGGCTTTTGCCTGAAACATTGATTCTCAGCTCCTCAGATGTTGCCTGACCTGCTGTGTTTTTCCAGCACCATACTCTCAATGACCATAATTTGCAAGGTCCCATCCAACTCCTGCACCATCCTGACTTGGAAATATACCGCTGTTCCTTCAGTGTCGTTGGGCCAGAATCCTGTAACTCCCTCATTTGTGCATGTACCTGCATCATAGGAACTGAAGCACTTTAAGTATGTCATTCAGCATCATCTACAGTCTCCAGGGCAATTAACAAGGCACTGGACGGGACTTGCAGAACCATGGAATTGCTTCCTGGTCAACTTGCAAGATGGCCTTGACTTCTTTGATAGCCCTAGGAGATAGTGAGGACTGCAGATGCTGGAGCCTCAGAGCTACAGTGCAGTGCTAGAAAAGGCACAGTGGGTCAGGCAGCATCCGAGAAGCAAGAGAGTTGATCTTTCAAGTACAGCCCTTCATCAGGACTAGGGAGGGGGAAGGGGACTGAGAACTAAATAGCAGTAGGGGGTTGAGACTAGGGGAGAGGTAGATGGTATGGCAATCAGTGGACAAAAGTAGGCACTGATTGTGATAAGTCAGTGGGAAGTGTGGAGCAGATAGGTGTGAAGGAGTGTGGACAGGTAGGTCAGGTCAAGAGGGTGGTGCCAAGTCAGAGGGTTGGATCTAGAATGAGGTGGGATGGCATACCTCCAACTTGGCACCACCCTCTTGACCTAACCTACCTGTCCACACTCCTTCACACCTATCTGCTCCAGACACACCATCAACCTCCTACTTCTAGCCACCTATGGCCATCCCACTTACCTTTCCTCATTTATTTTTCAGCTTCCTTCCCGTTCTCCAGTCGTAATGAACGGTTTTGTCCGAAAAATTGACTCTCTTGCTCCTCAGATACCACCTGACCTTCTGTGCCTTTTCCGGTGTCATACTTTACTGAGTCCTTTGATAGTCCCTAGACCTTTCTGAAAACTTCTGGGTTTGTAATTAAGACTTCACTCGGCAGCCATTTTCTTATCAAAAAATGTTAGGCCAATCAAGTTGAATCTTTCTCAACCAATTTCACTCTGTCAAGCTTTAGTCTGAATCTTTTACTACAATCAATGTTAATAGAACCAGCTGCTCTCATAAGAGACTGGAACCAAAGTTGTATCCGTCTTTTGTAAAGGTTCCCCGGGATATGTTCTCAGCCTGGCCAAGGTCTTGCACAAACTTCAGGAGTGAATTATGTTAAAGACTGTTTCTGCGATGACTGATACAGGTGCGCTAGTATCAATTTTTTTTTGATTAGATAATTTACAGTGTGGAAACAGGCCTTTCGGCCCAATAAGTCCACACCGACCCTCTGAAGATCAACCCACCCAGACCCATTCCCCTACATTTATCCCATCATCTAACACTACGGGCAATTTAGCATGGCCAATTCACCTGACCTGCACACCTTTGGACTGTGGGAGGAAACTGGAGCACCCGGAGGAAATCCACACAGACGCAGGGAGAATGTGCAAAGTCCACACAGACAGTTGCCTGAGGCAGGAATTGAACGCGGGTCTCTGGGCGCTGTGAGGCAGCAGTGCTAACCGCTGTGCCACTGTGGTTCATTTGAATTGGTTGACCATTTAACTAGACTTTTATTTTGATTGCTTCCAATTTGGATGTTGCTAAACAATTTTAGTATTTAAATCCAGATGTAGATGGACTTTTCAGGGTGTGCACTCTCCTGGATACTGGCCAGTGGGTTCTCTTACTCCATTTACGTCTAGTGGGACTCATTTGCTCTCGCGAGTCCACACACCACCAGCAACTACAATGGCTTCCTGGCCCGGATCCTGAAGCAACTATTTGGCTGAGGCTTGGCCTTGTTTTGGGATTTTGGTGTGGGCTGGCTGAGAGACCCTCTGTTCTCGATATTTCCCGAGTGAGGTTATGTAATTGCCTTCACTCATATTCCCCAAGCTCAGTCAGACTAGTGAGGGTGTCCATTTCACTTGGAATACCCTAAAACCCATACGCTCCACTTGCTGCATTTCCCAGTGATAAAGCCAGTTGTAATGCCTGTTTGAAGTCCAGTTGGGCTTCAGCTAGTAAGTGCTTTTGTACGGTTACATCATTAATCCCACTCTCGTCGCCTCTGAGATAACTCCACAGAGACCAGTATCCCATTATCGAGTCCCCCTTTACTTACAAGTGAAAGTCGTTGATGCTGATCAGCTTTCAGAGTGAACAGAACCTCTGACACTACTGATTATATCTGTCAGCTAGGGCTCCATGATTGTCCAGAGTAACAGACACAGTCAGGGAACTCATATTCTACGAGATCTCATTAAGGACTTACGTTCAAAACGTTGATTCTCCTGCTCCTCAGATGCTGCCTGACCTGCTGTGCTTTTCCAATACTACACTCTTGATTCTAATCTCATTACAATTACTATAGCAAACAATGCATTTTCCTACATGGAACTGGATTGGACTTTCTGCTGCCCATACTAACTCAAGGAGGACCAGCTGTGGAGTGTAGTCGTCAATGGCATCCCAGAATTCTCATCATGACTGTATCTTAAGTATGGAATGTGTTTCAGTGCCTCAAATCCAGGGATGATTAAATTGTACCTCTTCATGTCCAGCCGTGTTGCCTGATATTATCTGGGGAGTGAGTACCTTTACTGGTTGGGGCCAGGTACTCAGGTTTCAGACAAGCGATAACATTCTGGATCTCCAGTGAATTCAGTAGCCCCAGGGCTAACCAAGCTTTTAACATTTTATCTTGCGCACTGTGTGTCTCCATCACAATGTCCAATATTGCTGTCAGCTTACAAACACTATCAATGAAGCCTTACCTCAGAAAACATTTTCTTAAAATTCCAAACTTACAGTTTCTATTCTGTACCTTCATTTGTCACTTCCTCATTGAACTTTCAATTCAATTCAATTCTGCTTGAAATATTCCTGCAATCCTGATCTCCAGTGTATTTCAACATTAGTAATTTTGAAAAACGTAAATTTCCAAACTAGAATCTATAGATTTTGGAGAGATAGTTGATTTATAGGGGTGAAGAATGTCTGCTTCACACCACTCTTTCTGCTTATGGTGAACTGTATCAGAGTAAGGACAAAATTAAGAATCACACAACACCAGGTTATAGTCCAACAGATTTATTTGGAAACACTAGTGCTTCCAAATAAACCTGTTGGACTATAACCTGGCGTTGTATGATTTTTAACTTTGTCCACCTCAGTCTAACACCAGCACCTCCACATCAAGAGTAAGGATAAAGTAAATGAACAGAAATTGCTGGTAAAGCTCAGCAGGTCTGGCAGCACTGGGAGAGAATGCAGAGTTAATGTTTAGGGTCGAGTGACCCTGCCTCAGAACATTTCTCTCCGTAGATGCTGCCAGACCTGCTGTGCTTTCCTGGCAAATTTCTGTTTTTGTTTCTGATTACCAGCATCCGCTTTTCTTCTCTTCTCTTCAAGTAAATTAAATCAAGTAAAAGTAACAAACTTTCTAGTAAGTAAAGTGAGTTAAAAATGGTGGGATAGCATGGCCAAGGGGAATGCCCGTCTTGCAACATCTGGGGAGTTGTTGACATATCTCTCGGCCCAGATGTGCCCGTTGCAGGAAGTGATCCAGATGAAGCCTTTGCAGATGCACAAGCCTGAAATCTGAGTTTCTAAGCTCAGACAGTGGCTGCAGTCACTGAGTTCTATCCATGAAGTAGAGAATGACATAGCTAGCACTTTCAGACAGCTGGTCACACTGCAAGTTGGGTAATTGCCAGACGTGCCAAGAGGAACAGGCAGATAGTGCAGTAGTCCACAGAGGTTCCGCTGTCTAACCAGTATTCCATTCCGGTGAAGGTGATGGATCCTCAGAGAGTACAGCTATATATGGTGACTCCACTGTACAGTACAGGAGAAAGCAGTATGGAAGGACTAAACTAATTGGGGTTTCAGTTAGATAGGGGAACAGAAGGATGTTTCTGTGGATGTCAGGGTGATTTGAGGATGATGCACCGTCTCCATGGTGCTAGGGTCAAGTATTTGCCAGAATAGTTCCAGGACATTCTTGTGGAGAAAACAAATGATCAGAAGTCATGCTTCCGTTTGGTACTAATGAACTAGGGCAGATGGAAGATGTCACCCTGCAATCAGACTTTCTGGAGCCAGGTAGAAAATTAACAAGCAGGGTCTCAAAAGTAGGAATCTCCAGATTACTCCCAGTGCGACATGCAAGTGAGTACAGAAACAGAGAAACAGATATATGTGTGATCAGAAATATGGCACACGCAGGAGTGAGGACTTTAAATTTCTGCGATGGCTCTGGGGGAGATGACACCTGGACTAAACGCTGGGTTTGTACCAGAACAGAGTTGGAATAGAGTTTCTTGCAGGGTGCTTTGCTATTCTGTTTGGGAAGGTTTAGAAAACTCAGCAAGGTGTGGTGTCCTGGCAAGAATACTAGAAAGTTTTGCCAGAGTGCTTAAAATGCTGGCAAAGGCAGATACCATAAAAATGTAGAATAGTAAGTTAACAGATTGAGTCAGAGAAAAGGAGAATGTAATGAAGTTTAAATCAGGGTACACTTCTTTTTATGAATGGATGGTCTCGTTAACAATATGGGAGAGTTACAGTTGTGGCAATAATAGAGACCTGGCTGAAGTGGATGTTAAATATGCATGATTTCGATATGTTTTAAAATGATAGAAAAGGTCAAAAGGGAAGTGGGGCATTTTTTTGGGGTTAAGGGGTTCTGGAAAAAGTAGTTTCAAGGACGGAATTGATTTGAATAAGAAAGTTCCAATTAGATTATAGTAAATTGTTCTATTTGTGTTATTGTGCTACATTGTGCTTTTGTGCTGTTGCTATTGGTGGCTCAGTGGCTAGCACTGCTGCCTCACAGCGCCAGGGGCCTGGGTTCAATTCCAGCCTTGGCTGTCTGGCTGGCTGGAGTTTATACATTCTCTCGTGCCTGCATGGGTTTCCTCCCAAAATCCAAAGAATTGCAAGTTAGATGGATTTGCCATGCTAAATTGCCCCATTGTGTCCAGAAGATGTGAAGGCTAGGTTGATTAGCCATAGAAAATGCAAGCTTAGGATAGGAGGGTGGGATGTTCTTCAGAGGGTTGGTATGAACTCATTGGGCTGAATGGCCTGCTTCCACACTGTAGAGATTTTACGAAATTTACCTATGTATTAGACAGGCCACTAGCTAGAGAGGTGTAGACAGCAAAGACTAATGATAATAGAGACTTCAATTCCCTGTGTGTTAACTGGATTAGTGGTAATGTAATGGACAATGAGGGATAAGCACTCCTGAATTATATTCAGGAGACTCTTCTACAGAAATATGTGTTCAGATTAAGAAGGAAAAGGGGATTGCAAAAGCTGTTTCTTGTGATTGAAGTGGGCCATGTAGATGAAGTGACAGCAGGGAAATGTTTAGGATATAGTGAATAGTATATCAAACAATATAAGATGATAATAAAAACTGGCATTGGTTAGCCTAGATAAAAATAATCAACTGACAGAGAATGGACTTCAATGCAGTAAGAATTAAGCTGGAATTAAAGAATGATGGGAGAAACCATAGCTGAACAATGCACTACCTTCAGAGAGTAGATTGTTCAGGTACAGGCAAAGAATACCATTTCAAAGGGAAAAGGAGGACAAACAAATCCAGAATTCTCTGGACCGCAAAGTCAGTAGCTAATAATTAAAGAGAAAAAACATCCTGATGACAGGTTTCAAGTACAGTCAGTTCCGTTATAATACGCATTTCTTAAACGTGAATTGGCTATAACGTGATTGAAGACTTTCCGCCATTATCTGTAGAAAGTGAACCTTCCTTACCTGTATTGGCTATAAAGTAATTCTGGTCACACCGATTTAAAGTATGCTGCTATTACACAAAGATTAATTAGGAAAAAAAAGACTAGAAACCATCGTAAAGAGAAATCCTAATGTATTCCATTAGTCAATAATAAAACGGAGATATAAGAAGACTTGGCATTTCCCAGGTTTCTGTGTTGAGACATGTCTTTTCCTCATTCATATTAATCATTTAGATTTTGGTGTACAGGGGACAATTTCAAAGTTTGCATGTGACTCAAAACTTGAAAGAATTCCAAACTGGGAGGAGGACAGTGTAGAACTTAAAAGACAAACGTTGGTGGAATGTGCGGATAGATAACATATGGAGTTCAATGTGGAAAAGTATGAGGTGTTACACATTTGTACTAACAGCATGGTGAAAGAGCATAGTGAAAGAATATAAACTAAAGGGTACAATGATAAAGGGTGGAAAAGAGCAAAAAAACCTGGGTGTAATTGCATGTAAGTCATTTTCCTCTTAGTCAATTATGGGGCTTAGGCATCGGCAGTTGGGCCAGCATTTATTGACCATCCCTAGTTGCCCTTAAGAAGGTGGCGGTGAGCTGTCTGTTTGAGAAGACAGCTCATTATCAGCTTCTCAAGGACAACTAGAAGCAGGCAATTAATGTTGGCCAGCCAGGGACACCATATCGCATCAATAAACTTTACAAAGTCCTTGTGTTGTTGGTGAGCCCACAATGCTGTTAATGGAATGTTCCCAGGTTTTCACCCAATGCTGGTGAAGGAATGGAAGTATATTTCCAAGTCAGGATGCTGAATGGCCTAGAAGGGTCTTGAAGGAGGTGGTGTTCCCTTGCATCTGCTCGATTGCCCTTCCAGATAGAAATGGCTGTGCCTTCAGAAAGTTCTGTCTAAGGACCCTTAGTGAATTTCGGCAGGACATCTTGTAAATAGTACACACTGCTGCTGCTGAGCAACAGTGGTGAATGGAACAGATGTTTGTGGATGTGGTGCCAATCAAGCAAGCTGCTTTGTCTTGGATGGTGTCAACCTTCTTGAGTGTTATTGGAGCTGTACCTAAATGGGGAGTATTCCATCATACTCCTGATTGGTGCCTTGAAGATGTTGGACAGACTTTTGAGAGTCAAGAAGTGAGTTACTCACTGCAGTATTCATAGCCTCTGACCTGTTGTTGTGACCAGATACAAGGGAACACCATCTCCTTCAAGATGATTCAATTGTAACAAGGTCAGCTGTGAGTGGCCCTGACGAAACCCAAACTGGGTGTTACTAAGCAGGGTATTGCTGAACAGATGCTGAACTGTTGGTGACACTTCTGTCACTTTGATGATCGAGAATAGACTGATGAGGCA